>NC_054375.1:72322183-72677808 GCF_017654675.1 Xenopus laevis
TCAGCCACTGCTGAAATGAATCAGCTAGAAGATAGGCTTCAATGGATGGAGTGAAAAGTTGAGTGGTACAGAAGATTCTGTTATGGCACACACGCCATGATCAATAAAATGCAAGCTCTTTGGGGGAATAGTTTCCCTTAAATACTCAAGAATCCATCCTTGCCTTATTTATTTTACTGACTAGTTGTAATAGGTGTGAAAAACCTCCAGCTGTCCAGCAAGTATAGAACCATAACCCTAATGCCTAGCTTTCCTAAGGCATTCAAATATAAATATTTAAAATATTTACACTACGGCTTCTCCCTTCTAAATGAGGGAGGAAAAATGAGCACCAACAGCTGCCAAAATCACATATCAAATTATTATCATGAATTAAAAAAAGAGTGATATGATGCTTAGTCCCCTGAATTTTTTACTCAGACATTGTCCTCAGCACCCTTTTGTAGTCATACTTGTCATATGCACAACCAAAGTGGAATAGCCATTAATAAACTGGGGACAGTAATTTGCAAAACCCAGAAATGTCATAGTACTGTTTAGAATATACAGCTGGGCCTCCAAAATTTCTTTCACCTTTAATGGGTTCATTGCCAGACCTTCCCAAAAACTGTGCACCCCAAAATGTTGTAGAACATTAGTACACAATTTTTTAGATTTAGAAAAAAATCTGAATTTGTCAGATCAACACTGCACAAACATTACAGAATATAGTGGTCATTTTTTATTTCCTTGAGCACAAGTGCAAGAGCACTAAGGTGTGCAAGAACATGTGAGAGACCTGTGACAATACAGGGAAGGCACAACATTGTGCAAAAAGTGCGACAAAATAGTCAATTGCTGCCTATTTTTTTGCATTTAATGTGTTCCTGAAGGTGTCTTTTGCAAAGACTGCTATGGCATTATATCTGTCTTCATTTATTGCCCTCCTAGATTTGCATTAGATAATTGCTTGAAAAAAAAAATGGGTCCCTTTTTCCGATCAAAGAATTCAAGGAAAAGGGTACTGATGTAGTTAAGACTCTGAAAGTCAGTACTTGGGTGTAAAGTCCTAATCTTCATAGTGACAAAAAAGAACCTAGCCCTGCAGTCCACTGCTAAACCACTAGCAAAAAAAGATTTTCTTTTTCTGTCTTGCCATTGCAGTATAGAAGAAAAATTTCAAGACCAAATGAGTCTTGCTTGATATTTTATTTAAATCTTGGAGCAACTTCTATTTTAAAACATAAAATAAGTTTTTGAGAAGCAAACAGAATGGCATTTTCCTGGCCAGCATTCCAACAGGGGATCCTCCCATCCCTGCCCCCCTAAAACCTTAAAGGTACCCCTGGAGCACACATACCTCATCTTTTTTCTTTCTGTCCTTGCACTGTTTCAGACCTTAGGGTCCTCTCCTGGTTTGAGCTTTATATTCCCTAAGCATTTAAGCTTCCACAGGTGAACTGAGCTTATCTTCCTCCCCTTCGTGTCAGCTGTTTCTAAATGCTGTCCCGATGCCCTAGTTCTCTGAGGGTTGGCATGTAGGTGGCTTGTAGGTGGCTCTTAAGTTGCCTGTGCCAACAGAATCCAATTCATTTTGAGGAAGCGCAGTGTATCCCACCCAGCAAGGTTAGAGACATTTGCTTGACATCCTACTCCGTTCCTTCCCTTCCCCCCTGGGTAAAGCCGGTGATTTGGAGGGAGAGTGGGGAAGTAGAGGAGAGTTTAGCCTCTTCCTCCGGCTTCATTTGAGGTTTTCGGGCTGAGTGCGGTTCTTCAAAAACTTATCCAGGAAAGGGGTGAGCTGATTCTGATTGCACCAAACTGGCCACACAGGCCTTGGTATCCTCTGCTTCTCAAACTTTCAACAGCCCCTCCATGGCCTCTCACCAGGAGGAGGGATCTGTTGAGCCAGGGTCCTCTATTCCACCCGAATCCGACAGCCCTGTCCTTACAGGCTTGGAGGTTGAGCACAAAAAAGATTGGCTACTCTAGGCCTTCCTCAAGGAGTGATAGACACCTTGCTTAAAGCAAGAAAATATTCAACATCTTCCACCTACTACAAAGTATGGGAAAGATTTAATTGCTGGTGCTCCCACAATGGAGCTGTTTTGGAGGAGACCCTTCCTCCGGTAATAGGTTTTCTGCAGTGAGGCCTGGATAAGGGTCTACAATATAGAATCCTTATGGTTCATGCCTCAGCTCTTTCTGTGCTGTCAGGTAAACCCTGGTCTACAGACCCTACGGTCCAAAGATTCTTCAAGGCAGTTATTAAGGTACGGCCTCCAACAAAGTGCCTCCGGTGCGGAGTCTCCCACTAGCCCTGAAATCTTTATCCATGATACCATTTGAGCCTCTGGAATCTGTCTCGGTTTGGCTCCTCACCCTCAAGACACTATTTATTGGCCATTTCCTTGGCATGTAGAGTAGGAGAATTGCAAGCCCTTTCCTGTGCTCAAGGACATACAGTATCTCCTTTTTTTCCATGATAGTCACCTTGAAATCTGTAAAATCCTTTCTCCCAAAGGTGGTTTCTACCTTTCATATGAGGAAGGAAGTTTCTCTCCCTATCTTTTCTGAGGATATAGAAAACTCGGAAGATCTGGTTAAGATAGACCCAGTTCATTGCCTGAAGCCCTACCTGGAGGTGTTGGTTTCATTCAGAAAAACTGACAGACTATTTGTGATTCCAGAAGGCAGCAGAAAAGGGCAGGCTGCTGCCACATCAACCATCAGCAGATGGATTTCTTTATGCATTTCAAAAGTACAGGCAAGCTAGCTCTGGAGCAGTGGCGTAACTACCGGGGGAGCAGGGGGTGCAATTGGGCCAGGGTCCGCACCCCCTCAGGGCCCCCCCGGCAGCTCGCACGCCACTCTCTTCTAAGGGAAATGCTGCTGTAAATGCGGCCGTTTCTGGCCGTACGGAGGGGGACGGGGCCCGGCTGCATGTCCCACACCAGGGCCCGCCCCCCTCTAGTTACGTCTCTGCTCTGTAGGGTTTAAAGGCCCATACTATGAGGGCTGTTTCAGCATCCTGGGCTGCCTTGGCATATGTTCCACAGATCTGTGAAGTGGCCTCCTGGTCCTCGGCTCAAACCATCATTAAAGGGATACTGTCATGGGAAAATATTTTTTTTCAATATTAATCAGTTAATAGTGCTGCTCCAGCAGAATTCTGCACTGACATCCATTTCTCAAAAGAGCAAACAGATTTTTTTTATATTCAATTTTGAAATCTGACATGGGGCTAGACATTTTGTCAATTTCCCAGCTGCCCCTGGTCATGTGACTTGTGCCTTCACTTTAGGAGAGAAATGCTTCCTGGCAGGCTGCTGTTTTTCCTTCTCAATGTAACTGAATGTGAGACATGGGTTTTTACTATTGAGTGTTGTTCTTAGATCTACAAGGCAGATGTTATCTTGTGTTAGGGAGCTGTTATCTGGTTACCTTCCCATTGTTCTTTTGTTTGGCTGCTGGGGGGGCAAAAGGGAGGGGGTGATATCACTCCAACTTGCAGTACAGCAGTAAAGAGTGATTGAAGTTTATCAGAGCACAAGTCACATGACTTGGGGCAGCTGGGAAATTGACAATATGTCTAGCCCCATGTCAGATTTCAAAATTGAATATAAAAAAATCTGTTTGCTCTTTTGAGAAATGGATTTCAGTGCAGAATTCTGCTGGAGCAGCACTATTAATGGATTCATTTTGAAAAAAAAATTTTTCCCCATGACAGTATCCCTTTTAGCACTATCGGCTGGATATGGTATCCCCAAGTAATCCTGCTTTTGCTACTGGAGTCCACTTGGCTTTTTCTGCACAGTAAATCAATTTCAGTAGAGTCGTTGTTGTATGCTTATTTCCCACCTCTCTTGAAGGGGCATGACTTTATACATCTGTTTGTAATGCTGATATGGAGTAGCCAGGAAAGTGGAGAATTCCTATCATACTTACTGTAATTATCTTTCCTGGCCACACCCATATCAGAATATCCAACCCCTCTTGGTACAGATGCTTTATATTAGACGAGGTATGTGTGCTCCAGGGGTACCTTTAAGGTTTTAGGGAGGGAGGGACATTCTGGTCTGGGGGCAGGTATGGGAGGATCCCCCATTTGTAATACTGATATGGAGAGTGACCAGGAAAAGAGAATTACAGTAAGTATGATATGAATTCTCCACTATTTTTATACTACAATTCCTGTACTGTAGTACATCATGATAGGAAATAGGGGATGGTAAAATATTCTTGTGACATAACACCATACACTGCTATAAAGCATGAGGACACTTGGAAGTTCAAATTAAAAATTCCAAAGAAATGTTAAGATTTATAAACGTCTTCTATATCCTTCTTTCAGCATCTTCACATATTCAATGGCAATTCTAAGAACTTGTAGAAGCTTTTATCAATACCACTGTTGTGTTCACTGGTCAGCCTTTCAGTGTTCTGTATGTGATACTAAGGCTCCAGAAACAGGTGGCACATTAATAGAAACTTTCTGGAAGTTTATTCAGCAATGAACATATAACTTAACACCAAACATCAGGGTGCAACCATGCTGTGCAGGGGAGAGAGGGGGAGAGAGGGAGAGAGGGGGAGAGAGAGGGAGAGAGAGAGGGAGAGAGAGGGAGAGAGAGGGAGAGAGGGGGAGAGAGAGAGAGAGAGAGAGAGAGAGAGAGAGGGAGAGAGAGAGAGAGAGAGAGAGAGGGAGAGAGGGGGAGAGAGAGAGAGAGAGAGAGAGAGAGAGAGAGAGAGAGAGAGAGAGAGAGAGAGAGAGAGAGAGAGAGAGAGAGAGAGAGAGAGAGAGAGAGAGAGAGAGCAGTCACTGGAGAAAAACTGCTGAAGGTGCAGCACAGCGCCCTCTATATTACTCCAGTGGTAAAGTCACAGACAAATACACTACAACCACGCCGCTTCACTAAGTATCCTCACTGCTTCCTTGATTCCAACCTCACACAAATTTGGACAGTGTTAAAAAATATCTAAAAGAGAAGGACGTGAACTTAGGGTAATATCGTTTTGTGTTGTAAATCAGGTGAGAGCAATCCAGCCACAATAGGGTCAAAAGGTGTTCAGATAAAAAGTTAATTGGATCCACTCAAGGTGCACATATGAATCAAGCACCCCCCTTTTGTGTATGTACTTATAAATAGTCAATAGTCAGCATGCATATGTCATATGAAGCAGAGATAAAAGAAAAGATAATAGTAGAATTCTGTTTAATAAGTATTTTAAAAACAATCACAGAATGACAATTGCCTACTCACAAACAGTTCAGCATCAAGAGCACATCACATTCCAAGGTAAAAGTCTAGTCTCCTCAGAAGGATGCTGTTCGGAGATATTGTGGTGTTCAGGGAGTAGCAATTTGTGACACACTGTCTTTTCCTATGCGTTTCACGGTCCGCTACATCAAATATTTAATACTGGCTCACAAGAGCTCAATAGGTCTCTGGGTTCCCTTCCATATGCAAAAGGCAGAAAGCAAGTAAATGAAAAAGCAGTCCTGAATTTGAAAGCTGATTTTCAAAGTATAATGGGAACACACAAGAGGTAATAAGTATAAACTTCTCCACCAAAGATATATAGTTTATACCCAACAGTATAACTGAAAACTATTCCTGGGCTTATACGAATATTCATTTTCCAATATGTATCGACTAACATCCCTATACAGAACATTTTTCTGCAGCTGGGGTTTTAGAAGGTGAATGTAATTTTTTTATGATTTGCAGATGCATGGAAATATTGGGTATACATTCAGAAGGATATGTTGCTCTGAAAAAGGCTTGATTGCCATTATTTAAGTTGTTTTGGTAGACTCATTGAAAATGAGTAGAATGCAATTTTTCTGCTCAAGTTTTTTGATAAATAAGGATACATTTGAGTTTGGTGAATTTGAGTTTTTTTTTATTTAAAAAGTAAAAATCACTCAGGGACAGATTTATCAAGGGTTGAATTTAAAATTCAAATTTTTGAATTAAAAGTTCGAGTTTATTTTAGTGTAATTCAACTAGGCAATAGTCCAAATTCAATTTGAGTTTAAACAAAATTTGAAAATGTATGGTCCCTTTAAGATTTCAAATTTACTATTCGCCATCTAAAACCTACTGAATTTGTGTTTTAGCCTATGGGGGACCTCCTACAATCAATTTGGAGTCTTCGGTGGACTTTTGAAAAAAAATAAAAAAAATGTTTTATTAAATTTCGATCATTCGTCATTTTTTTAATTTGACTCCCATCAACTCTAAATTCGACCCTTGATAAATCTGCCCCTCCATGTTTGAAATTTAATTATTTTTACAAGAAATATATATATATATATATATATATATATATATATATATATACATATAGATAGATAGATAGATAGATATAGATATATATAACTACTGCTCCTGTATAACTACTGGTGTCTAATAAAAGGGCAGCCAAGTTTGGGAGTTTTACTTTGAAAGCAGCTAGTAAGTTGCAGGTAAAACGTGTTCGTCCCTTTTATAAAATGTATAATGAAACTATAGAATTCTTAATGAATCAGATGAAAATTGAGCATAGGACTGGCCAGATATGGGATGACTTTGACGTAGTTGGCCAGCTTAAATATATTGCAATATATGGACAAACAATCCCTGTTTTGTTTAAAGGGTAAGGCATTTTTCAGTAGCAGTATGCACAAAATGTCTCTGTCTTAAATATATTGATAATGGGTTGAGTGCTGAGGACTCTTGTAATTGTCTATATGTATTTTGTGGTCACAGTCTCGCTACACCCCCGCCTAATGGTTTTAAAAACTAGTGGTGAGCACAACTTTCCCTTGTTTGTTTTATAAATATATATATATATATATATATATATATATATATATATATATATATATATATATATATATATATATATATATATATATATATATATATATATATACTGAATATCAACTTTAATATTTAAGATACACTTTCCACTGACATCTATGGCATCTCAGCAGGTTTTAGGAAATGTTATTTTTTTTATCCTTTTTAAATGAATATTGATATATAGCTGTAAGATAATGTTATGAGGGAAATTGGGGAAATCATGTTGCTACCGAAACACTTATTATAGGAAATTTGAAGACTATTATGTACAGTAGCTTATTTCAGATAGCTAAATTAATTTGTTTCCATACCTCTCTTAAATGGCTAACTAGCTCTGGGGATAATTGATTGCCTCATTTCATAATATAGTGAGATTTTGTATTGATTAAAATTGTCACTGTGCATGATAAACAATACTGCCAAATAATTCGCATGCAGGGCTTTGGAAAAAAATGAGGTCATGATTAATCAGCAATATCTGCAAGCCTACTAAAGAGCCCTTTATGGAAATAATACAAAATATGGTGGCCTTGCTGCCGGATTTTATGCTAAAGGTGGCCATAGATAATGTTTACTGCAATGAGTGATATTATAAATCATTTTTAGATACCAAAATAACACTTTGAAGCTCTCCTGTATCAGTGTCAGCATTGGATGTTGCATAATACATTATGTATGAAAGAAAATGCTTTTCATTTATTCTGCTGTACAAAATATCACTGCAACAAATCTGTTATGTTATCTGTTAGAACAGTGTTTTATTACATCACTTAAGATTTACAAAATGTATTATGCAAGTAAGATAACAAATATTGTTAAATATTGTTTATTATAGTGAAAACTGATTTTGTGAATGTTCAATTTTTTTTAGTTAAAAAAAAAAAAACTGGAAAAATTACCAAATTCGAATGTGCATTTTTTTTATCCAAATTTAAATCAGTGGAATAACTATAGACTCGGGGGAAAGGTCTGCTTGCTCTATAGCTTTAAATAAATTCCTTACCCACCATTAGTGTGGAGCTGGGGATGCAAGAGAGAGGGTTTAAGTACGCGCCGGTCTCATATGAAGATATTTTTGCAGGGAGCCTGGTGACTCAAATCTAAACTAAATTGATACCGTATATACTCGAGTATAAGCCGACCCGAGTATAAGCCGAGGTACCTAATTTTACCTACGAATTTGCATAATACTTATCACATTGAATGGGTCTACAAACTCTCAAATTTTTTTACAAAAATTAAAAACCTCTAATTGAAAAAGATTGCTTCAATTTTGCTAGGACAATTCACTGGCTTGACTTGAATGTGTGAGTTTTTAGCATTTTAGCCCATTTTTTAGCTTCACAAATAATCAGACTCATTTTGTGCCCTCTGTTACTCATTTCAATGGTCCTTAAAGTGACTGAAGGTCTTGCCACGCATTCTATTATTTTTGTGTTTCCTAAAATTCCAGTTCTGAATCAATCCTTAGCCTTACCATTTGAATTGTCCGGTTTCTCCAGCTATAAAAGTTACAGTTACCTGGATTAATCACTTAAAAGTACACATATGGTTTGCGGTTTTTATGTGATGCAATAGCAATATGGTACTGATTGCATTTTGCTCTTCGTGTTGTGAAAGACCTTAAAAGGCATTACGCATATAAACTGCTGAAATTGGAGTGCTGAGCAGTAGCTTACCATAATCGTTATTATTATAATTATGGTCATGCACAGAGATTATATAGGTACAAAAGTTCATTACACATTTTCCTGCCCCAAAGGTGTGCAGCCCAAGCCTGACCATATTTTTACTAAATAAACCAAAAGAATAAACATAAAGCACAAGTACAATAGCTATATACAGTACATATTCAAATGTTACAGGCACACAAAAACATGTTCCATTATATGGCTTCTTATACTGTATTTTTTTTACCAGTGAATTGAAAAGCATATTTGTGGTAGTTTAAAATAACAGTATAAAATAATGGTGTAAATTACAGCGAGCAGACATACCTTCATAAATACCCAATTAATTCTATTTAATGTTCATGCCCCTCCCATTCTGTTTCATTTTCATATCTTTAATAAAATAACCTGCCATGAGACAGCCAATCAGTTCAATTATATGCAAATAAAATTGAGTAGAAAGAGTGTGCCGTAGCACTTCATGCCTGAACTTCTTTCTCTGGCTTCCTGCACACTGCTTCTAAAAAGGAGTACTATATAAATACAGATTTATATACATACATTTATGCATGGCTTACAAATGCTATTCATTACTGTGAAGGAAGGAAATTATGACATATCATTCTTTCAATAGATCAATTTATTGTTGTTGTTTGCCTTTTTATAGTAGTATATTTTATCTACAAGAAAATTGACTGCAAAGAAGTCTACATGTACAGTTTATGCAAAATTGTGTGTTGCCTACAATGTAATGTTTGTATATTACTAGGTGTAACATTTACTATTCATGCATATTGAAGCGTGTTGCTTGTTGGATAATACTTTTCTACAATAGTGCATAAAAACACAAAATAGCAATAAAATATACAAAAGGGATTTTATCATTAATATATGTTTTGCAAACATAGAAATTCAACCATTCATGGGGGGAAATTGTGCATTTGGCTGTTTGTGCCAGTGGTTTGAAACCTCCGATACAGGGAGATAGATTTCCTATAATTCAGAGCTTTTTCTAATATTCCATAGCAATGAATAGAGCATGGGTGAGTTTTTATTTATTAAAATCTAAACTCACTTTTTGATAAATCTGCCCCTTGGAGATGGTAAAGCCAATCATGATTAGTTTTGTTTGTTTCGTCATAACAGTTGGTTTCTTTGGACATCATATTAGAACCGCGGATTAATTCTATTCAGAATGTGGAGGTATTTTTTTATTAATACTCATTCTTAGCCTCTTGTTTCATCCCTTACATTTGATCCTTAATTTCCTTTGCATTTACATATAGCCACGTATGTCCTTTTTTTGGGTGGGGGGTTCAGAAATATTGTGTGTGTATAATCTCTATACAGGTATGGGACCCGTTATCCAGAATGCTCGGGACCTGGGGTTTTCCGGATAACGTATCTTTCCATAATTTGGGTCTTAATGCCTTATGTCTACTAGAAATTTATTTAAACATTAAATAAACCCAATAGGTTGGTTTTGCTTCCAATAAGGATTAATTATATCTTAGTTGTGATCAAGTACAAGCTAATTTTTTATTATTACAGAGAAAAAGGAAATCATTTTTAAAAATTTGGATTATTTGGATAAAATGGAGTCTATGGGAGACATTCCATAATTCGGAGCATTCTGGATATCGGGTTTCCGGATAAGGGATCCTATACCTGTAATAACTAACTACAGACTGGATATTGTATCCCTGTGATAAATATAAGGATATTAGTGGTAACAAAAGAGCACATACCAAATACCACCAATCCCCATCATATGCAAATATGTACAGTATTGTTTTGGGGCAGATTGAGAATTCCCAGCAGTTATAATATTTTCCATTTATCAACACTTTCCTTACCATCCTGAAAATGTTCTTGTTGTTTTGAGAACCCAAGCATCTTTCTGCTGTATGATGTGAGACAATTTAGCAGCAGTGCTGAGTACTAACATCACTCTGGTTCATTAATTTTAACTGCATATTGAAATCATGGAATAAGGAGTCTACCAATTTTATTATTTTTGAAGCTAATTGATAAATATAAATTCTGTAGTTTTTTTTAGAGACTGGGTGCTAACCATTGATACTGCTTGGTAAAACACGTTGCTCCATTGTGTTTTACCTTCACTGATAATTCTGTATTTCATTATGGAAAACATTAATATTTATTCCATTGTGGAATATGTTCAAATTAATCCATGTAATCTTATCTTCATTTATATGAATATAGTTTCCCAATATAAATAGCAATGGGTGTTACACACCACAGTACTTTAGCTACAACAAATAAATGAAAGCAACCTAGCTATATTTATATTTATTTTCATAGTAAAAATTTTTTTAAAAATTAACAAACCAAATTCACTTTAAATTATGAACAATAATAAATATGTGTATTGTTCTAGATATTAATACACAGCACAAGTTGTTTTTAACAAGTGCAGTTTATTTTCCATAAGTCCTTTAAATCATGCATGTGTATCAATGGAATTTATGATAAAATTCAGTTCAGAAAGCAACTAATTATGACAAATCAATTAAATATTGTATTCTTACCTCTTTCTGGTAAAGAAAAATACTGTTAAATTCTGGAAGCTTTTGACAAAATAACATATATGATTCACTACCACTGAATAATAAAAATAGATGAATAAATGTCTGCCAAGATCAATGACTATCATTAAGCATTGGGGGAGGTAGAAAGGAAATGGTCTATTTTATTGCTTTGTCATGCATGCTTGCTAATTACACTGAGAATCTTATGGCATATTTATTGCTGGCATACTACAGAAAGCATATGAGATACTCTTTTTTACATAAGCATATAGCATTGCTTAATTAAGGCAATTCTATATTTTATTGTCAGTATAATGTTATCCTTATTTATTTACTTCAATAAAATAAGCTGCATTTCAAATTTTACAGGCAGAATTTACTCAATTATAATGTTTTTAAAAACTAGAAAGCAGACACTCTCTCTGCGTTTGTTTTCCCTGTGCTCTGAAATGTTAGAAAGTTTGGAATATATAAGTGTATTCCATCAGCACATCTGTGGGGTTTCATCATCTTAAATTCTTTTTATTATTTCCACCCACAGCAATATGTTTCATGTCACATTTATAAGATTTATTCCTTACATCTTAAAATATTCAGTCTGCTTGAGTAGATGATGATGACAGAGCCATTATTCTTAAACAATTACAGAATATAACAGATTAGCAAAAGTTTAGAGGACTTGGAATATGGATGAAGGTTAAATGCAGTCAGTTTAATAATATTAATGTTATTTGCAAAGTGCATTGTTAATAAGCGATGTGATCCTTATGTAACCTCCAGTGTTTTATATTTCTTCTAGAACTGTGTGCTATAACTTGAACAAACCATGATAAAACAGTAGGGCATAACTATAAATCTTTAAATAAAAAAAATATGCTAAAATTCATACTTTGTGAAAGCTGCATTGAAAGCCCTATTCTTGTTGATTGCAATTAATACACTTGGATCCATGTAGCTGTGCATATAAATGTTTTTGGTCCTAGGAATACTGGTGATTGCTTTCTATTTATGCATATTAGAATAAGATATGAGACTCATCTTTTGATTTTTTTTCATGATGAAGAACAGACAAACCATATGGTGTATAATGAAGATGGAATAAATTGAGCAAAAGGTGATAATAGTTGTAGTAATTAAGAAACATTGATTCTTTTCTTTTTTTATTGTGTAGCACAGGGGTCCCCAGCCTTTTTTTCTTTTTTACCCGTGAGCCACATTCAAATGTAAAAAGATTTGGGAAGCAACACAAGCATGAAAAAGTCCCTTGAGGTGCCAAATAAGGGCTGTGATTGGCTAGCCCCTTTGTGAACTGGCAGCCTACAAGTGGCTCTACTTGGCACTATACTTAGTTTTTCTACAACCAAAACTTGCTTTCAAGTCTGGCATTCACAAATTAGCACCTGCTTTGGGGACATGGAGAGCAACATCCAAGGGGTTGGAGAGCAACAAGTTGCTCAGAAGTTACTGGTTAGGGATCACTGGTGTAACGTATGGAAATCATGCTGTGAAAATTACTTGTATTTAAACTTTATTTTCCTTGAACCATGGACTTTTACCTGCTAACCTGCATAGCAGCTTCCTCCTTGGTCCTGATTCCAACCTATAAGTGCCATTAGGCCTTGACATCTGGTTTGTGTGATACATGGCTGGCATTTCACTTCTCAGCCACAGACTTTGGGAGTTACCTGTGTTTATACTGTAACTCTCATAACCCTTTGCTACAACCACTGTAGCTGCCTCAACCTAGAGCTAGACATGCATTAGCCTCTCCCTGTTTGGCTTATATGCTTACTGTGTGTGGACTTGATTCTTTTTTCCTGACCTAGCCTGAATTAGTTTTTTTGAGTGCTTTGATCAGACCTGAGCTTGGACTCTTTAAGCATCTTCCTACCCATACCTCGGTCGTTACGACTCTATTAGTTCCCTGCCAGCCCTGACCTTGGCCTGGAATTAGATTTCATCAGCAGCACAACTTATTTTGTGTGGTACTCCACCTCGTTCCAAACGCAGAAGCAGTTGTTTCTGTAGTGAGGCACAGAGGATGCTATCACACATAAACTCCAGCACATAACCTTTAAGAATAAATTGCAAGACTATGTACAAAAACAGCTGGTCAAAGTAGATGGCAGTGATTATTTCAGCAAAGACCTCTGCACATTCAGGACAATCTGCCCCGGTGCCAGCAAATTATTGTACGCAGTCACAGAAAGACAGTAAAATGCATACAAACAATTGAATAAACAGATTCACACCAGGACACACCCACATGCCACCCCAACGATAAATTGTAGATACATCAATTAAAAAATTGTGCCATGTCAAATTTAGAATGCATGATAGTATTATTGCCTGTGGGTTTACAAAATAATTCCATTTAAGACCCTTTTTCAATATAAATAGCAACATCTAAGATTTGAACCTCTTTCCCACATATTAGTGTAAATAGTACAGGGATGTCAAGCATATTTAAATCTGGGATCATGTTCCTTAGGGACTGTTCACTGCCTTTCCAAATTTAAAAAAATTACATTTATATATCAATAATATTTAATGATATACTCTATTATATTTTGGGAAAAAATACTTACAGTATTCTCATACTATGACATATAACAATTGGCTTAGGCAGGTTCCGTGGCGGCACCCATTGCTGTATCCATTTTCTGTAAATAAAAACAAATCTTACATTTAAAATAGTTCAATATTAGGGTCAGCTCCAATAGTTCTGAAGTAAATTCTATTGGTGGTGCTTTATAACATGTAGACCTACATAAAGGCGTTTATTTACTAAAAATCAAATTTATCTCATCTTTTTATAAAACCAAGTTCCATCCAAGATTTTAACTTATTTATTAATAAAATAAAAAATTTGGTGTGGAAAAAGACTCTATAAAAT
The DNA here is from genome assembly GCF_017654675.1 of Xenopus laevis. Taxonomy (NCBI): domain Eukaryota; kingdom Metazoa; phylum Chordata; class Amphibia; order Anura; family Pipidae; genus Xenopus; species Xenopus laevis. Next base: position 72,336,132 of record NC_054375.1, read on the forward strand.
TAAGTGAAATCTCGAATCGTACGATTATTGGCCCAAAACCCCAACATTTTCGTATTATCGGATGAAACCCAGCTCAGATCACTATATCTTCAAATTGTAAAAGGGACATCTGCTTTTGACTTCTGCATAACTTCTAAATTGAGATGGCAGATTTTTAGTTTCTGACTTTTAGGAGCTTTGGGGTATAATAAATCTCGAAAAATATATATACTGTATATACCACTGGGTATAATATGCGGTTATATGAAGATTCACCCCAGTGGAAGGACGCCCCAGTGGATTTGCAATATCTTTATGCACTTTTGGGAGTAAATATAAACTTGGACAAAAATGGAATTCTGGCAATAAAAAAATAATCATGTATTTCAGAAGTAATCCAATGATAATCCAGCGCACAATATGAAGTTCTTCTAAGGCTTTTCTTATATTCTATATGTGAGATTAGGGCTCACCACAGAAAAACTCACCCACTTTTTATTCATTCCTATGGGTGAATGTTATATATGAAAGTTTATATGATAATGCATTTCTGAAAATCATCATAATTTGGGATCATAATTTGTCTTCAGTTTTATTTATTCTCATCGCAAAATTTGTCTAAAAGATCTTGGCAAATTGTTTTACCTTATGCAGTGTCCCTACACCACATCACATCATAGTACATTGTACCACCTTTCAAGCAGTATGCTGTGAGATTAAAAGTTCTAATTAAACCCATTCTGAAGCATATATATATATATATATATATATATATATATATATATATATATATATATATATATATATATATATATATATATATATATATAACCAAAGGAATGGTGCACTCCGTAGACAAAATTAATACCTGGGTGCCAGCATGGGAAATAAGCAGTGAGCAAAAGGATTGCGGCACTCACAGGGTTTTAGTGAAAAAACAAAAAAATTTCTTATTATTAAGCCTCAACTTTTCAATTCCCCACAGGGATCTTCGCCAGGTTGTTTGTTTGTTTTTGCTCCTGACGAAGAACCCTGTGGGGGGATATATATATATATATATATATATATATATATATATATATATATATATATATATATATATATATATATATATATATATATATATATATATATATATGCTTCAGAATGGGTTTAATTAGAACTTTTAATCTCACAGCATACTCACAGCATATATATATATATATATATATATATATATATATATATAGTGAACCGGTAACTGGAGCACAGTGTGAAGGGAGATATATTTCCCCTAGGTTCATGTCTTACTCCCATATGTACAGCAGTTCTGAGTGGGTTAATTCCCCTAGAAAGTCTCACCTGGGGAATAATTAGCAGGCGAGATCAGCTAGCTGCTAGAGAGGGTTGGGGCTCAGAGTGAAAGCGTGAGACACACACTGAGGAGAGCTGGGAGCTGAGTGTGGCCATTGGAAGCGGCTGTTTATGTTTCCCCAAAGGGAAAGGATTTTTGAAAAGGTACTGTGACTATGGGAGTTGTACTGTTTGTGTTTGACCGGAAATCCCAGTAGGGGACCGGTAGTAGAAAGGGAAACTGCTCTGTGTATTAGTTAGAGCCCAAGTGTGGCCAGGATTTTGTTTTGTTTTATTTTGTTTTATGCTGCATTGCTCACAGAATCTTTATATGTGAACAATAAATGGACTTTACCCTGTTCAAGACCCGTCTGTTCGTATGATCCTGCTCACCCCAGTTCCGAGGTGTGAGCCCCCAGATGGTCGGACTTTTGTATCATTGGTTTGATTTCCCCCTGTGTTGCCCAGTGTACCCCTTGGTGGAACCACCCCACACCGTCAGTGTTTTGCACTAACGGTGCGGCTGGTCTTGATGCCTATAACTCTCCCTCTGCATGGAACAAGTGAGCACCGTTTGAGCCCGTTTCCAGCTCTCAGTGCTATGCGCAGAGACGCTGACACCGGTGCCGTGTGCTATCGCTCCTGATATGTACGCAGTCCGGGTAACAGCTGGGGTTGCGTAGCAACCGGGACGCTCAGCCCACGTGATCCGCCTGGCGCTCCAGCGGTGCTGACTCACAGCAAACGGAACGAAGGACGGGTGCGCTCTCACTCTTTGGTCGCATAGCTCTCCCACCCTGCCGTAAGAGGTGCGCTTTCAGGTAAGGGGGTCTGCTGGTGGGACAGCGAGTCTCCTCTTCTCTTTTTACTCACTTCACTTCTTAATTTTCCTGACTGTGTTGCTAAGGCTCCCTAGCAACGGTTATTTGGCGCCATTTTGTGTGTTTAAATTGGCAGTCTGTGTTTGGCACTCTCACCCTGACGAAGATTTATATGCGCAAAAATACGACTAACGTTTTGGCTAGGTCCCTAGCCTTTCTCACTTTGGGACTAGGGACTTTAGTCGTATTTTTGCTTAAATAAAACCTCTTTTTCACCTTAAGACCTGTGAGTGCGAGCTTCCATTGTGCCATTGTATATACCACTATCCAGCTCTGCACCCAGGCACTGTATACTGACACACGTGCAGTGCCGGCATCCCACGCTATATATATATCGTGGGGCTGCTGCACACACTAAAAAGAGTTAATGAATGCCCCGGTGCTAACATTAGTAACATATAGAATTTTACAAAAATGCTGTTGCACTCTAGGGACTTATGCAAAAAAAACTTTATTAGAATCGATGTTTCGACCCTCAATGGGGTCTTTATCAAGATTACAAAACACTGGTCAAAGCAACAAATTTATAGACTCATAATTCATTTATTTCTGGCTAATGTTTTGTGTTATACCACTAGGTGGCAGTATTTACCTGCAACTGCGCAATTATTTTGGGGATAATTGATCTGATGTTGGACACCTGTTTATCTCCTATCTGGGGGGAGTATACCTATGAGTCTATAAATTTGTTACTTTGACCAATGTTTTGTAATCTTGATAAAGACCCCATTGAGGGTCGAAACGTTGATTCTAATACATCTATGCTCTATTCCTTTAAATTCCATCAAATTAGCATGAATCTGATCTTCTAATATATGATATTGTTGGATTCAAATAAGGGAATTTTACAACATAGAAAACAATAAGCAGAGCAAATATCTGACTGGTTGCTATGGGTTACTTGATTTTGGCATCATTTGTAAATGTTATTTCATTAACTAGCAATTCTGTTTCAGCAATTGATTCAATTACTTTCCCTACTATTAATGTAAAACATACAGGAAAGTCGTTAAAATTGTGGTTTTTGATTTTGCTATGGAAAAAATCTACACTAGTTTTTGCTGGATATTGTTGATATTTTTGGTTGCACTCGCCAAAAATAAAAAACTGAAAATCATTTAAAGTTTTTGCTACATTTCTTCCTTGATCAGTGATCACATTTTGTCACCACAGCAGAGATTGATCACAATTAACCTTTTCAAAAATGTTTCAAAAATATGAAAACGACGTAAAGAAAGCACAATTATTTTAAATGTATTTATTGAAACTTTAATTCATGATAAGAAAGAGTGATTGTGGGAACACTATGACCAGATATTTATTAAATGGAATATAAGAAAGAATTGCCACACTATTAGTGGGAAGCATTCAAGCAAGATGTTATGTGAGGACTTGTATTTGCAATCGCATTTTGTTTCTGTGCTACGAAACAGGGTCATAGGGGGCAAGGTTCACAAATGTGTCTTTTCTCAAAACTTGAAAAAATCAATTACGATTAACCCAAATGAAAAAAATACATATGCCCTAAGCCATATATTTCATACTTTTGACTTTCAAACAAACTTAAAAAAATCTAAACACTTCTACTAGTGCTTTTGTTGATTTATAGTCCTTAATTTGTGAGTTTTATCCTCCACTTATTTATATATATTAAGAAATCCACAGTGATTTTGTAAATATCCAAAGAGAACCTTTGACTGGATGTTAATAATATTTAATTTAACACATCCGTCATCTGACATTGTTATTTACAATGTTTTTCTTTTTCATTGCAAACACTAAGGGGCCGATTCACTAAATTCGAGTGAAGGATTCGAAGTAAAAAAACTTCGAATTTCGAAGGTTTTTTTGGGCTACTTCGACCATCGACTACGACTTCGAATCAAAGGATTCGTAGTAAAAATCATTCGATCATTCGATAGTCGAAGTACTGTCTCTTTAAAATAAACTTCGACCCCCTAGTTCGGCAGATAAAAGCTACCGAAGTCAATGTTAGCCTATGGGGAAGGTCCCCATAGGCTTGCCTAACTTTTTTTGATCGAAGGATATTCCTTCGATCGTTGGATTAAAATCCTTCGAATCATTCGATTCGAAGGATTTTATCGTTCGATTCGAAGGATTTTATCGTTCGATTCGAAGGATTTTATCGTTCGATCGAAGGAATTATCCTGTAAGGCTACTCACCGTTGTGTGGAAGGGATGTCTGGCTCTGTCCGTCCTTGCAGGCAAGTAGTTTGTCGCAGTCGCCGGCGAAAGCGCGCCTGTGCGCGAGCGTGCGCATTGTCGCGCGCGCGTCTTTGCGCGCGCTGCGTATGTTCGTGCGTGCGTTGCGTCGCCCGGCGTTTTTGCGCATGCGAGTTCACGCCAGGCCTATATCAACTCAGTTGACATACAAACAAACTGCTAGGTTATCTTAGTTCATTTCCAAGAGACCCCAGCGTTATAGATTTGATCTCCTGTTGTTGACCCGGCTATTCCTGACTCGCTTGAACTCTGCCTGCACCCGACCTCGGCCTGATTTTGACTACGAACCTAATCTGCCTGCATCTGACCCCGGCCTGATCCCGTTTATGAATCTGAGCTGCCTGCCTCTGACCCGGACCTGTTTGACCTCAGCCTTCATACTCCTGTTACTTCGTCTGGACTCTCCGGCCTCTTTTCACAGCGCATTCTTCCTGTTTCATTCTCAGGTTAGTCTGTCGCTGGTGAAAGCTGCTTGTGAGCCCTCTTCTACCAATTGATCCGCATAAAGCCTTATAGTTCCTTTGATCGTTCGATCGAATTTTCTGCGCTAAATCCTTCGACTATCGAAGTCGAAGGATTTCAATTCCTAGTCGAATATCGAGGGTTAATTAACCCTCGATATTCGACCCATAGTGAATCAGCCCCTAAATGCTGCATGAAGAATTTACTTCCAAAATAAAGAATTTGAAAAATGAAACAGAAAGAAACGGTAAGACTTGATGTGCAAAGATATATCTCTCTCTCTCTTTTGGGACATAGTTTAAAATGTACTTCATCAATGATCAAATATTGATTTTCCTAGAATATATTCTACCAATATAATTTAAACTGTTACAGGAAACCAATAAAAAGCCTTTCAAAACATGACATGCTTTTTTTAATCCCATTGCAAGGAATGTTCAAACACACAGGGGCAGATTTACTAAGATCAGTGAATAGTTTGAATGCAAAAATATTCGAATTTCTAAGTATTTTCTTGGTTACTTCGACCATCGAATTAGTCAAATTCGATCGACCATTCGATAATCGAAGTACTGTCTCTTTAAAAAAACTTTGACTTCATACTTCGCCAAATTAAAGCTACCAAAGTGCAATGTTAGCCTATGGGGACCTTCCAGAGCACTTTTCTAAGTTTTTTTTGATTGAATAAAAATTATTCGGCCGATCACTTAAAATCGTTTTTTAACGTTCGATCGAACCCTTTGCGCCAAAATCTTTCGAATTCGATATTAGTAAAGTCATGACTTAAAACTTTTAGATATTAAAAAGTGTAAAGATTTGTGCCAGATGTTTCATGGGAACTATAAAATTTTATGTTTATATTTGATGTTCCATTACAAAAAGTATATTAGTAGTGATGGGCGAATTTATTCACCAGGCGCAAATTTGCTGCAAATTCCCGCGGTTCGCCACAGTCGAATAAATTCACAAAACTGACGCGAAAAGGACGCTGGCGGCTGTTTTTTTGGATGCCTGCGCATTTTCGACAGCGAATTTCGCAAATTTTTTGCCGTTTCAAGAATTTCGCTGGAAAGAGAAACACCCCAAATTTGCCCTTCTCTATATATTAGTAGTTTAGTTTACCTATATACAGAAGAAAAGATAATCAAGACAGAAGTCTTACTTGGTTTGATGCTACCTTTGCTGCGTAAAGTTTTTAAAGGAAACTTTTGAAAATGAATGAGGTAAGACTGCATCAATGACTTTAAGTTCAAATTCTTTCTTGGAAACAAAAATTAATATACACACATAACACATAACAGCATTGTAAACCAAACATTAAATCTAATCTACAGCAATACATGCGATTAAAATGTCGTATTCTATAAAGTAGTACAGTTCACAAGCTAATTGCTTTAAAAGCCAACTTAGAAATGTAATTCTAGCATTGCTTGTCAAACTTAATATCACAGTGTGAAAATGTGTGTATTTTCCAAAACAGCTGATCAAAACTGGTCATTAACATAGATACCGGCTTTAGGTTTGCAGCTATAGCAGTTGTCTTTTATGTAAAGCCAACCTGACATTACCTTTCATTTCGCAGGTTGGAGAAATATTACATTTTGCAGTGGGCTTACAATTAATTGAAAAAAAAACATCATAATTGGGTATCTTCATTATTGGGATATCATTTATATTTACTGGAACATAATGGTGTAATTGTTTTCACATCCTTACAAAAGCTGAAAGTTAACTAAAAATCTAAACATTAGTTGTTAATTTTTAAAAGTGTTTCTGTGAATATTAGTAATTGAATACAATTTCATTAACTTAATTATTACATTGCATAATATTTTTTTCAAATTTCTTGTTTGTGAAAATAAAACCATACTGTCTCATATATCACATGCCAAATGTATAAAACAGCATCATGCAATAAAATATTCTGTTGCGAAGAACTCTAAGCAGAGGCAATAGATGTAGAATGCATTACGTGGAAGTTAAAGGATATATAAACATATACTGAAACGATTATATTCAAATACTATAGAATGAAACATTCATGAAATAGAAATGTTGTATTGGACATTCTTAAAATAGTTCTGAACACATTCAGTGCCATATTCCACAGAAATACAAAAGCGTACAAGTAATTAATTTATGACTGTCCAATTTCAGACCATAGGGGCAAGTCTAATACCTGGCCTGTTAAGGCCCCTGAGAATTGTAGTTGGCAGTCCTGAATAAATCAAAAGAGCGGAGAAATATTTTTCCTAGAAAAGGTACGCTTCATTTATAAAATATCTAATTTGCAATATATAATATCATACCAAATATAAGAATGTTTCTGCTACAGTGGGACCTCTGCATTGCATGGTTTTGTATCCTCTATTGGCCAGTTCTTTTCAACCATCAAAGCACAATTCTGAACAATGTGACCTTGATGCTATATTTGGTATCTGATAAATCACCCAAAAGATCAAGTTAGGTGTATTTTCACATAGAAAGAGCCTATACAAGGAAGATTCTTTGGCTGGAGACTCAATACAAACTTAAAAGTAGAAGCATAGGATGACTTTCATGTTGGTGAGGTGACATTTCTATATGCGTGTTTGTGTTGTGAGTGATTTGTAACACTAAGGCATATTTATAAACCTACTGTATGTAAAATGTGTAAAATTTAGGCATAAAAATGGGTGTTAACTTTTAAGGTCATGTTTAATGCCAGAATTCCTTTGATCCCTGATTATAATGTATTATTGTTACAGTTGCAATGCATTCTGTTACTTTATAAGTAAGGACAACTATAGAGCTTTATAAAAGCATTATTTATTTTAGGACACTTATTACACCATTTGTTATAATATTGTAATATTTCAATCATCATACAAGTTTTTTTATATTGATACATTTTAATTTTTAATGTATTTTTGTATTATGCAACATATTTTTATCTGTATACATATATTTTGTGATATTGATCTCTCACCAAATAAAAGTTGCACCTGGAGCAAAGAAACACATTTTCTAACCATTTAGGAAGCTGCGAACAATCCAGCTTTGGTGACTCAGACTCCATCTGATGCCATGCCTCTTATGTCCATCCTTATTAGAACAAAGTGTGTTTTTTAATTCAAATCTAGAACTAGGAAAATAAAAGATGGTAAAATTATATGCTCTCGGTAGCATGTTTGTTTGAGCAAGCCTATACTAGGAGCATGAATTGTGGAAACACAAGGCAAAATAACAAATGTTTTATGAAACATCATTTTATACTAAATCCAGCCTTCAGCCATCTGACTTCCTCAAAGAAAAACAATAAAACCCTACCTTAAGACAGTTCTAATTAATCAGAGGAAAATATCCCAACTCTATAAAATGTTTTACCACTTTTCTGTCTGTATAATTCTTTTCCTATAATTAAGTGTTTTACTTTACAAGAATGGCCATTCCTTTTTAGAAATAATTGACTGATTCTACTAGCCCACTACTGCTTTACATCTTTTGTACTGAGAAGAACCATTTTGCTTGTTGATATGTCATTTTATTGATATCAGTTATATTCCTCTACATTCAATTTTTTTCATTCAAATAAATTTAATTTATTTAATCTCCCCAGCACCAGTCTTTTCACCAGAGTCCCTAAGGCAGAATTGTGTATCTTAGGTGTGATGTTACCAATGATTTTTAGAAAGAAGGCTACAGTCATACATTCATTCCACTCAAAGGACATCAGTAAGACAGTCAAAGAGATATACCTTTAGAATAAAAACATAAGATATGTTCTGATGTTTCTCTGCTCAGGAATGAAATCAGAAGACTCAGATGCCCTTTACCAATGCCACCAACAAGTCCAAACCACACAAAAGGCACATATCCACTCTGGGACATTTTAAGGATTTACAGCTGATCCCTTCCCCAGTGGACATCAAATCTTAATTCATTGTTAATGAGAAATTGCAGTTTATTTTGTATTTGGCTATGTCACATTATTTGCCCAGATATTGACAAATATAAATCTATCTACAGTATCCATATACAGTGGTACAGTAGCTAGGAAACTGCAAAGAAAAAGTATATCTCTTCCAGAATGCTCTATGAAAAAGAACAGATGTGGAGAATAACAGGGGCTGTATTCACTGATGCTGAAAAAGCTAGCACAGGTGTGAGGATGGAGGATAGAGTCAGGGCTGCGAGTTTAGGATCTATTCATTGAAGTAGATGTTCAGAATCAGGAAGCCAGCGAGTACAGCTAAGAGAATTGAGAAGAAAAGATTCTTGTGGATGGCGATTCTCCACTGGTACACAATGGCCAGTGCTGCATATGGGGACTAACAGGCAATGGGTGATACAGCCTGGTAACATATATGCCGATTATTTTCTCTAGGGCAGCTATAGTGTCATCAGGCATGCCTGTTAGCACACCTGCTACCATTTAACAAGCTACAGTACCATGTGACCTTGCCTTTAAATAGTGTCTTCTGTGTCTCTGTGTGATTATCATTGGACAGTATGGGCAATATTTAGCTGCTTGCTTGTTTATTTTAATTATAAACCACAAAATGACTTTCTTTTACCTTCAAATTCGCTTGTTTTACCTTACAATGCACACGCTGTGCATCTAATTATAGATCAATATTTTTTGGTCACACGTCAAAATAAGTGAATGTATCATACCAAGCATACTATCCTGTACCAATCAAACCATCACCTATATTGTAACCCTGCTATAGTTCTAAAAGTACCTCAAATCTCATCGTAAATTGCCTGCTGTTTTTATTGTAGTGTTACTTTTCCTTTAGTTCAAAAGGACAAAACATACAGTAAATACTTATGTTTTATAAAGTAATTTGCCCTTGAAAGCCCAGGCTTCAGAGACTATAATTATACAGTAATGGAAGCAGTGGTGCAATAGATGGCATGTGATTTGCTCAAGTAACGACCTGTGTCTGAGTCTATTAGGAGTAATTACCTTGAATCTTTAATTATACACACACACACACACATTTATAGAAGTCATTTTACACAGCACTATGAAATACATCAGTAGCAGTAGATGTGATCTATTTGAGTTTTGCCAAATCATTTGATACAATGCCCCACAAACGACTGCTTTCTAAACTAAAGTCTGTTGGGCTTAATGAAATTGTTTGCATGTGGATAGGAAACTGGCTACAGGATCAGGTACAGAGCATGGTTGGTAAAGATACTTTGTCTACTCCAAGAAAGTGGGATCCCTCAGGGATCTATATTGGGTTCACTCTTATTTAACTTGTTCATGAATGACTTATGGGAGGGTATTGTAAGTAATGTATAAGTTTTTGCAGATGACACAAAACTATCCAGCATGTGGCATCCTTGCAACACGATCTTGACAAACTGGCAATCTGGGCAGCTAAGGGGCAAATGACATTCAATGTTGATAAATGTAAAGTCATGCACCAGGGATGTAGAAATATGCAAGCCACTTATACCCTTAATGGGACTGCACTAGGCAAATCCATAATGGAAAATATCCTTGCAGTCCTTGTTGATGATAAACTTGGCTGTAGCAAGCAATGCCAGTCAGCATTTGCAAGGGAAAATAAGGTCTTGAGTTGTATTAAAAGAAGCATAGATTTGGGATGAGGGGCTCATTCTTCTACTGTACAGAGCTCTGGTAAGGCCCCATCTAGAATATGCCGTACAGTTTTGGTCTCCAAAGATCAAACTGGACATTATTGAATTAGAGAGAATCCAGAGAATGGCAACAAAGCTGGTAAAATGTATGGAAAATCTTAGCTATGAGAAAAGACTGGCCAAATTGGGGATGTTTGCACTTGAGAAGAGGCGCTTAAGTGATAACTATGTATAAATATATAAGGGAATCATATAATCAGTAGTTCCTTCCAGCTGACAAGTTCGCCCATTCCGATTATGAGAAAGAAGGTTTTGTCTAAATATTCTGAAGAGTTTTTTTTTACAGTGAGAGCTGTGCAGATGTGGAATTCTCTCCCTGGATCAGTCATACAGGCTGACACATTAGATAGCTTTAAGAAGGGGTTGGATGTCTTTTTATCAAGTGAGGCAATACAGGGTTATGGGAAATAGCTCATAGTACAAGTTGATCCTCCTTTGAGGTAAATTGCAGTGGCTTTAAAAATGTTTTTCCTTCCTCTGAATCCACCAACAGTTAAAAAAAAAAAGTTAAAAGGTTGAACTTGATGGACGTGTGTCTTTTTTCAACCTTACTTACTGGGGTTTAAATGCCAAAAACCCAAAAAATGTGTGTTTTTTACTATAAAATTCAAATTTTTAGTGGAAAAAAAACCCTAGATTTTTTTTGGGATTTATTATACCCCAAGTCTGGAAAAAGTCAGGATCCGAAAATCCAGCATCTCAACTCAGTTGCCGAGGTTGCATATAAGTCATTGGGAGAAGTCCCGAAGATATTTTGATCTGGGATGGGTTTCGTGCAATAATACAAAGATTTCGTGCCTTATGGGCAAAAAATAGTTTTATTATTTTTTCAGGTTTTTTCCAGCACAGGAAATTTTCGGGAAAATGTATTGATAAATAAGGGGAAAAACCCATGCTGATTTGGTTGGAGTATTTTTCAAAAAATAATGAGATAAATTCGGACTTTGAAAATGGGCCTCACTATGTTATGATGTTAGCAGCAGTGCGATATAAATGTCATTTTGGTAGATACAGTACATCTTAGGCATCATCAACAGGCTTTTCAGTTAAGAATGCATATGTGTTGTTAACATGCATGCCTTTACACAGAAGTGATCTATTTTACTTATAAGCAAAGAGATTATTAAAGCTCTGAATAGAAAATACCTTAATATTCATTTATTTATATATTTATAAAATTGTGGGAGGTGTGCTAATTTTTTTAATCCATCAATGTTTGCACTATATCTAATTAAACATAATTAAAAGTTATAGCAGATGAGGAAAGATGCAGGCCAAAGTAAGATCCAGAACTGCAAGCATAAGGAAAGAGATATACAGGAAACAGGCAGCGCCGATCCACGCTTTTATGCTGCCTGAGGCGGCCTTCCGTTGCTGCTCCCACCCCTCCTCACGGCACTCACATTTTCTGTGCAGGAGGGGTCAGGGCGCTACACGACGCTAGTGCAGAGAGTGCAATTGCGCTTTCTGCACTAGAAGAGCCGAATTTCCGGGCTGAAAACCAGAAATTCGGCTCTTAGTTACCAGCAGCGGCATTTTTGCCGCCCCTGGTAACCAGGGGGCGCTGCCGTCTGAGGCGAGTGGGCCAACTCGCCTCATTGGTGGAGCGCACCTGGAAACCGGTTACAAGACTAAAGCCATATAGTGGCACTGCTGCTCTCTGCAAGCTGAACATCATAAAACCAGGGGCAGCTCAAGCATTACATAAAAGTTGGCAATGTTTAGTGTGTGAAAAGCAATAAACATATACTAAACTGGATGGAAGACTTAAATTATGAGGGTAGACTGTCAAGGTTGGGGTTGTTTTCTCTGGAAAAAAGAGGTTTGCTAGGGGACATGATTACACTTTACAAGTACATTACAGGACATTACAGACAAATAGCAGGGGACCTTTTACCCATAAAGTGGATCACCGTACCAGAGGCCACCCCTTCAGACTAGAAGAAAAGAACATTTGAAGCAACGTAGGGGGTTCTTCACAGTCAGGACAGTGAGGTTGTGGAATGCACTGCCGGGTGATGTTGTGATGGCTGATTTTGTTAACTATACACCAATACCATTTTAATTATTAAGTTGGACACACATTGTCTCCAGTACAGTACACACAATTCAAAAAAATATAATATGCTTTAATGACATCTATTACCTGGTAAACTGAAAACAGCATGACAAGAGGACTCCTCAATTGACCCTTCACTTTCAGCCATCCCACTGAACCCCATTGTTACATACCTTAATGAAACACCAGGAGCCAAAAATGGGGTAAAATGACCACAGCATTTATTCACATTTTAACAAATAAATTTAGCCTAACCTAAGGCAAAATTCAAAAACAGAATTCCATAAGAGATTGCTACTATGATCTCCTGTTTCTCACTGAAGACTTGAGATCAGCACTATGTCATGTTATCTACCACTAAGTATTAGACTGCCCTACCTCAACCTCCTGCCAGCCATACCTACCTGGCTCAGAGGGTAAGGGCAACCAACCACTCTACCATACTGTTACTGTAGCAGCCCATCCTCTGTTTAGATACCTCCCTCCAGCTACACAAGCAAAGCTCCTAAGAGTCCAGCTCAGAGAGAAAGGTCAACCAGCCACTTTTTTGATATTATGGTCACTGTAGTGACAATTAGCCACTGAAATTACTGATAACCTTGACAAGACGAGGATGGGGAGCTATTAGTTTCTTGCTTGCTTGTACCCTTACTCCTTGATCACCCCCAGGTGACAATGGGGAACTGCTTTCTGCCCAGAAAATCAATACTAAACTCTATGAAAATAAAGGTTAGCATTGTTTCGGGGAACCAAGTGATAAGCTTAAATATACAGTATAAATATAATAAACTCACTTCTACACCCAGCACACACAGAGAAGCTACAATAAGCAGGCCTGTATGATACGTAGAATATTGGGGGCTGCTAATTCAATATAATTGTACAGATGTGGTGAAATTGCATATACCACCCCAATTGATATGCTAGTGAAGTGGCGTGAAACTGCAAGTGTTAGGTGCACGGTTTTTTTGCAGTTGCTGTAGATTTTACACAAATTTAAAGTATGAAGTGAAAAATCCAGAGAGAATGCTTGCCAATAAGTAACTTACCCTATGCCTTCTTGGGTCGGGTGGGTAAGTGGAACCAGGCAGCCAATGTTTACCACTTGCACGAGACCCCTGCCCGTTAAGAGTCTGTCTTGCGACCCGTCAGCAACTCAGTCCTATCAACCCTGCCCGTAGGCAACCACGGCAAGCAGCCCAACATTGTTGTATTTGTACATCCAAGGCACTGTTGGACCTACTGACTCAATAAATCCCAGTAAAATTATAGGTCAGACTCTGGCAACAGGTTCAGTGTCACAGCCTGAATTTCTATATAATACAGAGGATGCCTTTTGGGCCCAGGCTGACGTTCATTATCCTCCGTGACTACAGTAAAGGTGGCCATACATGGAGAGATCCGCTTGTTTGCGGATGTCGCCAAACGAGTGGATCTCTCCCCGATATGCCCACCTTGAGGTGGGCAATATCGTGCTGATCCGATCATGGGCCCAACGATCGGATCCTAACGATGGGTAGCGGGCAATCGGATCAGATGCGGCTGCGATCCAACGGGATTTTTAGTCCCGTCCGATCGACATCTGGCCGACTTTCGGCCAGATATTGATCGGGGAAGCCCGTTGGAGGGCCCCATACACGGCCCAATAAGCTGCCGACTTAGTCTGTCGGCAGCTTTTATCGGTTCGTGTATGGCCACCTTTAGATTAACTATTGTAAAACTTCCCTATGCCCAAATTGTTCCACCCCCAAAGCCAGTAGTTTACTGAGGAGTTAATATGTATATGCTGCAGCTAATAACATGATATTACAGCGAGAGCTCTGCCTCATGTTTCTACCTGCTCAGAAGATAAGGAAGTGAACTGCTTCTTCCCTTGACATCACATCCCTCTCTTAGTCTGTGACCAGCCCAACGTTTCCCCACCTTGACTCATTCCTTCTCACCCAATCACAGCTACATCTGATTCTGCCAGTCTTTAAACATAAACAAGTGTAATTTGGCTGCTGGTCATTCGGATCCCTTGTCATGCAGCCCCTGCATTTATAGCTCCAGGGCTTTCCTTTATTTATGTTGCTTGACCTTCAACTACTAATTGGACACTGCAATATTCTACAGTAGGTGTACAATTTTTCCTATAAATGATAATACAAAGAATATTTTTAAATTGTACATCTTTGAAAAAGTTGATTTGGTAAACCCATTGGTCAAATGCTGAATTACATTTTTTTCACCAGAAATAAGCGTTACTGTATATTCAACTAATAGCAATTCCAAATTCCACTGTCCTAAATTCAGACAGGTAATCTAATTCATGATCTTATTCTGACATTGACACTTCAGGAACTGTGATGTCTGATAAAATGACAAATCACTCCACTGTGTTCTCACAAAGTTCTAAACCCTCTGCTGACTACACTCTGGCCATGACACAGAAAATCTCAGGAGACACAATGAACACAATGAAAAAGAAAAGAGCTGATTTCTAAAGTAGATCAAGAATAAAGCAGTAGGTGCATTGCGTGACGATGTCTACTGCTAGATGTCTTGAGAGAATATTGCAGATTCGTAATGTTTAAAAAAATTGATATCTGTCACAAATGTATTTTGCGCATTAAAGGGGAACTGTCACGAAAAATAGAAATGTAATATAAGCTTCATCATAATGAAATAAGAAACTTTCAAAAAAATATTAAAAATTCTGCACAGTTTCTGAAATAATCAAGTTTATCCTGCTCTCAGCATCTGTCTTTCTACATTCTCTCTTCATGCAGGAGTTGGGAGTCTGATTTTGAATGGCAGTTAAATCTAATAACTTTTAGGGGCTCCCAGAAATACATTATTTTCGTGATAGTTCCCCTTTAAGGAAAACATTTGAAGATGGTGAATCTGAATATTTAATAATGAAGTTGAGGTATATGGTGAGTTTGACATAGGATTTTGAATTGTCCTTATATTAAGAAAACTCCAGTAATTGCTGGGTTTTCATTTGGAGGGGTTGAACTTGATGGACTTTGTCTTTTTTCAACCCCATTTAACGATGTAACTATGTAACTGTATTTAATTTCACATTTTATAATTAAAAGTCATATAAGTTAGAATTGCCCTCTGCTAACGCCTGTATAACACTGATCTGTTACATGTGCTAATTCTGCCTTCACCATTCTGTATCTTCAGTTTGTGCAGACAGACAAAATCCAAAGCAAGAGAATGCCTACCTTTTTCCCCTAGATATTTTTTGGCATAGTAAAACATACTAGTCCACATTCTACATGCCTAACCAGTCATTTTGGCAACGAGTGTAAAGTATTTGAAAATAAGGCCTGGTACTTTGCAACCGTTTGCCCTTGTCTCGTTATATATACTCGTTATACATACTGTATTGCTTTTCTGTGTAGTCTACCAATTCCAATCTGTGTTCAGTTTCTGCTAACCTGCTCTGTATTAATTCATAGGTGTAGTTCATTTCCAGTGACCTGCCAGCATAACCTGGCTATATATACCTAAACTTGCATTAAACATTTGCCAGTTCTAAGGTCTGTACTCTTGCTGGTCACTCTGCCGTGGTCGATTTTTTTGTTCTTTTGCTTCTGATCCTGGTGTTGACTCTTTCCTGTCTGACTCTGTCTGACTCTGCAAGAACCCTGCCAGTCCTGAAACTTAGCCTGGACTCTGGACTTTCTACTGGTCTAACCCCTTGTATGCTGAACTTTAGATTTTTCCCTCCTTTGCCATTAAGCCTCCTTGTTTCAATGGCTACCTTCTGCCTAGCTTTGCTAACCATATCAATGCTTCTGTAAGGCGTTGCTGTTTTCCACGTATATGTCCTGCCTGTTTTTGAATAAACATTCACCTTAGTCTCTGCTCCAGACAATATTATCAGTGTTGTGGTCCCCTGGCCATCACTGTATTAGCTGACACAGTAGGGGTAAATATGAAAGATCAAGGAGGCAATCAACAGCTGCATATGCCTAACCACTAACACACAAACAGCTTAACACCACAGTGTAATCTTTTTTTTTTCTTGTTGGTTTTTGCATTTTCCACTTTTGTATATGACCTCACAGGGGTGCCAATTTTTTGGGTTCTTAAAGGGGATGTTTACTTTTAGACAATTATCCACATTTGAACAAAAGTCATGTAGAGTTGAAATTTGCTTAGCATACTATTTGGAGTTGTTTGTTGATTGCAGGTCTCTGCTTCTGTGTAATTCATGAGTGCTATGGCAGGGCTTTAAAGTGATCCCAAAACAGAAACTGCTTGAAAGAGGCATCGAATCTGCATTGTTGTTTGAATGGACCAACAGCAGAGCAAATAGTCCTATATATTATTTACCTTGATAATAAAGGTTAAGTAGTCTATTAATATTGCCATCCAGAGGCAAAAGCATAAGGTATTTTCCTGAAATCTAGGAATGTTTGTTTCATGATAGTTTTCCAAAGGAAAATGGTAACGGCACTTGACACAAATAGAGATGTTATGAACTGCTTTGAAAATTCCTCTATCACACAAGACTTAACAGCCCTTCGATCTTTCCTTTTAAGTGCACTTGACTACTCCACGTTGTGAGAGCAATTGTCCCTTAAGCAATACCAAAAATTCTTTTTAAAAATCTGCAGAGACGTTTATAACTTGTTTAACTATTTTTGCAACCTACAGGAATGGCAGGACTAACATTTTCATACAAACTATAGCAAATAAACCTTTATAATAATAATAATAATAATAGACCCCTATATACTGTAGCTTTTCACATGATTTTTCTCTTTAGCAATGAAAACAAGATATATGGTCACACAAATGTGTTGGTAATAGCCTATTACATATAAGCTTGAATTGCATAGCATAACTTGGCTGTTTATGGCTTCCTTATGGAAAAATTTGCCATCAGCCATTTGTCTTCAAACAAGTGTGGCAGATACAGAATGGTTGGGGTATTTGCATTTTATATAAAGTATATGTGGTTATATTTTGTGTTCAAACATTGGCTTCTGAGCCAAAAATGCATGTACAAAACTTTGACTGTTCTGTGCTGACAAATAATATTCAGCTAGTGCCCATCATTTGTCTGGTATATACATTTCAAGCACTATTATGTAAATGTGTAATTCATAATTTCTGCAATATAAAAAATAATGGTGTGGTTTAATAATCACCAACCACCAATGTATGCAGGGATTAATAAAGAATTTATTATTTCTTATAATTATCCAGAGCAACTCTACTTTAATTCAATATAATCTACATCAGTGCTGTCCACTGTGGTACCCATGGGTGGAATACTTCTGACCTAAATGTCAGAGAGCCAATAATGGAAGCCAGTGTTGACCAATCCCGGTTTTTAAACCACACCCAATATAAACCACACCCATGTTATTACAAGAACCTTTCAGACCATGTTCACATTAATTTTGGTAGCACACCAAAAAACTAAATGGTTAGTGCTCACTGCAGGGATATCACGCATCACTCATATGTGAAACAAGTCATATTAAGACATACCCTTAAATCCATATTCATATTCAAATCCTGTAGATAACACAACAACCCCCAGCACATGATTTACAAAGTGTTTGCAAATGCTAACAAACCCCCATCAGGTTCACCTTCCACAAGCAGAGTTTGGCACACACAAAAGGGCAGGCAGAGTATGGAACACACAAGGAGCATAGGGCAGGCATAGTTTGGCACACACAGGTAAGGAGAGTGTGGCACACACAGGGAGCATAGGGCAGGCAGAGTATGCCACACACACAGGGAGCATAGGACAGGTAGAGTATGCCACACACACAGGGAGCATAGGGCAGGCAGAATACAGCAGGGAACCCTATCAGGACCACACTATGATGTTTATGTATAGAATTATCTATGTTTCTGATATATATCTTGATATTATGAAAATGTTTTCATTTTTTCAGTGATTATAGTTCTATATTCTTATTACAGAAGCTGAATTAGACAAAAACTGTGGCAGATTTAAAAGGTTTAGGTAGTCTTAAAAGTCATCATATATAGTTTTTATAGATAAACTGGAAGTCCCCAAAGTAAATGCCCCAAAAGGGAGAGATAACACAAAATGTAAAAAAAATAGCCTAGCAAACAAAAAGCAACAGTCTGCTGGCACTTACAGGGTGAAAGCTGTATTGCTGGCTTTATTATGGCTTCCCAAGTTTAGTTTCATAGTTGAAATTAACGAGTAAACAGTGCTCTACTAGAAGACAATGCTTATATTTCACATGCAATTTACTTCAGAATGGCAGGTGTCTCCATAAGAGGCAGTGTGTCCTTGAACAAGTAGCAGGGTGTCAAATAGATGCATTATTCATTCTCCATATTACACTTTGTTTTTTCCACACTATTAATTTATCTGCCAATCATTTTGGAAGTTATGGTGACCGTTGAACTCCAACTGCTATAAATAATACCAGTATAGTGTAGAAACAACGTATTTAAACAACATTACATATAATATTTTGTTAGTGAATTAAGAAGTTATGTGGATTAACATGCTATGCATGTCTATTATTTTAAATTATCATTTTACTTCTGTATTCCAATTCTAATTACTAATTCTGTATTAGTCATAAACATTTTGTGTTTCATTTGGAAAGTCCATATATACCTAGGCACACAAATCTATTATTTCTGTACGTAATGTTGAATGAGACCAAATGCTGTAAACCCTGTCATATGAGAACACTGAGGCATTTCATTAAGTCTGAAGTGTTCGCTAATGTGACACTTTTCACATTATTCACATTCTCCATGTCCATCATTTGTTTGATGCATCACTGGGTGATTGACTGAAGCTTATATTATATTCAATATCTGTGGACATAACTTCTTTTAAAATTGCTTTTTTCTGTTTCTATGTTTTATGAGTAAAGATTCCCAGAATCTAAACTCTTAATCGTAAAATAGTTTATCATTTACGAATATTAGTTTTACCCTATTTCCTCTAATAAAAGAATGTGCCATAGATATTGCATAAATTTTGTAGCAAGTTTTAGGTCTTTCTACATTAACTGATTTACATAATTCATAATGTTTATAATTCATAATACATAATTACTTAATTTCTACATTAAGTTTATTTACTAAACTTGATTTTTTTTTCTGGTCGAGGTTTTTTGGGCAAAAAGTAAATTTTTTAGAGGAACAAAACTTTGAATTTTAGGAGATTTAGGACAATCTCAAAGCTGCAAAAAGTCAGAAGTCAGCGATAACCTGAAAAAAATCAAACGATACAGACGTCAAATCAGAAAAATGCATGTGCTGGGTCTGAACTAGTTGTAGGCAGAGTAGGCTCATGTCTAGGGTGCAAAGCTGGGGTTGCGCCAGGCACACACCTTACCTCCAATCTCATGCTGGCTGTTCCAGACTGAGAGGGCCAGGGCATGCGAGGTGACGCAACTGGCCAGGTTGCCTATGGTGCTGTCATGGTCGGCACCCAACAGCAGTACAAATGCCAAGCACCCTGGTCTCAGCTCGTGCTTCACCTGTAGTGTGACCGCCTTTGGACTCGGGCGGAGCCCTCAGCTACTTGGATGCCACCAGGACTTAAACGAGAGGTGCAAGGCAAGAGGTTCTGGATAGGCACGAATTAGCGAGAGTCTTTGGGCAGAAGGTCGTATTACAAGGCATTAGGCAAAAGAGAAGTCAGATCAGGCTGGGTCGAGGCAGGCAGAGAATAAGTTTGTCAGGCAGGCAAGGGTAAAACCGGGATATCAATCAGAAGGGTTACACAGAAGAGGTAGTCGATGTTCGGGCAAAGGTCAGGAATCAGAGGTCAGAATAGTCAGAAGCCAAGCAGGGGGTGCAGCGGGCATCCCCACCGACCCCCACAAACCCCACCAGGGTAAGTTTTTATAACAGGTGCCTGGCCCTGTGCATACGATTGGAGTTCTCTATCAATTGTATTGAGTTTTTTTCCCCAACTGACCTTTTGAGCGATTTTATTTATAAATAAGATAAAATTGTGGATTGGAGTTTGGTTGAGCTTGGTTTATTAAAAAAATATGAGATAAATTCAAGTTTTAGTAAATAACACCCTAATGGTGTAATGTAATAAAAGTTGCAATTTTTTCACCAGGACAGCTAACAGTACTAACCAATGAGATCTTTGCTTTCAGTCAAGTTACTAGTAAAGAATAAAGGGAAAGAAGAAAATCTTTGTGCTGTGGGTCTACCGAGTTATCTGGACATTGCTACATTTTCATACACAGATTTATTTTCTGTTAATCCTCCTCCAGACCAGAAGAACTGGGAAAAGTGTCCATCTAAAAGCTGCATACTTCATATAAGTCAATGGGAGCCATCTATGGCAAATGTAAAGCACTTCTTCAATGTATGTTTTTTGAGTACAATTTCGAGGGGTTCAAATGCTCTTATGTCAAGTCAAGTCAAGTGGATTTTGTCATTTTAGCCATACACAGTAAATAAAGTACATAGTAGAAACGAAATGACATTCTTCTAGAACCCCCCGGTTTGTAGGCAATTCATTTTTATTTGGATTTTTTAAATAAATAAGCAAACGTCATTTTTTTTTAAATTAGAGTTTATTACACAAATTAAAATTTTGATAAATAGGCCTTGATATGTTAACCGCCCTTAAGCAATGCAGCAAGATCAAAGAGGGTTTACAGATAAATGGAAGAATGTAATAAAAGTAACGGAAAAGTTATGCCTTTGTGCAAAAAATTTGCCTTTGCGTGAATTTAATATAGCTTTTGCGAACCCGGAAACTGTTTAGTGACCTCTTCCGGCAGGTAAAAGGGAAGATTATATCATACTTACCGTGATTTCCTTTCATGGACAACTCCATGTCATACTTTCCTGGATAGCCCCGTCCCAGTGCTCCCATCAGAAGGACCCTCCCCAAAGTTTTAAAAGCCCACCCCCAGTCCGGTGTCTCCTAATAAACTTCTAGAAACTACTGAAAAAGGGATGGTAACTATGACATGGAGTTGTCCATGAAAGGAAGATCACGGTAAGTATGATATAATCTTCCCTTTTCACTGGACAACTCCATGTCATACTTACCGGGACTTAGCAAGCTAATATCCCAATGGGAGTGAATTTGTTCCACATAAGGAAAACTGGCCAAGTGTAATTATACCAGATAAAACCCAGAAGAATGAAACCCCCACAAGTGGACCTAAATCACCTTGTGGTAAATCTGTGAACTCTGTATTTTCAGGACTGTCAGAGAAACAAAAGGAAGAACCCACACCAAAGTAATGATACTGAGTGTGAAATCAACATGACAATACCACTTAAAGAGAGAACTATCTTTACTTAAAGAGAAGCAGATAGGAACCCTGAGTAACACTTCTCCATAGTCTTACTCCCACTACGTACCAGCACATATATTCCAACCGCATAACATCAACAAGAGCAGTCTTGTAAATGGCTCAAAAGCACTGTACCTGCAAAAGAGGATTTAGTAGGGGAAGGAAAAATACAATCACTAGTATTTTACATGACCCCGCTCTGTATGTCTCTTTAATACTAAGGAACCTGTATTTCTTCTGGACCATAACCAATACTTCTCAATGAAAGGTCCGTAAAATGACTCATGGAGAAGGAGTGTTGCCACTGGGCATACCTTACCTGCCCTGTGAGGTATATAGGAGCATTGTAGATATGCATAACCTTGCTATCATACAGTCCTCGAGCCTTCACGGATGTGAACTGTACATGTCTGAAGTTATTGTATCCCATAGATTGGGCCTAGAATCAAATCCATATGGCATGCTCCCATGAGTTTACCCTATAGGAAGAAAATTGACAACTCCAGGAAGTATAACAACCAACAATACTGCTAGAGATGGGTTATTTTCATCCAAGGGCTCTGGCTTGGGACCTGGACAGTTCATCAGGACCATTTTCAAGTGTTCAAGATTAAAATTAGGTAAGGGAATTAGGTAGGTATGGGGAAATAATTATCCACCTATTATTCTGTAATGGAACTCCCCTACTAACTATACTAACATGTCCAAGCCTGTTGGTAAGAGACGCCATAACCCGGGCCTTGCCTAAGGCCGATACTGCAGCCTTGGTCCAACAGCATAAGGTGAATGAGACAATTTTTATAGCTTGATGTTAAGCCTTATGAAACTTACCCCAACTAGCCAGGCCAGTCTATGGTGGTATAAAAGGATAAAACCCCGAGTAATATAGACCTTTAGAAAACCCTGCATGCCAGAATTGCATGCCCCCTGTCTGCAATAAGGTTTAACATGGCAGAAACAGCTTGTCATAATGGACCTATGGATACATTTTTTTTTTCTAAATGGGACTGAAAATTTAGCTATAACTGCATTGATTGAGTATACCTAATTTTACAGCCAGTCTTATATGGTATCCATTAATATAATATGGCCCATGAGTATATAGTCAGAGCTGACTGGACCCCTATTGTACTTGAGACAACTGAATAGGTCTGTACTATAGAATACCTCATAACGAGGCTCTAAAACCCTGCAGCAGTAGTGAATCAGTATATGTGAAATAACTAAACTCTGCACCGACTGATGTACTCACTGTCTTCCAGACTGAGACCAGATAAGTTGCACCCCTGTAACCTAAGAAAGAGAGCCTGATAATACCAGTTTTGTAAATAGACCTTGATTTATCATTGGAATATACAGAACATTTATCTTGCCTGATCTCCGGCTGTGGCGATATTAGAATCCTTGTTGAATGAATATGAGACTATATACATATCTAGATCCATAAAGCCCCAGGCCAATCCTATCGCAAAATGCAGGATACAGTATATAGCTTATTTTCTTTATAAGCAGGCATAAGTCCAGTCATAGAACATAGATTCTAATTAGTGAGTTCCTTAAGACTGATAAATACTCCTCCAACAGCCTATAGTTATGAATGTAACAAAAATATGGACCCCATAGACTGCAATGGTTGTGTTGTACAAGTCCATGGTTATAACAGCAATTGTACAATACCTACCTACTGTTTGACTATTGCATTACCGCCCATATGCAGTATAGCCATATACCTTTAAGCCAGAATTGGCCACTACTCTCTCACCCCCTTTGTGATACACACAGTGCATAATCCTATATATTACATAGCATTTGTATGAATCAGAATAGGCATTAGCCAATCCATTTGGACAAGATATGTGTCTACATCAGTTACCAAATTTACTATATCTGTAACCCATATACTGATTGGGACATACTTACTGGGGCACAGTCCCCTAAGCCATTATGGACTGCTGTCTATAAGGGTATAATACTTATCTGCAACACGGCTGATGCACTTAATTAAGTTCATAATACCTATATCTGACTTGGCTGCCGCCATTAAGTCAGTCTTGGCTGCTGCCATAAGCAAGTATACAATACACAATTGCCTTATTTGCAAGAGTAATCCATGCTTGTAAACTAAATCAATGTTATTTGAAACAAACCTGACCCATGGATATTGGAGCCTTGACTTGTGTTACCATGCTTACATACAAACCTAGGAGGCTGTATAGGCACCCTCTGGAAATGCCTAGAACCTTACCACACCAATCACTCAGCAGTTTAACACTTACCTTCAGTTTGGTTGTTATATTAATTGGTGTAAAAACCAGAGAAATGTATTTATTTTTGGTTACAACCTTAGTAAGCCTCAAAGCCACTTAAATGTTTTAGCCTATACATACAGTAAGGTTATAGTAGTAACCAGTGGCCGGACCAAATAATGTATGACGTGCATCAATATGTGGTTATTACAGCCAGCCCCCGAACCACTGATGTTACCCCATCTACATTTAGTTTGGTGTAATATTAAGAAGTGCCCAGGCCAAAAGTGTACAACCTGTACATATTTGGTTATTAAAGCCAGCTCTAGAACCACTGAAAGTTTCCACATATACAGTCAGTTTGGTTACTACATTATGCAGTGATAGGCCCATAAATGTATAACATATACATTTGTATTTGGTTATTTACACCAGTATTAGAATCACCGAATTGTTTCCACATATACAGTCAGTTTTGTTACTGCCTAATGCAGTGACAGGCCCAGAAACGTATAACAAATTCATTTGTACAGGTATAGGATCCGTAATCCGGAAACCCGATATCCAGAAAGCTCCAAATTACGGAATGGCTGTAATAATAAAACAGAACCTTGTACTTGATCCCAACTAAGATATAATTAATCCATATTAGAAGCAAAACCAAGAGGATATGAAAACCGCTCAGACTCACCGCAGATTAGGTAAATTCAAAAGCCGGCAATATAATATGTACGTCCGGGTGCAGGAACTTCGGCGTCCCACGCCATATACAAACAGGAATATGGAAGAAGGTAGATTCCGCACACCAGATCATCAGTAAAAAATCACCATCTTTATTCGACCATGTTAAAACACACGCTGCTTGACGCGTTTCGGGCTCAGCTGCCCTTAATCATAAGCATAGTACAGGTACAGGTATAGGATCCGTAATCCGGAAACCCGATATCCAGAAAGCTCCAAATTACGGAATGGCTGTAATAATAAAACAGAACCTTGTACTTGATCCCAACTAAGATATAATTAATCCATATTAGAAGCAAAACCAGCCTATTGGGTTTATTTAATGTTTAAATGAATTTCTAGAAGACTTAAGGCATGAAGTCCCAAATTACAGAAAGATCCGTTATCCGGAAAACCCCAGGTCCCGAGCATTCTGGATAGCAGGTACCATACCTGTATTTGGTTATTCAAGCCAGCTCTAGAATCACTGAAATGTTTCCACATATAGAGTCAGTTTGGTTGTAATATTAAGCAGTGTCAGGACTAGGAATTCCTACATTATGCAGATTGACAGCACTCTGTCCAAGAGTAAAGAGGCCAGTTTCTCTGGCTGCCAAATCCCAGCTAGCCAGTATCCACAAACATACACACATTTATACTGGCTGAACAGTTTCTTACTCCCTTACAGCACTGTCTTAGCTTCTAAAATAGCTAGAATCAGAAAGCAGAGTAGAAGAAGTACATGTTAGTTTAGTTCACTATAAAAGGAAGAGTTGTAACACAGAATCTTACCTGTTGTTTCAGAGAATCAATCTGAGCTGCTAAGGGAAGGAGTGGGAGGGGGAATCTACCTGTTCATTTACTGCACCTGAACACTGACCTCCAGAGTAATTACCTAATTATCTGCAGCTGCTGTGCACAGAACCTGCAGCCCAACATAGTATTCTCAGTGCTCAAATAAGAAGGCTAACATTGTATTAGCAACATTCACATAACATATAGACAAGTCTTGCCTTAATGCCAGAACTATTTCAGAACCTACAGATCATCATTGCATAGAACTGCTCCCAGCACATGGAAACAATATTGCATTATCACTGCATTACATTATCATTGCTCATAGAACGTATATATCAGCATTGCAGCTGCACAGTTCCTCCAATGGCCAATCTGGCTCATACATCTTTTAAGAGTTAAGAGACTCTGGCAACAAGGTGGCATTCCCAGCTTAAATTTAGCTTTAACTGCCAGTAGATTGAAAACCTCAGGGTTTTCTTTTATTTAACCCTGGAAGCTGCAAATTACCTCAACCTTGGGAAAGTCTTTTGAGGGAGGCAGCTGGCTCTGAAACCTAAATTCATCCAGAATAAAAAAATAATACCCCCATATAGGGGGAAAAAAGAGAAGGAGGCCATAAGGCTCAGACCGCTAACTAAATATTATTAGATTAACGTAACTGCCACCTCCCTCTCCCATCCGTAAAAATCATAAAGGGTGTATGGGCCATATACCCCAATGCCATTGGATGCTTTTTAGACACGCCCAGTTAGGTATACGGATGGGGGGGATATAGCACTTGCCACAGCCCTGGATATATATATCAGGTATATATATCAGGCTGGAGGGCACATGGATCAAGGAAAAACCAATGATATTAGCCACAGTAACACTGTGCCTACCTGATCCAGATGATTAAACACTGGCTTCAAACCTGAGGTAATGTGCATAGGGGGAAAACGATCACCAGGACACTTTCCATTAAGCCCTAATGCTTCCCCAAGGTTAAAAAGAGAACTGCTTCTAACAGGAGCAAAACATAAACTGAAGCAGAAGGAAAAAAAGACACGAGACAGGTTGGGCTTTTAAAGCTTTGGGGAGGGTCCTTCTGATGGGAGCACTGGGGCGGGCTATCCCTGTAAGTATGACAAGGAGTTGTCCAGTGAAAGAAGGTTTGCGAATTTTATAGTTTGGGCCAGTGCGCAGTGAATGTAATAAAACTTCTTACTGAAAAACTTATGTTTGTTTCAAAAGATTATGACAGCTTCAAGCTCTTCTTAAAAGTGGGCAATATGCAATTAAAATTCACAAGGCAATAACAGTTTAAGGAAGAGTATTACATTGTGAAATGCTAATTTTTATTTTTATTTGTGCAAATAGTTTCGCTCTTGTATTACCCCAATAATAAGTTTACTCCACATTAACAATTCAATGATGAATGAATTTGAATTGCAATCATAGCATACCAGATTTATTAGGGGTGTATTGTATATGATACATTTGTGTGAACCAGCCACATTTTAAAGGATCTAGAGCCTGTAATCCAGAATCCTCTGTACCTGGGATTTTACAGATAAGGGATGATAAGGGGTGTGTCGGTTGGGTTTTTCCATACCTGCTGCCGCCCGCCACCCCTTCACCCTTGCCCACCTAAGCCAGACTTCCAGGTTCCTTTTATAGACCCGCGCCACCGATTACATCACAAAAGGGACGGGATGAGCAGGCGCGCGTCTATAAAAGTTCAACCCGGAAATCGGAAGCCATCATTTTTAAGGTCCCAGGTGGGGAGAGCAGTCAGAAGAGTTCAACCCACACCCGCCTGTACCCCGGAAACGGGGATGCGAGGTCGGCCCAAACCGGAACTCACATTTTTGGGTTAAACAAAACTTGATTTTTTTTTAAAAAAAAATACACCATCTAAAACCATCTGAAACATGTCACGGTCATGTTGGAGTCACTGGCAGAGGGTTTTGCCCAAAAAATATAATATAATAAGCAATTCAAGTTTTTTCCATTTCCATTTGATTTCATTCGAGTGCATTCGGGGTATAAAAACCATTTGACCTTTGATAAATAACCCCCCTAATTTATGTATTTTTGCCAATAATAAAATATTGAGCAAATTAACCACATAGTTTTTATAAACAACTAAAATTTATTGACAATTTTTCAATTAGAAACCACATAAAGATAAAAAATCTTCAAAAAATGTTATATGTTGTATATATATATATTCTAAAAAATACAAACTGAAAAATGCTAGTTTCTGCTATCAAATGCAAGTATCCTTCCTTAAATAGTGGTATGACTAGCTTCAGTATATTAATGTGCTTGAAGAAAACCTTGAATTGATATGAGCTGCCCTGAGGACAAATGTATTTATATGCTACATCTAATTAGGGGTATGAGTAGAGTAGCCAATGTGCACTAATCTACGTTCAAGGTTGCATTTTATATATAATGCACCTATTATTTTACTATTGTAAATGCAGAAATACATTTCAGTAATAAAGAAATGTTAAACCTTCACCTGTTAATATGCCACCAAGCATAACCTGTTGTAACAGGATTGTGCTCACAGACAGATAAATTAATAAATATATCCAGAGAAGTATGAATACATATGTGTAGGGACCTATAGGATCTATTAGGCTCCTATAGAGTTAATCCCCTACCTTTCCTTAAATTCTCTTTTCCCTTGTTATTGGGCTAAGCCCTTCTAACTGGTAAAGTGTAACAACCACACCTATTGGACAAAGAGTGTAATGACACTCCCCTGCCACACTGCTATATAGTGTTGTGCAGGGAGTGTCCTCTTCCTCTTTGGCTCCTGGTGTCTGTGCTGCTAGGTGTTTCCCATTGAGCCTGGGATCACCAAGGCCCCAGTAAGCCATTTACCCCAAAGGGACCTGTACCTTTGGTGCTGAAGTCGGGAACCAGGCAATCCCGTGAACGAGGATTAGTTATCATTAGGGCAGATTCTGTAATAGTCTCTCTAGGAGAGAGAGATAGCCAGATTTATGTAGTATGAGCAGTTGTATGCTCCAACAAGGAGAATAGCAGGGAGTAGCCTCCCAAAGGCTTTTTAGGTTGCCTTTAGTGTAGGGAACTCAGTGATAGGGAATTCAGTTAGCAGAGCACTGCCTGACCCCTACTTGATCGATCCTGTTTCACATTGGTCGCTGGTCTTTGAGAGTGAGATATTCTTCCTACTGTTTGACTTGAGGAGTGACATCTGTACATGCTGCATCATCATCAATGCTATCCTTTCTCCTCTGTGATATGCTAACTCCTACTACAGCTCCTGCGTGAGTAAACCTGTGGTCAATTGCCTTTGCATATTGTTGTGCTAATAAACCATCTCACTTGTTTTCACTATCTAAAGAACCTCCTGGCATCCATTATTCTATCTTTCACACTAATTAGCCTGTGGGTTGTAGTTTTACACCATCTTAAAGGGGAAGCTTCCATTTAGCGAAGGCTCCGCCCTGAGTGTAGTATCATAGTGTAACCCATGCTCATACACTAGCTGGACATCCTTAACCCCTAATTGGCGGGATAGGCCAAGAAAGCGTTAAATTTTGGCGCCCAACGTGGGGCACGCCCCCATTCCAGGCTATATTTGTGTTTTTACAATTTTTGTGAAATTGTGCACTGTATCTTTAAATTTTGCTGACAGGCTGCCGGACCCATTAGGCAAAAGGCAGTCCTGCACGCAGCTTCTATTTTTAGCGTGCGCATAGTAAGGCCATGGGTTCGGGCTTGGTGGTTCTTCCCGTTCCCCTTATTCGCCTGCGCCACTAAAGTCCCGCCAGGCACATAATCGCTGGCGTTTTTGTTTTTTTGTGCACTGCGAGTCTTCGCTGGCGCCATTTTAGCCCTCGCGAGATTTCGCAGGTGCCATCTTGTCCCGCGCAGTCACTGTTTGGCACGTTTGGGAAAGGAGGGGGTCTATGACAATACGTCACCGCCGCCATTTTGTGGAGTGTTCTAAAGAGGAAGGACGTGTTCTGACATAGCTCCTGCCTTAGCCTACTTTACCAATCTTAGCGACTGGATTCCTAGGCACTTTTACTCCATCCTAACAGCGGAAAGTTACACAACTATCCCGCTCTTCACTGCGGATACCCAGACGGTTATTACGAACTTTGTCAAGGTCCTCAGTGCCGCACCTTTACCTGTCCACGGCTGTGGCCGGATCCTGTGCGGAGTTCATACCAGCTCTGTCCAATACCCTGCGGCTGCGGGTACACCATTTTGCCGACCATCTTTAGCCATGTGGCGAGCGGCTGATTTGAAGATGGCGGATCACGGATGGGACGGCTGGCCTGATCCGGAAGCCGGTTCTGCTTCCAACAACTTCTTTCTGAAAGACCCACTACCCGATACATCCAATAAGAGGTATGTGTGGAACGGCACTTTTGGAGAAAAATATTTAACTGCCGAATGTAAGGTGATTGTGGCGTATTGTGGGCGCTGCGGCGCTGAAGGGGATAGAGCTTTCCGAATAATTAGCTCTTCGTGCCATGTGTGTGGGTTTGGTTGCTGGATGGGGCCCCTAGCTGTTGTAGAGGAGTCCCCAGGGCCAATGGTTATGTCCCCAGCACCTCCCGCACAAGAGAAGATTTTCCCCAGGGTGCCTGATGTCGCAGCTGTGACTGGCAATGAGCCTGCACCCCCTGCCTGTCCATCACCAATGCCACGCTGTTCTAGTCCCACGGCTGTGGGTGAAGAACAAGCCTCTGTTGCTATGGGGGGCATTTCCCTAGATCCTCCCGCTAAAGATGCAAAACCTGCCACACGTGGTAGGGGCCGCGGCTGCGCTTCCTCCACGCTTCCAAGGAGCACAGCTTCCACTAAGGGAAATGCTAATGTCTCCCAACCCAGTTCCTCTGCGGAGAGCAGTTTTCTTTCTATAGCATCTCCAGAGCCAGACTGCGCCGAAATGGATTTTGGACCTCTGCCAACTCCATCTTCATCATCTGATACAAAGTTCTTCTGTTATGAGCCACTGCCTCCTAAGAGCCCTGAAGTCGACAATTCCTTTTGGGTCTCCCCTGGGCGTGCTGACCCTAAGAAGATGGATCCAGAGGATCATAAATATCAAGGTGTATGACCAGTGGGGCTATTACATGCCGTATGCCCCCGAATGGGTATATGGTGAGATGGAGAAGCACCTTGATGAATGGATCTACGGGGAGCTCCTCAGGAAGGAGGGTATTGGTTCTGGAGGCCTCTTCCACAGCGACGCTACCAAGAGGGAGCGTGACCTGAGCTTCCTAAGCAATGTAGTTCACGAATGGTGGTACGGCCGTACCATCTTGAAGCACTATGTAAAAAGCTGCGGGAAGTTGCAGGAAGAGAAGCATTTTGGGCTTAGTGAGCTTATATCCAGTGGGGGCCACGTTGACAAGCCGCACTCCAACTATTACCTTTCATATGAGGACACACGGGCCAGATCATGCCTTGGGAGAGGGATCAACAAGCCTTCCTTAGAGGAGGTGTGACTGTAATTCCTCCGGGTGTATGACCCCCTCTATGTTTGCACAGCTCTCTCTGGACTCCTGTTTGTGAGATTTCCTTGAGGGTTGTCTTTGTTCATTCTTCTGGATTGATGCAAAGACGTACAAATTACTGGTCCCAGCGTATAGATTCAAACGTGGTATCGCTGTAAATTCCTAGGAGCCTGTGCCACACTCCCAAAGGTATATGATAAAGTCAGAATTGTTGGAATAAACAGCTTCAAAGCAGTATTTTTAAACTGCATGTGTTTTTATTAGCAGTGCAACACACTACATGTTTCGGGTAAAACCCTTGAAAAAGGGTTTTACCCGAAACATGTAGTGTGTTGCACTGCTAATAAAAACACATGCAGTTTAAAAATACTGCTTTGAAGCTGTTTATTCCAACAATTCTGACTTCTGGATTGATGCCTCTTTATTTGGGCCTTCTTCAAACTGACAAGTCGTCCAGATTGATGCCCACAGTTTGGGCCTTCTTCAGTTTATAGTTCACCATTTTCCAGTTGCTGGACTTCGGACATTGTCCAGGACCTTTTGTATATATGTTGGGTTCATGAGAAAAGGACTGCTGAGCCCCCACCACAACCCTTCTACCTCTAACTACTCACTGAGTAGGAACTTTATCATCTACATTTCTACCCCAAGTGACTGTCATATCTTTGGACACTTGAGTAAGGGGGGGGGATGTGAGGCTGAATAAAGTTTTGGGTTTGGTGGGATTTCATGTTCTCCAACTATGGGAAAATGTGTGATGTTGCTATGTGAGAAGAAAGTATGATTATCTTTCTTTTCAGCCAAGCCTGTGCCTGGACCTTCTGATGTGTAGGTATGGTTCAAGTGTCATAAGTCAAGTGCCTGAGTGTCCTTAAGGGTTCTCACGAAATTGTAAATGGTTAATGTAACTGAAACAGTTTTGCACTTACTTATCGTCACAGTATTACATATATTGTTTACTGTCCTATTGCACTAATATTTCCACTGTGTTTAATATTTGTGTATTTTTCTAATTTTTGCACCATTGTCGGGACGAAATGGATTTTTCCCCCGGGTGTATGTAGGGACCTATAGGATCTATTAGGCTCCTATAGAGTTAATCCCCTACCTTTCCTTAAATTCTCTTTTCCCTTGTTATTGGGCTAAGCCCTTCTAACTGGTAAAGTGTAACAACCACACCTATTGGACAAAGAGTGTAATGACACTCCCCTGCCACACTGCTATATAGTGTTGTGCAGGGAGTGTCCTCTTCCTCTTTGGCTCCTGGTGTCTGTGCTGCTAGGTGTTTCCCATTGAGCCTGGGATCACCAAGGCCCC
Organism: Xenopus laevis; assembly: GCF_017654675.1. Lineage (NCBI taxonomy): Eukaryota > Metazoa > Chordata > Amphibia > Anura > Pipidae > Xenopus > Xenopus laevis. The sequence continues at coordinate 72,368,613 of NC_054375.1, forward strand.
AGTAAGCCATTTACCCCAAAGGGACCTGTACCTTTGGTGCTGAAGTCGGGAACCAGGCAATCCCGTGAACGAGGATTAGTTATCATTAGGGCAGATTCTGTAATAGTCTCTCTAGGAGAGAGAGATAGCCAGATTTATGTAGTATGAGCAGTTGTATGCTCCAACAAGGAGAATAGCAGGGAGTAGCCTCCCAAAGGCTTTTAAGGTTGCCTTTAGTGTAGGGAACTCAGTGATAGGGAATTCAGTTAGCAGAGCACTGCCTGACCCCTACTTGATCGATCCTGTTTCACATTGGTCGCTGGTCTTTGAGAGTGAGATATTCTTCCTACTGTTTGACTTGAGGAGTGACATCTGTACATGCTGCATCATCATCAATGCTATCCTTTCTCCTCTGTGATATGCTAACTCCTACTACAGCTCCTGCTTGAGTAAACCTGTGGTCAATTGCCTTTGCATATTGTTGTGCTAATAAACCATCTCACTTGTTTTCACTATCTAAAGAACCTCCTGGCATCCATTATTCTATCTTTCACACTAATTAGCCTGTGGGTTGTAGTTTTACACCATCATAAAAGGGGAAGCTTCCATTTAGCGAAGGCTCCGCCCTGAGTGTAGTATCATAGTGTAACCCATGCTCATACACTAGCTGGACATCCTTAACCCCTAATTGGCGGGATAGGCCAAGAAAGCGTTACATATGTCATGCTTTTTAGGCACCCTAAATCCAGAACTGATGCCAAGCACCCTGGTCTCAGCTCGTGCTTCTGCCTGTAGCAGCTGCCATTGGCCTCGGGAGTAGCCATTAGTTACTCAGATGCTGCCAGGTCTTATAACAAGAGGTGCAAGGCGAGGGGTTCTGGACAGGCAAAGGGGCACAACTGAATGCAAAGTCTTTGGGCAGAAGGTCGTGGTACAAGGCATAGACAGAATCGTAGTCAGATCAGGCCGGGGCAGGCAGAGAACAAACGAAGTCAGGCAGGCAAGGGTCAAAATCAGGAGATCAATCAGAGGGATTAAGCAGAAGAGGTAGTCGGATTTCAGTAAAAGAGTTCAGAATAGTCAATACCAAGGCAGGGTCACAACAAGGAATCAGGATCAGAATCCAAGCTCAAAGAACAACAGGATAAACCTATAACGGGCAAGGTCCCACAGCCCTAATGAGTCTTAAATAGTGTTCAAATTTTGCGCCAGTGCCTTTAAATTGCGAAGAGGCACGCCGCGCACGCCCTAAGGAACCGGTGCTAAAGTAGCAGGATGGCGCGGCCTAACATAGCGACGTGGTGGGCGTTCCCGCCAAGGGGGGCGGCAGGCGTCCCTGCCGTCCCCCCACTAGACCACCAGGTAAGATTGTTGCAATACCATTCTGTATTATTTGCATAGAGAAGTGCCCTAAAGTGATTTATTGTCTTACAGTAGCATATGGACAACGTTTGGGGCCTCGCAAGGTCCATTCTCAAGTCTCATTAAGGGCTCAGCAAGACCCAAAATGTTGTCTACAAACAATTAAAATTATTTCCTGTATGAATTATTTACCCTTGTTTTTATCTTTAACTGTATTACAAAAAAATTGCCATGTGTTTAGTATAGTTGGATACTTCTATGGTAACTTTATAGTATCATGAGTTTGTACTGACCCAATAATATTGGTAAAACATATTTATAGTAGAGATCAATTCCTAATATGCCTTCTGTATTTTTTACCTGTAATGGTGGCTAGTCTACATTATGATAACTTAACACAGTTATGTTCAAAATGTAAGCAGTTGCTGTAAAATATTATCATGTGTATAATTACATGCTACTTTACCATAAAGTAGTGATACCTTAGTCACATTTAATTGCTACATTAAATTCTTTTTTTCAATAAAGAATGTTTTTATTCTCAGATATGAAACCTTAATTGTTTAAAAATGAATGGAAAACAAAATGAACATGGTTGTAGAATTGATTAATTGTGTTTTCAGATACATAGTAGGATAGTTAAGTTTCTTTGACATTGTTATTAAAATGGGTTATGACAAAGTAGTAAGAAATGTTGTTACTGGTAGCAAAGGGAGACATGTATGGATAATATTAATGACATCCTATTTTAACAATATAGCGCTCTTCCAGGTTTTGACTTGAGAATAAACATTTATTTACGTTCAACAAAAATGATAGACAATTGAACAATATATTCACAGTACCTCTGCTGTAAATGACTTTGGACGTTTATACGTCACTGAAAAATGACAAATAGAATAGACAGATACGCTGTATAGAATAAAAAAATATTCAGTAGTCATTTTGACTATATTCTTAAAAACCGTCTTTACTTTTTTTTGTTCCTGTATGCAAATAACTTTATCCCAGAACATTAAATGGCATGTTGATGTGGATTTCTTGACCTCCAAAAATTTTTTAACTCTTTTTAGAGACGAGAGTGTTGAGGCATAAGTAGTCTTTACAAGAACCCTTAGATAGAGGGTTATTTACTTAAATATGAATTAATCTCAGTTATTTATGAAAACAAAGTTGACCAAACTCCCTTCCACAAATTTAACTCATTTATCAATATTTTTTCTTGAAAATATTGGAGCAACAAAACATCACAACAAAATCATTCGTAAATTCGTGTCATCCGGTTGATACTCAGAAAACTCCCCTTTATCGAAATTTTGCTGTATAATCTGAATTTTTCAGATTATAGGATGTAAATCCCGACTTTATAGGATTATCCAGCACAGATCACGATGTCCAGAAACAACTTCAAAGACATCTGCCATTGACTTCTACATGATCTTGACAGGTTTGAGATGTAGTATTTTTGAATTTTTAACAGTTTTGGGGTATAGTAAATTTGAATTTGAGTTTCTTTTTCCACGTATAACTTTAGTTTCTTTAAGTGATAGGCGAATTTCTCCTTTTTCGAGTCGCCAAAAAATTTTCAAATTTGCAGTGAAATTTGCAAAACAGTGGAAAATTTGCAAACCCCGAATTTTGACACCGTGTTAATTTGCGTAAATTTTGACTCCGGCATTAAAGTCAATGGGTGTCCAAATAGTGTTGACGAACGATATTTTTGACTTTTCCAAAGCACATCTGAATTTTTTTGACGCTGGCAAATTTCGTGGGAGTTTCTCTAATTTATTTGCGGCCAGCAAAATGCAGAAATTCGCTGTGAATTAGCAGTAGGCAAATTTATTCGCCCATCACTAGTTTTTACCTTAAAAACCTCTAATAGATAAATTCGAGGTTTAATAAATTGGCCTGAAGCATTAAAATATGCCTTGTATATTATTTATTCATTGTTCAATAACCAATGCTAGCAACTTCAAAAACTAACAGTGTCAGTCTTCCATCATTCTGAATAATATTTTTTTTTCTCATTGTAATGTGCTGTGAACTAGCAGTTCCTTATTTTAGAAATAAAATTCAATTTGTTAATAAAAAATTACTGCTACAGAATAAGGTGTCCAGCTAAAACCCTAATAATGACAAGCAAAATAAATTAATCGCATAGTATAATCAAAGCATTGCCAATTTGATCTTTAATTACAACAAATGTTATGTAAAGTTGCTCAGCTCTGTAAAGACAAAGCAATAATCAGTCAACTAGTGGGTCAATTTATTACTAGAAGTAAAATTGTAATCAGGGATGAAGACATTTTTCCTGAGAGTAAGGACAATTTTGATGAATCCAAAAACAGATCAAACTGCTGGGGTTACAGATCTCATAATGTATTTATAAACACATACCTCAAATATGACTAAAACAAGACTGGTCAGCCTACCTAGCTTCCAGATAAGACAAGAGCAGCAAGCTTGACATGATTGTGTTTTTAAAATATCCTGCATCATCACAGTCCTCTTCCAGATCCTGCAGCACTTCAACTTCTCCTGAACGGTTGCTTTCCATCACCCAGATTGCAATCTTCTTTTTGTCATACCAGTCTGGAGGTGCATGCGCAGTAAAAGCAGGACTTAGAGGCAAAAAGCTAACACTTTCACTCTACTGAGTGCCAGAAGAAAAGAAGACAGAAGAGGAAGACAATCATGCCAAAAGAGCTTCAAATATGCCCCAGTTTTCATCTAACAGGAACACTGACCCACGGTATCAGATAAGATAAGTCATTATAATTACTGAGGTGTGTCTAACATTTTGATGCATCCAGTTATTCAGCATTTTATTCTCCTTTAAGACTAGATTCAGTGAATCAAAATCCCATATCAGAACCACTACTGGAAGGTATAATGAAAATAAACTTAAAGGTAATGAGAAACCTCTGCATTGTGCATCGGATGTTTGTGATCCACAGACAATGGTCCTTGATAATGTCCCACCTATTAAAAGGGTTGGTGGCTGTAAAATAAGACTTCAGCATTACAACATGAGAACTTTTGGATTTGCATTCTTGAAACTGTGGTACCGAAGGGGTTTATACACTATGCTGTCTTTCTCCTGTTTCTTAGAAAAGCATGAAATGCAAATAATGTCTGATGTTAAAAGTTATTTTAGGTATATTGTTTTATACTGTATGTTGTTCCAGAAATATGTAGAACTGTACATCAACATTCAAAAAGATTTAGAATGTATAGTTTCCCCAGGCAACTTAAAAGTCCCCCTGTAACAAAAGAGAGTGCGTAATGTTGAAAAAAACAGCTAACCCCAGTGCAAATGTGTGCAGCAATTTGATTGATTGAAAGGTGTTAATCATTTGATTTTGGAGGTAAACACAATAACACATTAACTCAGAACTGATCCAGCTGGTTCAAAAGGCCAGTTTGATTGATACATATTTATTAATAATAATGTCTGATTTTAAAAGTTTTAAAACCATTAGTAGTAATTCTTGATGTAATGTTGTATACTTTGAGAAAGGGACATAAAGCTGTTCTGAAAAGACAGTTGTTTGTAATAAAGACAAACAATTTAAATTGAAAAACATTTGGTTATTGGATTCATCAGAATGTATACATTCCAAAAATATATGGTTTCATGAAGTAAACCTTTTGTTAGTGGCACTTCTGACATAGCTGATTTCTAGTATGGTGCTATCAAAATTTAGCAGTGTATTTGATCAAGTAAGGAATCTCCGTAAAACTACACATACTTTATGGTATCGACAGGTATCTCAAATCAGTTGTATATATATTTGTATATGTATATATATATATATATATATATATATATATATATATATATATATATATATATATATATATATATATATGTGTCTCTATATCAGGTAAAAGGTGTGCTATTTTAGGTATTATATTGTTTTATACTGTATGTTGTTCCAGAAATAGAACTGTACATCAACATTCAAAAAGATTTAGAAAAGTTTCCCCAGGCAACTTAAAAGTTCCCCTGTAAAAAAAGAGAGTGTGCGTAATGTTGAAAAAAACAGCTAACTCCCAGTGCAAATGTGTGTAACAATTGTGATTCAAAGGGGTTAATCATTTGATTTTGGAGAAAAAAAACAGGAACACTAACTCAGAACTGATCCAGCTGGTTCAAAAGGCCAGTTTGATTGATAAATATTTATTAATGCACTCTGATGATGGCTGCTGATTTATCAGAATCAACTTTTCCACATTGGTCATTTATTAGTATGTCCTCCAAATTACCTAATACTATGCTCAAGTGGTGAAGTTAGTTTTCAATGGAATCAGATTTTTACATAAAGTATGTACGTACAGTATGTACTGATTTCCACCTTTCAATCTGGAATTCTAAAATTTTACACAAAGGATGTCATTTGTGATTTGATTTTGATGAACAAATTACTGTATTTATAGCAAAACTTTAAATTTTGTAATGAATAGAGAATTTCTGTATTTGAGAAACCGGTTTTTATTACATCAGTAGAAAAACAAGGTATGTTTCCTTTTTTAACGCACCAATTTTTGAAAGTACCATGACTGCACTGCCATTGTACACCAGTCATTCAGATTAGGATGCATGGCTTAAACGTCAGCGATTTTATGTACAGTATATTTTAACTCTGATGAAATAAAGAGGATTCTGACCACTGGTTGGACCTACAAAGAGATGCATGGTACAAAAAACCCTGAAATCCACTGATTTAATCCCTTCGGTTAAAGCTATTAAAAACATTATTTTTCAAACTTAAAGAAAATGTAATTATAAGCAACTTGACAATGTAATTGCTATTCACAACTCACTTTTTGGCTGTTTACTTCTGGCTCTGACTTCTGAAACGGTGTTGCAAACCAGCTTATTAAAGTTACTACAGAAAAAAATACAGAACAATATATTACTTTACTTAGTGTGAAGATGACTATTACAGTAAAGCCCATATTATTGATTAAATTACAATTAGTTTTTTTTTAATCCAACAATGTTATCTTACTGCAAGTTAAAAAAAAAACACTCATAAATATGCACAATTTCTGTTAAGATTATTTCAAAACATTTTGATTCATGTTTACCTTTGCGTCAAAGAAGCATTTAGCTAATTTTAATGTCAGTTTAATCTTCAAACAGAGTAGTTCAGTGTACTTTGCATTAATGAGTTTTCAATCCAAAATTAAAATTGGTGTTCTAAATTGATCCTAGAGTGAGTGAAAAATAGAGCCTTAAGTCTCTAAGCTATTTGAGATCTGCACTGAATTAATATTATGAAATTAATTGATTTTATGAAGCATTTCTAATCTTGTTTATCTTCTTTATTTGCTCCAAAAATTAAAGGGAAAATCCCTTTTAGCACAATGTAGACAATATTTTTCTTTTTGTATTTTTTGTGGTTTATGAATTATTTAAAGTCTAGTTTAGCATTTTACCAGCTCTCTATTTGCTAGAGTCACACTTACCCTAACAATAATATGGAAGTCACAATAAAAGCTTTACTGGAAAGGGCACAATAAAGAGCACTCTGTAAAGTAACAATAACAAAAATGCAGCCTCAAAGATTTTGGTTGCTAGGATCACTTATCCTCACAACCAGCAGAATTTATTAATACATTTAGTACAATTTTGCATCCACTTTAGTGCTACAGGTGTCCTAAACATGTGCGCTTTGTACTAGCTCAATTCCATTTTGGGGTGTAAGGATTTTAAAAGAGGACTTCTAAGGCTACTGTAAATAAAACTGTAAATAAAACTACTTATATCTATATGCTAAAATAAATTCATAATATACTCTTTACAATTCTCCTGAAAGTAGAATCTGTGCATAGTTCTTAATAATAGCCCAATTTCGGTACCCTATACAGGTATAGGAGCCAGCAGCCTTAAAATTGTGATTTAGACAGCTCCAAATTAGAGGAAGGTCATCGCCCAAAGACTCCATTTTAATCAACTAATTTCGATTTTTTAAAAACTATTTCCTTTTCTCTGTAATAATAAGACAGTGGGGCTCATTTATAAACACTGGGCAAATTTGCACCTGGGCAGTAACCCATAGCAACCAATCAGTGATTAGTTTTTCACAGTCAGCTGCAGGGTGAACACTGAAAGCAATCATTTGATTGGTTGCTATGGGTTACTGCTCAGGTGCAAATTTGCCCTGTGTTTATAAATGAGCCCCAGTATCTTGTACTTTATCCCAACTAAGATATAATTAATCCTTATTGGAGGCAAAACGTTCCTACTGGGTTTAATTCATGTTTAAATTATATTTTAGTTGGCTTAAAGTATAGAGATCTAAATTACAGAAACACTCCTTATCCAGAAAACCCTAGGCCCTGAGTGGTGATTGGCGAATCTGACCAGTTTCAGTTCGCTGAAAACTCGCGAAGCGGCAAAACATTTGCATTAAAGACAATGGCCGACAAAAATATGCGACGTGCGACAGATTTTTATGGGCATTTTTTTGTGACAAGACCTGGTGAAAAATTTTGCTCATTACTAGTCCTGAGCATACTGGATAACAGGTCCCATATATGTATATGAAAGCACTATTATTCAGTAAAGGAATGTCTCAGCTTCATTCACTCTACTGTTACTATTGTAATGCTGGTGTTCAAACGTTTGAATACCTCCAATGGGTCCAAAATACACTGGATCAGAAGGCCTGGTCTGAATACCAATTAAAAGGACATTTAAAGGTGAATTCTCATGGGTTACTCTACAGGTGAAAATGTAGCCAGTGTTTAAAAATGACCCAGTGTATACAATTTGAAAAGTTAGCAGGGCATCTGTTAAGTGTTTATTTCTGAAACTTTTGCAGGGGTTGCCCTCACTGTTAGCTTCTTGGCATTTTAAGTATAACAAACTATGGGTGTTGTTTACTTCGAACAATACAGGGTGAACGTTCCATAAGCAGGTGAAATCCTCCATGTTTTGACACTTTCCACCTGTCACCTATCACAGTGGAGTTTTCGAGGCAGATTTATCAAGGGTCAAAGTGGAAATTCAAATTTCTAATTTGAATTTAAAAATTAAAAAACTTTCTAGTTTATTTTAGTGTAATTCGACTAGGGAATAGTTAAAATTTGATTCAAGTTTTTTAAAAAAAATTGAATTTCTTAATATATCGTACTGGCCCTTCAAGAATTTAAATTCGACTATTCACCACCTAAAACCTACCAAATTGCTGTTTTAGCCTATGGGGGATGTCCTGGAATCAATTTTGAGTTGTTTGGAGACATCCTGAAAATAACGTTTTTTTGGTGAATAAACTCTAATTGAAAGTTTTTGGGAGTTCATGGGAGTTTGAACCTGAAATTCGACCCTTGATAAATCTGCCCTTTAGTGCCTTTAAATAAAACTTTAACCATTGCCAATTATTTATTAAAATGTTGTCGTCTTGGCTGATGTCAGGTAAACTGGGGTGCTTCAGATGTACCAATTGTATTTCTTGTAGATGTATGTCGTCTGGAGAAGTTTTTTTATCATCCTCAAACAGGACATAGAATCAAAATTAAACACTGTATCATGTGTACCACCACACACATTGTATACATGATCACCTGCCCTTGTGGCTTAGCTTATATAGGCAAAACAGATTTAACCCTAAGAATCCGGATGGATGGACATACAGTAGATCAGCTATTAGTACAGCCTTTGGAGATGGGAAGACAGTGAAGCCTGTTGCTAAGCACTACCTAAGCCGAAATGGGCCATGGATAAAGGATGACAAAGGCCCTAAGGTGGGCCGAAACATTGGACACGCAAATTGAATACAATAAAATGTGACTTTATTCATCAGAACAAGTTGGAGTGCAGTTCTTTGTGGAATTCTATGATAACAAATTTTGATCCAGCACCCAATATCAAACTAACTAACATATATTTAATCCAAACTATCAAGGTAAATTCTTACAGCACATTATAACAGTATGGGCCACAAATAGTTAAATGTAAACTTTTTTTTTAGATCAAGTCATATGGAATCCCTAGGGTTCTGCTGTATCCAATCTGTCCATTTGTTTTGTTACATCCTGTAACAGTAGCATTTTCTATCACCCTCAGTCTTTGATATTTTATCTGCTTTAAAACTTGCTACCACTAAACTTACTGCATTGTTACAGTGTTTATGTTAATGTTTTCCCACAGGAGTGTGTGTATTTTTATCATGTAGTTTGAAGGGTGCCATCGATCTTTTTATGTTCCCCTCTGGGAATTGTTATCCATCTAGTTTGCTAAGGTAAGACTTTCTTCTTTGGCATTTAACGACAACTGATTTTGAAGTGAAGGTGAGTGATCTGATTGCACAAAGCATACCCCTTAGCTGGTGTATCAGAGTGCCAGTTCCTTTTTCAAAATTAATTTTTTTACTATTTTGACTTTAACATTTGGAATTGCTTGCCTTAATCAACGTGGACACCAACAGGAGTACATGTTCCCTCCTTATAGTGGGCAGCTCATGGACAGTGCAGGCTTACGTGCAATTCTTGAGTTGTATTGATTTTTAGATGCAGTGTATGTTATCATATAATCCACAAAGGCTGTCCTACCGTTATGGGAACAATTGATGACGTGTTTTTATCACTATGTCCGATTGTACTATCTTCACTTATGTGTGTCTGTGTGGGTGGCTTAGAGAAACTATATTTTGTGTAGATATTTTGTAATCGAGAATTTTGCAATTGAGAATTGTAGGTGGTGGCAGGGCCGCCATCAGGGGGGCACAGAGGGTACAAGTGTACCGAAAACGTGCCGCCTCTTCCGAAGTGCTGTACTGCCGAAAAGCCATACTGTCCCGAACTGCCGAAGTCCTGAAGCTGAGAAAAGACCCGAATCATGGAAAGAGCCGAACTTGAAGTCCTGAAGCCATGGAGAGACCTGAGGTGACAAAAAGAGCCAAACTTGAAGTCCTTTAGCCACGAGTTCAGTTCTACTGAACCCCAATGTATTATTTTAATACTCTACAGGCCCCTGCCACCAATTTTTTTTTTTTTTTTTAAATATTCTCTGGGGCCCCAATATTTTTTAGCTTGCAAGAGGGGCCCTGACCACCAATTATTTTTTTTAAAAGAAATTTTATGGGGGGGTCCTTGGCACCACAGTTTTTTTTAACTTATAGGGGGGCTCTGACCATCAATGGCTTTTTATAACGTGTGTGTGGGGGAGTTTAGCGTTTTTAGCACTGATGTCTGTGTGGTCTTTTAACTGTGGTGTGGGATCTGGGATGGGGCCCAAAAATTTTGTTGTACGGGACCCCATGATTTCTAATGGCGGCCCTGGGTGGTGGTAATATTCTAGAGGCATGAAACAGAATTAAGGATCATCATACTTTACATACTATACATGCTGCTTTGACATAGCATTACAGCTTTAAAAATAATACACTTTTATTAATAAAAGTGTACACTTTAATTAATCATAAGAGCAGATAATGTATATAAAAGGGTTTCTTTGTTTCCTTTTTACTGAGTTATTATGCCCATATCTCCCCTTAGTTTAAAAAGAGTCTGAATTGAATGTGAACAGTCCCTCACTAGTGTAATATAAAGTTTCTAATTACGATAAAACAAATTCAACTAAATCATATTCTCATAAAAAACTATTTATTTCTAAGAAGAAATTTGGGACAGGTGTCCAGTGAAGAACTGGTGGAGAAAGGTAGTATATACAGGAATATGCATTTTCGGGTTCATGCAATTTTCTGCTAACTGGAGCACCAGCCCAGGGTATCAGTTTAGCTATTATAATCACTGGGGGGTACCTAACATTTGGCAACCCCCCCATTATTATAGCTTCATTAAAACAAAAAAGGCTTCATGGCTTGTTTATAGACATTATATAGTAAATAAGTTGCAAATTTTGTTTAATCAAAATATTGCAATCTCAGCTGGAATGGATCTGATTTTTTTTGTAATCATTTTTCAGTATATTAGCACATTTACTCTTTTATTGCTTCTTATCGGTTTTCTTGTAAACTTTTTTCCCATCCTTGCAATTATGCGATAAGCTGTAAATTGTTGCAAGCATAAGTGTTGCTAAACCACTTCCCTACAAATCGGAGTGTCGCCAAACCTCCTGTGAACCAAAGAAATAACCCATGAACATGTTTCATACATTTCCACTTCTTGAAATTACATGACTTGATTAAATGATATGCTTAGCTCTGCTCATTAGTGAATCTCTATTTCACATTTGTTCTTTTCAGTGAATATATTGGCAATAAATAAATTAAAATGCGTTAGTGATGCATTAACACATTTAGCTTTTTCCTTTAAAAAGGCAAGAAATCTCCTTCATGCTTATTTTAGACTGCTGATCTTGTCCTAAATGCCATTCTTAAAAGTAAGATATCTCTTTTAATCACTTTAGATAGGGAGGTTAAAATGATTTTTGTATTACAAATATGTTCAGCACCTTTTCCAAAGAAGGACAAACCATTTTTCAGTGTAATTAATAGCCATTTTAAAGTACAGGTTTCCAGCTGTTATACAATTCCCAAAAGCCTTTGGCTGTTCAGTGGTAGGGATGTCGCGGACTGTTCGCCGGCGAACTTGTTCGCGCGAACATCGGCTGTTCGCGTCCGCTGCAAGTTCGCGAACGTCGCGCGACGTTCGCCAATAGGCGTTCGCGTCAAAATCGTTCGACCATTCGACCATTCGATCGCTAAAATCGAACGATTTTCGTTCGATTCGAACGATTAAAATCCTTCGATCGTTCGAATCGAACGATTTTCGGATGTTCGAAGTTCGCGAACTGTTCGCATTTTTTGCCGGTGTTCGCGAACGGCGTTCGCGAACACATTATCGGCGGTTCGCTACATCCCTATTCAGTGGTCAATCACATTTATGTATCAGGCCACCTTGATGGTGAATGCACATTTACTAAATTATTAAATTAAACTAAGCATTTTAAGCTTAGTGTAATTTATTCAATTCAGGGCAACTACAAGACCGCACATGATTAAGGACAATGTTGTAAACAGTTGAAACATTTGGGGCTCATTTATAAGCCGTGGGCAAATTTGCACCTGGGCAGTAACCCATAGCAACCAAATGGTAATTATCTTTTTTTCAGCCAACTGCTGGCTGAGCACTGAAAACATTCATCTGATTGGCTGCCATGGTTTACAGCCTAGGAGGAAATTTGCCAACTGCTTATAAATGACCCTCAGAGTCAACCAGCCCCAAAAAGATCTTTTTGATACCATATTGCATATTATTAATATAGTGAAGAGGAATTCAGGCATAAATAAAACCAGGGCTGGATCATTCTCCCCCTCTTGCCTTTAAAGCGCTAAAGGCAAAAATGAATGCATGGTATTCCCTACTTGCTAATGAAGTATCATTGTGCATGAAATGGTAGTTGGTGGCTATGAGGCCTGTTCTTTCTATAGAGTGCATAATAAGAAACAATTAAGCCACAATCTGAAATATCAGATTTTCTTTTAAAAATACTTTTAAAAATACTGCAAACTAGTGCTTGCTTAGTGACTTGTATCCAGACAAGCAATACATTTAATAGATAAAACTGATGTTTACCCTGCTGTAGTCCACCAGTAATTGTATCTAAGCTACTGTATATATTATGTGCTGTACAAATAGCTACAGTAAAAATAATACTGTTTTTCATTTTCCTTAAATATTGTAATTTGCAGTACCACTTCAGTCTCGACTCTCTAACATTAGGAGAGACATCAGGACCTAACATTAGCATATTAAATTAAGAATGAATACATCCACATGAACATGGCTCTCACAGGAAAACTAAAGTAGTACAAAAAGTGTATGAGCAGCTGGGAAACATTGGTTCAAATTTTTTTTAGAATTATTAAAAAAAAAATGTCAGCACAAGGAGGAATCAGGTTTTCAGTTTCCTGTCACACTAGGACTCATTTAAAAATCATTAAGCAATTCTGCTATTATATATATATATATATATATATATATATATATATATATATATATATATATATATATATATATATTGGATCAGATTCAATTCAGTGAGAAAAAGGTTTATCATGTGAAAAGTCATGGACAACATTCAATTTGAGGTGCAATTCAATTCAGAAAAACGTATCTTATGGTTTATTATGTGAAAACTCAAATTGAATCTCATCTTTGAGTTTTAATGTGATAAACCGTAAGAAAACAGTTTCTCACTGAATTTAATCTGATCCATTATTGGGCAATGCCTGAACACCCAGTGATACCCCATACATTACCCTGGTTGGCTGTTGGGGCTTAACTTACGGGTTTAACTACCTAACCCTTTAACTAGCATTGTAAAATGCAACACCGATACTTTAGTTTGCATTCTATTCAAGTGAATTATGACCTCCTATAAGATAGTGGTTATACAGTCCCCAATATGCCAGGATATAAACCAAGTTAAAATCCAAACAGCAGCCAATTTTGCTCCTGCTCCCTTTCAAGATTGCACTTACCGTATATACTAGAGTATATGCCGTCCCGAGTATAAGCCGAGGTACCTAATTTTACCTCCAAAAACTGGGAAAGCTTATTGACTCGAGTATAAGCCAAGGGTGAGAAATGCAGCAGCTTCTGGTAAGTTTCAATCAAAAAATTGAGGGTTTCTGCTCCCATTGGAGGTGCCAGCGTCTTGTTTTTGGATGCCGGCAACCATTCTTGGGCGCCGGCGACCGTTTTTGCGCTTGACCCGAGTATAAGCCGAGGTAGCATTTTTCAGCATATTTTGGGGGCTGAAAAACTCGGCTTATACTCGAGTATATACGGTATTTACATGTGCTCACTGGCTTAACTATTGAGGAAGTAGTCTACTTCCTCTATAGCTGTACAGAAATCCCTGGTCACTCTCCTACTTGTGAACTAGTGGGTTAGAATCAGAGGATGCAAGTAGGAGGGTGGGTACAGGTTGCAGTGAGCACTGTGCCTCTTGCAGTGTGTGTGTGGGGGGGGTGGTGGCCTGTAGGTACACCTCTTCATGTGCTAGTTAGTCATCTGGACTAGCAGAAATTCCCAGTGCCCTTTAGCAGTTCTTGTTGGATAAGGCCCTGCTGCATGCTGGGAAATATACTTTTTTGTTACACCAGTAGAAATAATGTCTGCCTTCCCTTATTTTTTTGCTCAGATTAGGGGAACTACATGCATATTGCCTGTTATCTATTTATTTTCATTTATCTTGATATAGAATTTCAACTGGTTTATTTGCAAAATATCACAATCCATTGCTTGAACATAATATATTAGGTGCCCCAAACAAAATCTGTGTGGGGTTCAATGGTAAAAGTGAGTTTAACGTATGAACATTTTCTTTTTGAAGTATAAGGACAGGGCCATCAGGCTTGCAAGGTTTGCCTAGATTAATTATAAAAACAAATGAGAATGAGGCCACTACACAACTAAGAAGCCAGGATCTGCTAACTGTTATGACCTTGTCTATTATCTTGAAACCAGTAAATATACATGGAATTGTATCTAAGTCTAGGGTTTCCATTTTAATTTGCCCAGAGGTAATGCAACTCTATTAAACAGATTCTAGGCCATGGAGCTATGGAGAAATTTGAGTATTCTTTCATAACTGGAAGTCTGCAGAGTAATTATTGCAGGATACTGTATATACACAGTTTTGACTATACATTCATCAGTAGCTGCTGCCATGGTGTTTTGTTGCCACTGAATCAGCTGACCATTTATGAAATAAAAAAAAGGTGTTGGCAACTTACCTGTCCCCAATGACCACTGTGTCTGAATTCTCCTCATATGAATTCTATAATACATTGCAGTGTCACATGCCTTCTCTTTGAACACAGCTTAGTCAAGGGGCAGCAGGGGTTGCCAGACAATTCTCTCTCTAAGGTAGCAGAATGTGTGTAATAGCCTCAAACTGAGGGATAACCGATAACCAGTTTTTTCCATTATACCCTATTAGCTTTCATTATACACTTTTCATTAAACCATAGATATCAGTGAACAATACTATAAATTCACTTTAATATACCCATATATTAAGATAATTGTACTGGCAGAAGTGAACCACCCCAAGCAAAGAGAATGATAATATAAAGGTTATAACATTAAGGTATGTGTACTGTACCCTTTATCAATGACATTTTACAGAAACATGCTTTCCAGGTACTCCACTTTTTAAAATGTGTCTTTGTACCATGGATTCTTTTTGAGCTGCTTTGGATTTTAGAAAAAAAACTCTGTTCTTAACAGCTTGTGAGATCACTTCACACAACAGCTACTATTATCAGCTGCCAGCCAAAGATTGCTCAGAAGAGATTGTCAGGTAGGGCCGGTGAGTTCATGCATAGCAATCTAGTGGATGACAGCTACTTGTTCTGCTAGGATTGCAGGCAGTCAACTGAAGGTGTCCATAAGGTGACAATGTGTGGGAGCTGTATTTAACCATAAAATAGACACAGAGCATTGATTTGTTATGTTAGATTATAGAGGTTGCTGTTTATTTACTCTTTTGAAATAAGACGGAGTAAATATTTATTAAAGCCAGAATATATTTTGCATGAATAATTACAGTTTTCCCACTTATTTCCATATTTGTGTTTATAAATTACTTGTACTGCTTTATTATAATACAGGTATAGGATCTATTAGTGAAACTGCCAAATATTGCTGAATTGCATTGAAGTGAATTGGAAGGAGAAATTAAATTGCAGTTAAGGTGTTTTTGTCAGGCTCCTTTCTCTTGTGCAGACAGCAACATAATACCTCTGATGCAATGACCGTGAAACAGGAATGGCAGTTGCAACCGACTTGACTTAGGGATGTAAAATGTGCTGATCTTGACACAGGGATATATTCAGTCATGGTAATCTTGTTGCAGGGATATCACCACAAAACTATACCGGCTGAAAATGATTTCTCGTCCCTAATCCTAGTTAAACAATGCTTTATATTTGCCTGTACATTTTCTGTACTTTAAGTAGCCTTAAGGGATGGGGTTCCACATTACAGATGGAGAAAAGGATGCAAAGTGCTCCTAGAATGAGCACTGAGGGGTACACTCTTGCACTTGTGCCCCCTGTGTTCAAGAATAACCCCTAATAAAATCTTGGATGGCCATTGAAATCCATAAACGTGTACAAGTGACTAGGTAGCTGGAAAATGTAATTTTTCACCAAAAAAACACTAATACCCATTTTGTATACTGATAGACATGATAAAATTCAATAATTCCACCATAAGCAATGCATTTACCTATTAATACGTGCACACATCATATAATGACTAACATTAAAGTTACTCCACTCCAATAATGAATTGTTTGTCACTATTCAAAGTAGTTCAACTCTATAGCTCCAGACTTTGGATGACTCCTCAAAATCTTTGCATGGGCTTAGTGATCTTACAAAAGTCCTATTTAAGCAATCAAAACAGTTACACCATACCATCCATGAGTAAAAGCCATCTAAGCACAAAACAATCATTCCACAATGGTATTATTCTTTAAAAAAAAAAAAAAGATGTTATGTAGCTAATTTTCACTCTTTGATACATTCCCCTGTGCATTAGGATTTCTGTAAGGCTCCTTAACATCCAAAATCTCATGATAATCAAATAGCAAACCCTTAACTGACTGGCGGTGGCAAACTACATGAGGCAGAAATGCATAAAGAAAAATTCTTCACAGATTGATCCACTAAAATAGAAAATAAGAACTGTGATCAAAGTCTCAGGAGATACAGATTGTTTTTCCACATTACTCAGGATCAGCTACAAGATACGTTGGATTTTCTTGGCTAAAAGCTTTACCTTGAAAACATGTTTTTTTTTTTTTTTTAAATCCAGTCACTATGTAACTTTGATATGAGTGTCCATAGCTATCACAAGTCTCAATTTGCACTACATAACATACAAAAATAAGCTATGTAGATATAAGAAAGAATTCTATTTTGACAACACTGCAACACTATCAGTAGTTTGTTAACCTCTTGTAATGAATTCAGTTAAAGTTGAAATCATCATACTACATAGGAATGATTGAGTTTCTTCACATTAATTAGATACTGCAATGGTTTATGGGGAATATAGAAATTACTACTACAACCATGTATAGGTAAAAATCTCTCCTTGAAATGTTCTAGCATTGGTAGGAAAGTAGAAAGATTTTTCATATATAGTACAGCCAGGGTTGTAAGCAGCATAGTTGATGCCTGTTATTAGACCATTCTCTGCTCAGTCAGTGAGCAACACTACCCTGCCCACTCAAGTTGTTCTAAAGCTTCTGATTTGGTCCTTCTGGACACAGTTTGTTTGCCAATATATGGGTACCATAATAAAATAAAGATTGTCTATCCTGTTGCCTATATCTGCCACCACTTTACCAAAACTAATAGGTCTCTTCAAAATCCAGAAAGATGTACAAGTGTGGCTAGCATGGCATAGAATCTTCAAATAAAGGTATACAATTGGATAGATGCAATCCTACAACCTTTAGTCACTAAAAACCAGCATGGTTAAGGAATATAGTGCATTTGTTAAACTTTTGGGCAATAGTTCTTGAAAAGAAAGCTTTTGGTGGGTCATATTAAACGTTAAGTCCTTATGTCCCTCCATAACTCTATATGCTGGGAGTGGCCTGCTGCCCTGACTTTTGGAGTGTCCTGGTTTTCTGAGATAAGAATTCTAATGCTGATTTAATATAAAATATTATTCTTCGTATTTGATTTAATACTTTGAATAGTCTTCACAGGTTTACTAAGCATAATACATATTTCAGCAATATACTTCTGAACTTTCAAAATGCAATACATTAACATATCTCAAAAGTATTATGTGATATTCAAAACATGAACCAAAGCTTTAAGTTATCGCTTCCCTCATTTTTAAGTAAACAGTATTATGCATATTCCATTATTATATCAAGACATCAGAAGGCAGCCTTGTATCCTGCTGTATAAATTAAGCATAGCTGCATCTGAAAAGCTTAAACGGAACTTTGCACAATCTTTAGAAGCCCTTTGATGGGACAGTAAAATGAAATATATTTGAAGCGAATGGTTAGCCTGTGTGTAAAATACTTAAAGGAATCAATTTTTGTCACTGTAAAAGCATTTTCATTAGATTATTACAATCCTGACTTGCTAATAGAAAACTGGATGTGAAAATATAGGAGATTCATAAAAAGCAATACAATTTACCTTGGGAAGTTTGCACCAAAGTTCTGAGAAAATATTGTTGGTATGAATGCTTCCTGTGTAGTTTAGTGGATCTTTTGGAAATCATGGTTAATTTGGAACTAAATAACAGTTTCTCACTTCCAACAAGTATGGCTGTATTATTGCTAGGGATGTAGCGAACTGTTCGCCGGCGAACTTGTTCGCGCGAACTTCGACCGTTCGCGTCCGGCGAATGTTCGCGAACGTCGCGCGACGTTCGCATTTTGAGTTTGCGTTCGATTCGAATACAAATCGTTCGACCATTCGACCATTCGAATTCCTTCGACCGCTAAAAATCGAATGATTTCCATTCGTTCGAACGATTGTAAGCATTCGATCGAATGAAAAGCATTCGATCGAATGAAAAGCATTCGATCGAATGAAAAGCATTCGATCGAATGAAAAGCATTCGATCGAATGCTTCGATCGTTCGATTCGAATGAAAATCGTTCGATCGTTCGATTCGAACGATTTTAGCGGGTGTTCGAAGTTCGCGAACTGTTCGCGAACGTTCGCATTTTTTGCCGGTGTTCGAGAACACCAAATCGGCAGTTCGCTACATCCCTAATTATTGCATTAACATTTAGAAAAAACAGAGCCAAACTGCAGCAATACATGTAAATATGTTCTTACTTCTCTCTTCCTTTCTAAAAAGGGATCTATATGTATGAAAGAATATTTAGCCAACAAATAATTTATATGCCAATGTATAATCTATCAAATAATGAACATATACATAACAAAATAGATTTGTTTTACATTTTTTACCCTGAGTCCACAATTTTAAAATGTTCCCTGTGACATGTACACATTTTCCATACATTAGCTTTAAAAGAATCTGTTTTGAAAGAATATTTACCCAGCAGATAACTGATATCCTAATGTATCTAAGAACCTTAAAGTGTTTGTGCACCTTTGAGTTAACTTTTAGTGGCCCATTTATCAAAGTCCGAATTTATCTCATTATTTTCTGAAAACTACTCTGAACAAATCCGTACGGGTTTTTTCCCTTTATTTATCAATACAGGAAAATTTCCTGTGGGAGTAAAAACACGAAAAATCCCTGAAAAATTTGCAGCGTAAACATTTTTTGGATTTTCCGCACAATAACTCCAACCTTTTCGGATTTTTGCCAGAAACCCATGCAATCTTCGGATTTTTGCTAGAAACCCATGCAATCTTCGGATTCTTGAATGAAACGCAGCGCAGATCAAGATATCTAAGGGACTTCTCCCATTGACTTATATGCAACCTCGGCAAGTCTGAGATGCCGGATTTTCGGATTCTGACTTTTTCTATCCTCTGGGTATAACAAATCCTGAAAAATCTAGTTTTTTATAAAAAAAAAAATAGTTTTTTATAGTAAAAAACAAAATTTCGGTTTTTGTAGAGAGTGATATTCTGAGACAATTTGCAATTGGTTTTCAATTTTGGTGGGTTTTGAGTTATTTGGCTTTTTATTCAGCAGCTCTACAGGTTGCAATTTCAGCAATTTCGGCCCAAATTACCATAGCAACCATACTCTGATTTGAATAAGTGACCAGAATATGAATAGGAGAGGCCTGGATAGAAAGATGAGTAATAAAAAGTAGCAACAACAATACAATTGTAGCCTTACAGAGCATTTGTTTTTAGATGGGGTCAGTCAGGCCATTTGAAAGCTGGAAAGTTTTAAAAGAAAAAGGCAAATCATTAAAATGATAAATAAATAAGGAATACCAACTGAAACGTTGCTTAGAATTGACCATTCTATAGCATACTAAGAATGAACTTAAAGGGGAACAACCCCCTTTAACAAATATATATATATATATATATATATATATATATATATATATATATATATATATATATATATATATATATATATATATATATATATATATATATATAGTAGACAAGAAAAAGGCAGCACTCGTATCAAAAAGTGAAAAAAGTGTATTTAAGTTAAAAGTTCATTACAAGACCTGTTAGTGGCAGCACATCTCTCTGCCTGCGACGTTTCAGGCCTGCAGCGTGCCCTTTCTCAAGCATAACAGGACCTATGCCCTGTATAGATGGGCTGGAAATACAGGGCATAGGACGGGTAGCTTGCTACACATCAGAATAATGTAACAGAGTGGGGTAACAGTAGGACGCACCCTGTGTATAAGCAGAACTCTCCCATACAAAGCGGCATACCTAACATGGATAACAACATTTGCCTTTGTATCCACATGTATATACTGCTTTGCATAACAAACGATGAGTGACAGGCATCGTATACAGGTGTCTTGGAGCCATTTTTTACCCTATTTAAACCCCCAAACACTTGTGCACTGCTTTTCTTTCCCTGACGAAGGCTTCTGTGCGGAGCCGAAACGTTGGATCACCAATAAATCTCCACTTTCATTTGAATTATTGACTTGATGTATTTCCTTGGAGTGCTGTCAATCCCTGCATTTTGTCTACATACTTCTCAGACTAGCACCCAGGTTTCTGCATACTAATGGTTGTGCATTCCATTCTGTTTGATTTTATATATATATATATATATATATATATATATATATATATATATATATATATATATATATATATATATATATATATATATATATATATATATATATATATATATATATATATTTCAAGAAATACTTCAGTACTTCATTGTTATGGAGTGTAACCTATCTAAGAATAAGAAACACCTTGGGTTTAGCAAGATTTTTTTTTACTTTGAGACATTATTTTATGATGGTCTATGGGCTCACTCACAAAGCACTTACATAGGCTAGTGTACCTAGCATGTATTAATGCTCTTATTTGTATGTGAACATGGTGGCCATATATGCCAAGAAAAAGACTATAGTTTATTTTGCGGTAATACAAAACAAAAACTATTATAAATATTAGGTAATACATTTTTTACAAAATTTTAGTGGTATACTTTCCCTCAGACAGTCACTCCCATTAGATTAGAAATACATAGACAAAGAATATCTAGATTTGAAAAAAAAACAAAAAAAAAACAAACAAAAAAAAAAAAACGGAGAAGTTACATATATATACAATATGAAATGTGATACATAAGCATCACTAGCGATGAGTGATTTTTTTTTTTGCCAGCCATGGATTTGCATCGAAATTCCAAGTTTCTCCATCGCCACATTTTTTATTGCGAAACTGCGGGAAAAATTTGCTGCAGATACATTTGTCAAGACAAATAGGTCGCAGAGACAAAAATGTCACCATAAGAAAAAATGTCTGTTGACTTTAATGCATTTGGACAAAAAAGTCACAGAGACAAAATAAGTTGCCACAAGAAAAAACTCCCAGTTGATTATTATTAAGGTGCTAAAGATGTATATGATAATAATGTGGAAGGGAATATGCTTTCATAAATAATGTTGAGTAATACAGAAAAGTGTTACATATATACATAGTTGCATAGTTATTTTGGATTGAAAAGGAGAAAAAGTCCACCAAGTTCAACCCCTCAGTGCATATAAATGTGTGTTTGCGTGTGATCTATCTATACACATATCAACTCACATATATAAAAAATATATTTATATACATACCTATATTATATTAGGTTATTTCCTGCTTGAATTAACTGATGCATATCCCGACAGTTATTTAACTTTCTCAACTTCCTACATGGATGTAAATCTTAATGCAATACATTTACTGTATATTTATGGACTGAATCCTACACAATGTCAGCGTTGATAAGTGCAAGATTGTGCACTGTGGTATAAATAATTTGAATACTAAATGCTAGTGTATTGGGGTATCCTTGATTGAGAAGGATTTGGGGATTTTTTTTGGGAATACAAGGCAGTGTCTTTCTGTGGCTACTAAATTGGCATCTGTCTTGCATAAAAAAGGGCATTAACTCAAGGGATGAAACCATACATTTCCCTCTTTATAGGTCCCTTAAGTTTCTATTAATACCTTTAAGAATGGCTTGCATGATTTCTTGTACATAACATCCAAAATATCCAAGATCTACAGTTTGTTTAGAATGGCTATTGGTACATATAGTTGTATATGTGAGTGTATAAATAGATCTTTATGTGCATAACTGTGCATTGGGGTTTATTTGGAGGGGTTGAGCTTTATTGACTGTTTTATTTCAACCCAACCAACTATGTGCTATGATGACTACTGATTTTAGGACCATATAATGTTCAATGATATGAAAAGCAATGCCTGTATAAATAATACACAAAATAAGTATAAATATACAGAGATTAGTTGCCATGTGGTTGAAGACATAATCTGAAGTATGTTCAGCCCTGTACAGCCTAAGTGTATGGATAACAAATCCACAAATAGGAGCACAAAACTACACAAAGGTTTGACCATTAGTCTGTAAGTTCCAAGACTGGACCAGATAATGTTATAGTGCAACAAAAGGATAGGTAAGGATAGAAATGCTGTGAGCTGGTTATGTATTTCAAATCAATTAGTAAATTTAAATAAAAATGTTAAATACAACTCCTTTCAGACAGCATATATTCTAAAACTTAAGTCTTCACTAGTAAATGTTCAATTCATTTTTGCATTCTGTGTCAGCCTAACATCAACCACAAAAAATAGTTACAGGTTTAATGAAGAGTGACCCAGACTTATTGGTGTGACTACAATAATGCAGTGAACAGTCTAATTGCTTTTAAGTGAACTAAAGATCTGGATCAATAAACAGCATGTCTAATAGAATTTAATAGAATTTTCCCTCTGGAAATGAATCCCCAATTTGTGGCTTGCAAACCTAATTGTTGTGTCAGTCAAGTTCACGGAAAAGCAAATTTTCAAAAACCCATCGAAAACCAGTGATCAAAGAATTAGCACTGAATTGTGCATGTTTAAACTTGGTAATATTTTCTAATATAGCTACCATATATAATACTTAGAAGCAAAGAAGCTATGAATGGCAACTACTATTGTAAGATTGTATCACTTAATTTTTGAATAACCTGTTTTGTGTAAATATACACTGTACTTTCTTGCATGTAATTAAAAACATTATTGTATTATTGTTTGTGCAAGAGATGCAAAAAACAATATATAGGATAGACCAAAGTGTCTTTCTACTCATAAGATTAAAATGTTTTATTGGCACACTTTGTCACCTTTCTCTGGCTTTTGACCCAACTCTTCCCTCATTTTTACTTCCTAAATTCCCCAATCTTTCCAGCCTTTGCTGCTGCACTCTCTCTCCAGTTGGGATAGTGAGTGTAATTAAAAAGTGTTTTATGTTGCACCACCACTGTTGTTGCCTACTCCTATTATTATTCTTGAAGCACAGCATCTATGAAGCACAGAAAAGTAAAATAAAGTGTTGCAAAAACAGACCAATGTTTAGCACAAAAAATAGAGCATGCGGAGTCATTATTATGAATTATTATGAATTGCAGCCAAATTTAACATTGGAAAACTGCATTGCATTAATATGAGTTGAACACTTATAATAACTTGCACCAAAAGAACTTTAATAAATGCTGCTAATTATAATTTGTTGATACTTAATGATAAAATTGTATTTGGAAAAAAAACAGATTTTGCCACCCGGATGACTAAAATTATACTTAAAATCATTTGTGAAACATACTTATTTTATGTCTGTTCTCTTGATTGAATACATTTGTTCCTGTGTCTTACTACATTTTTACACATGGCAGTAAGAAGTGCTGCAATGTATTTATTATGGATGAATACAAAGTAAAATATGCTTTACATTCAAACATTGATAGCAGGGTGTGTAATGCAATTAACTTATTTAATTTAAATTATTTAATTTGTTTATGCTCACAAATTATGTGGCCAAATCTCACCTGGTGTAGATAAATATACATCAACAGTAAATATCATATATATTAGAGTTTAATTTCAATGCCAGTCATAAATAAAATATATGCCTATGGGCTTCTAGATTTTTTTTAGCAGGATTAAGGATTAAGTACTCAAGATCAAAGACATATAGTTGTGATGGTAAACTATATTCTTGTTAGTTGAAAATTACAAACATTCAAGCATGATTTACCAAAGACCTTAAAGCTGCGGCTTTGCATGTTAGATTTCATGTTAGATAGTTTGAATAAAATAAACCTAAATTATATTCAGCTAACAACCCTATTTTAGAATAGCTACTTTGACAATTTCTATCTTTCTAAAGATGTTAACTAAACACCCTCATACTTTAACATTATGGGGCCTATTCACTTAGCTCGAGTGAAGGAATAGAGGAAAAATACTTCGAATTTCGAAGTGTTTTTTTGGCTACTTCGACCATCGAATGGGCTACTTTGACTTCTAATCGAACGATTCAAACTAAAATTCGTTCGACTATTCGACCATTCGATAGTCGAAGTACTGTCTCTTTAAAAAAAACTTCAACCCCCTAGTTCGCCACCTAAAACCTACCGAGGCCAATGTTAGCCTATGGGGAAGGTCCCCATAGGCTTCCTATCAATTTTTTTATCGAAGGATAATCCTTCGATATTCGAAGTCGAAGGATTTTAATTTGGCAGTCGAATATCGAGGGTTAATTAATTAAATTCGACCCTAGGTAAATTTGCCCCTATATGTACAAATAGTTGGCTTTGTGTACAACCCTTTTCTGAGTGTCAAAGACAATTAGACTGTTTTCAAAAATATTTTCTTCATTTGAAAATGTGATGCCCTCCCTTTTAAATCTATTAAAAGTGAAGCTGTTTTCAAGTATCTACAGTACTTTAATTTTTTTTAATATGCCTATTTGTCATTTGGTATGACACACAGACACTTTTTGACATTAATTTCATTTGTTCTTCAACAATATGCCTAGGTAGAACTGCTGAAAGACTCCCATGCCCAATTTGAGCTTATTTTTTTAATTTAAAAACTCTAATTATTTGGATCGGGAAAAAACACGATAAAATCGAGTGAAAACCTGAATCGTCTGCTTTTTTCTGATTTTTTTGCCCGAAAACCCCAAATTTTTGGGATTTTCGGGCTAAACCCAACACAAACCATGATAACTTCAACATGCGATTGTTGCCTCTCTCATTGACTTTTACAGGACTTCGAGAGGTCTGAGATGGCAGATTTTTAGATTTGGGATTTTTGCAACATTGGGGTATAATTAATCTTAAAAAATTTAAGTTTTTTTTCATGAAAAATTAGAGTTTGTGCCCCAAAAAGTCCAACCAGATAAATTTGAGGTTTAGTAAATAACCCTTTACTCCAACTACCTATCAGTTGGATTATGAAGAATTCAGTCACAAATGGAATTGGCCTGCCAATGTGTTTTCTGGGCAGTCAAATTTCAATATGAATACCAGTGATGAGTCAAACCAAATAACCTTTAAAACAGGAACGATCAACCTATTTTGGGGAAAAAATACACCAAGAACATCAAGCCAACTTATCATAGATATGTGCCTGAGATCAGATATCATTTATAAAATAGATGTGGAAAAAACTTCAATAAAACATATATTTAAACACTATCCCAGTCATGATAAAAACCTTTCTTTTACTGACACTAACTTATTAGGCTTTACAATTTGCTTTCTAATGACTTTCAGTATAAATCTTTCTTTTCCTGGAAAAAGTTTTTCTTAACTTTCTTTTTCATTTCATCTGACCATTATTGTCACTGCAGCTTATCTTAAGCCCTTTGAGCTGGTTTCCAGATATGTTAGTCAGCCATTTACAGGTAAGCTATCATCCTGATTAATCAATAAATAGTCAGCATTACTTAATATAAAAAAGTACATTATAAGTTATATAAAATAATTATTTTGCAGTAAATGTTACAAATTGATACAATTACTGTATTTTATCATATTAAAAAAGTATTCCCAATATGAAATATAAGTCACTAAGGGGCACATTTATCAAGGGCCGAATTCTAAGTTAAAAAAACTTCTAAATTTGACCATCGATAGTCAAACCTTTCTTTTTGAATTTTTTTGGCGTTTTTGGTCTAATTAAAATCATTCAATTGATCGCAGAAATCGTTCGCATCGAATGTTTCGAACAATCTAATCAATCGATCGAACGATTTTCAAAAAAAAAATACTTTGACTTTTTAAAACTTAACCAAATTTTGGGTATAGGTTCTAGGAGGTCCCCATAGGCTAACATAGCAATTCGGCAGGTTTAAGGTGGCAAAGTGTCGAAGTCAAAGAGACAGTACTTCAATTTTCAAATGGTCAAATATTCTAAATATTTTCAGTTCAAATCGAAGTCGAATTTGGCCTATTTGAGTTTTTTTAAGTACCCAAAAAATACTTCGAAATTCAAAGTTTTTTAATTTGAAAATTCACTTCGACCCTTAGTATATGTGCCCCTACGTTTGCCCATGAGCAGTAACCCGTGACAACCAATAGGATTCTTGCATTAAAACAGATGGATAGTAAATGCTACCTGGTTGCTATGGGTTACTGCCCTTGGGCAAACTTTGTTTTATTATTATTATATATATATATATATATATATATATATATATATATATATATATATATATATATATATATATATATATATATATATATATATATATATATATATATATATATATATATATTTTTTTTTTTTTTTTTTATTAAATAACCCCACAAGAACCCACAAGTGTTTTTTTCCTTCTACTTTATTACATGTGCAGAGATAATCTTTTGGTCCTTAACAGTCTAACTGTACATGGTTTCTTAAAGTTATAACAACTTTGCTTGCCTGCCTCTACACATTTTGAATCAGAAGATCTTGCACACCCAATGAAGGGCAAAACAATTAGTTATGATCTGTCTACTGTCTTGCCTTTGGTGCTCAGTTGAGCTTAAATCTAAAGGATATTCCATGAAAATAGAAAACTTGGTTTCTCTACCAGGATTCCTTAATTTTAGCAAATGAACCAATGCAAGTAAGCAACTGAAAATGAGAAAATAATAGGTACATGTATGAGGTGTTTAATGAACAGAGAGCAGGAGTGACTTATGAAAATTATTTTCATAAGCTTAAGAATTATGCATGCAGCATAAAGATGGGTACTGTCATGTTCAATATCCCAAAACCCAGAACAAACACCAAGGTTCTGGTCACAGCTCACGCTTCTGCCTATAACAGCCTCCTTTCACAGTGGTCCCTGCAAGGAGAGCAGAAGGTGCCCCCACTAGACCACCCGGTACTGTTACAGATACAGATTATAGAAATGCATTGACAAAGTTATTTTTCCAGGATTCCTCTTCATGCCACTGAGGAACCGTTTCAAACCCTGCAAGGCTAAAGCAAATGCCTTATAAAGCTGACAATAATTCTGCTTACTTAATTTTCCCCAAAGAATATGAACTTTCTGCTTTTATTACATTTGTCTCTGTTGTGTAAATGATAGCAATATATTGCCCTATTAAAAAATGCAACTATCTCAGAATTACCGAGGATACACTTTTATGTAGTAATTTACATTTTAGTTAAAATTTCTTATCAGCCCAGAAAATATACAGTTTGATAAAATATGAAACACTTTAATCAGACTCATTTTAATTAAATTCATACATTCCATCTTCCAAAGATACTTAATGAAACTTATGTTAGGAAAATGTTTATTAATACACAGAATCTTTATAAAGCAATGAAATGCTTTATAATTATATACAGTTCCAAACTCAAGTGGCACATAATAGGATCATCATATGAAAGCATTATTTGTGTCCGCTTCTATATAAAAGCCCTCAGAAATGAATCAACAAATGTATCATAGGTGTACAGGTCTGTTACACAAAAACAAATAGTTGCAATCTAGAGAGACAATTTAGCTGTAAGAAAAATGGGTTCTGCAGACAGGGTTATAAGATACGACTCCTGCATAACTATGCAACTGAAATAAAAATCTACAAAAAGGAGCAAAGAGTTACTTAAGAAAGTACCCCTAAATAAAATGTTGTCAGTCACATACAACTGTATATTGAGTCCCATACTAGAAAAACTAGTATTAAGTCTTCTAGGAATCTCTAAGATATCTAAAAAGCATGAGAAGTGTGATTACCAATTGGTGAACTTCAAAATGTATGATGCACTCATCATACTACATACCCAGTCTGCAGGCAATAAAAATAGCACTACAAGGAGTCCCTGAGTTACATACACCCAACTTATATAAGCAGAGGCTATTACAGTAATGTACTGTGGTTTGCTTGACATTTATTATCATTATAATAAACCACCTGCCCCAATACCCTATGAATAGTGTTGTCTACGGAAGAGAACAGAAAGGTAAAAATACATATGTACAGAAAGGTAAAAATAAATACTATGTTAAAAAGTCTTGTTGCATTTAATAAGTACAGTAAATGTATATGTTTCAACTTTCAACTTTAAGAATTTAGCAAACATGCTAGGCTAAGGTGTGTATGAACTTTTGGAGTGGAGCACAGCACAAACATTATTATTATTATCTTCTTTGTGGTTTACTAAGATTTGCTAGCCAAGGCTACTGAGTTCTATGGTTGATAGTTCTAAATATGATGCCTTGTGCAAACATTTTATAATTTGGATTGCTATTCTTCTCAGGCCCGGATTTGTGGCAAGGCCACAAAGGCCCGGGCCTAGGGCGGCACATTTGTAGGGGCGGCATGCCGCCCAGCCACTTCTATAATTACGGGTTCCTACAGGAAACCCGAAGCGCAATTTCCTG
The DNA here is from genome assembly GCF_017654675.1 of Xenopus laevis. Lineage (NCBI taxonomy): Eukaryota > Metazoa > Chordata > Amphibia > Anura > Pipidae > Xenopus > Xenopus laevis. Next base: position 72,397,794 of record NC_054375.1, read on the forward strand.
TATAGTGCCTGATCATTGAATTTGTGTGAGGAATGCTGGATCTTGTAGTTTCTCTACAGCTCGGTGTAGCATATGTCTACTGCAGCATCTCCCAGACCACTGCAGAAGCTCTCTTATCTCTTCAGGGTTGCCATATTCCTAGTGCTTGCATGAAACTTTGGCAGACTTCAGCCTCATGCTTTAATGTGATTTATAATATCCTTATATTTTATAATGGGGGGGGCACATTATTGACTATATTATATATTCTCTTTATGGCTACAAAAGCATATCATATTGTATTTTATTAGATCTTCTTTATAAAATGAGTACTGTTAAAAATTCATTTTTAAACTGGATTTATAAAGGCATTTTAGAGTATTCTTTTTTCTTCCAAACACTTTTTTATTGTTGTAGCTGTATTCAAAATCCAAGTAAACCCTAGTTTTTCAGACTACCGCATATATTGTGGTCATGATCAAAACAGTTGGCGCTCTCTTTTGTGAGGGAAATAAGCTCTTGTCATATATCTTAATAATTCATATTACATTCATATTTGCAGGAAGAACATCCTTAAAAATACATGCACAGACTTCTATGTACACTTAGAATGTGTAAATGGTTACTTAATACGACTAGATCAATTTCACACCATCTGCAGCTTATGGTTTTAAATATGTAAACAAAACCACACTACCATCTGTCTGAAAATTAATTTTCTAACACTTTTTAATCAGTCTTTTGATCAGAAGGCTCATTTTACTAGCCAAAAGCAATTTAATTGCCAAGGTATGAATTTTATGAGTTACATTTACAAGAATGTAATAAAGAACTTGAAATCTTTAACTAAAACTTAAATTATGGCAAGTTCTGTCGTAGTTTCAAATTAAAATTCCATGCATGTGTTTCGGAATAAATGGTATAATATAAATGGGGCTAAAACATTTCTTTTCATAAATATGCTTAAAAGTAGAACCGTAAAATGAAACAGGCATTTTTGTCAGAAGGCACTACTTGAAAATTATTTACAGATTAGTAATTCAGGACTGGTAGTGAAGAACAGAAGAACCAGAAATAGTCAAAATCTCTAAATTCATTAAGGGGCAGATTTACTAAGGGTCGAATATCGAGGGTTAATTAACCCTCGATATTCGACTAGGAACTAAAATCGTTCGACTTCGAATATCGAAGTCGAACGATTTAGCGCTAATCCTACGATCGAAGGATTATTCGTTCGATCGAACGATTAAATCCTTCGAATCGAACGATTCGAAGGATTTTAATGCAACGATCGAAGGAATATCCTTCGATCAAAAAAACGCAGGCAAGCCTATGGGGACATTCCCCATAGGCTAACATTGACTTCGGTAGCTTTTAGCTGCCGAAGTAGGGGGTCGAAGTTTTTCTTAAAGAGACAGTACTTCGATTATCGAATGGTCGAATAGTCGAACGATTTTTAGTTCGATTCGAAGTCGAAGTAGTAGTCGAAGGTCGAAGTAGCCCATTCGATGGTCGAAGTAGCCAAAAAAACACTTCAAAATTCGAAGTTTTTTTAATTCGAATCCAATGATTTGCCAATAAATCTCATATGAATCAATACAAGCTTTGTCTCATCATTTAAAATTCTGTCTACAAATTGGCTGAGGTTTCTTGCCAAGATCCTTGCTTATTTATTTTACCTGCTGCCAGTCTTCATGCTAAATTCTGTTGTCTATGAATGATCACTGGACGGGTCGTATATCTAAGAATATACGACATTTGTCTGTGATGTGTTGGCAGCTAATATACAGGGTGAATACAGGCAAATTAGGAATAGACATGGAACAGCTGATCTGTCAGCATAAGGCTGTTGCCCAAACAACACTGTGTGTGTTTTATATGGCATACATCAAAAATGGAGTAAATTATGCTAAATTACTTCCTTCATTCAAATTTGACATACATTTACATTTCGTAAGTTGTTTAATTTCCAGAGCTCCAATACTGAGGTAAAAATGAATATTTATTTTATCTCGTATGGAATTGTAAAATGAATCTCTGAAAATGTATTTTTGAAGACACATTTTTTTTTAAAATACTGGTTTTAAAAACGGAAAAGAAGGAAGGTTGTGGGGTAAAAATACATACAGTATCAGATCACAGGCATGTTATACTATGTTAGACAATGTCCTCGGATGGAGATGTGGACATTTTTTCTGTCCAAAGGCCTCAGATTTTCTCAAATTTGCCCAGACAACCTCTGCTCAGATAGGTCAACTTGTAATGAGAGAGATCTTGTTTAAAATTCCCAACATTATAAAGTGGGTGCTGTAGGCAGTTTTCAGGATAAGGCAATCCTCTTGGGATAATACATTTGGCATGATCAGGGTCTGTACTGGAAATTTTACCCGTTTATCCCAAAACAAAAGGAAAACAAGAAAAAGGTAGAGCACACTTCCTCATAAAATAAATATTATTACATTAAAAAATGCAACTCATTCCATAGCTGCCATCTGTGTTTTGTAATGTCATAATAACCAGTGTTTTCTATTTTATGAGGAAGTGTGCTCACTGAATCCTCTGCAGTCTGTATGAGACATCCAGCAAAGGGAGCAGGGCTGAGTCTGTATGGTTTTGCTGAGTTACTACTATACACACATTTCCCCAAAAACTAGCTTTCAGTGGGTATGTCCAGAATGTATTCATGAACATACTGTTACGATTGGTATCCCGAACCTAGAGCAAACCCCTAGACCCCGGTCACAGCTCAGTCTTCTGCCTGTAGCAGCCACCTTTGGCTTCGGGAAGAGTCCTTCGCTACTCAGGTGCTGCCAAGTATTCTTATGAGAGGACCCAAGAGTCCTCTCATAAGAGCAAGGGGACTGCACGTTAAACTGCACGTTAAACTGACTGGGAGAACCAGGAACTAAGTTGGGGTACACCAGATGAGCTGAGCAGAACAATAACAGTAGACAGTAGCTTAATCCTGGTCACGAGCCAGGTCAATTTAGGGGAATTTAGAAGCGTAATCGGGTCATAGGCCGGGTCAAAATACAAGAGAGTTTTCAGGATCCAAGAGAATGGTCAAAATACAGGCAGGGGTCAAAGACAGGCAGCAGACAGGACTTGGTCAAAAACAGGCAGGGTCAAACACTAATAGAAATACAGAGAATCTCACCCAGGAACTAATGAATAGACGTTTACGTTTGGCAATGAGATTCACACAGAAATATTTCAATTGCGGCCCGGGTGATGAAGTTGTGTTCTGCACTTTCCGGATATAGCCGCAAACAGCCGAAGCATGCAAACCCGGAAGAATGGGCATTCAATGTACAGAGCTTAGAAATAATGAGAAAACCTAAATTTTTAGAGATTCCTGGAAAAATTTGAAATCCAATTTTTAGTTAATGGCCCATTAATGAACTGAAAATAAAAATGTAATGCTCCATTACAAATTTCTAACTTTCAAATGACTGGTGATGTTAAGCCAGCTAAAAAACCCAGTCAGAGAATATGTCACAGAGCCCTTAAAGGGTATCTCCTACCTTACACTTTGCACCACTATATGCACTTAGTATTTACCACCCCCCACCCCCTCAAATTTCCTGATTTGGTTGCTTTACCTCAGAAAAAAACAACTACCTAGTAGTAGTAGTAGCTATAAATTGCTGCGGATTGATTTATTTTCCCATTCTATAGTAAGCATTTGTAGGAGGCAGTTCCAGAGCTCCGGGTTGTGGATGCAAGGATACTGTTAACCCCATTGCTATTGATAAAATGTACTGGATCTTTGAATAAACTTTTTTTTATAATACATGGTAAAAAACAAAACACATTTCTACTGTAGGTCACAATGAAAACATATGAATACTTTTATGGGTGAATATTAGGATCTTATTTATTATAACCTTCTGCCCACTTTTCTTTATTAGGTAAAATTAAGAATGAATGCGTTCCTTGACTATGTAAATAAAACCCAAGTGGAGAACAAAAAAAACCCTTTCCTTTATAGTTTGAATACATCATGCTCCCTTACCCCAGCAGTTAATAAATGAGATCTTATCTCTCACTCCACCTCCCAAAACAATGAAAAGAAAGGTTAGGGATATATAAATTATGTTCTATTGTTGGACTTCCCAATCCATGCAATACATACTAGTAAGGTTCTAGGAATAGGTGTATTTTAGATTTAAGTTTTGATTTTATTATTTATTATCTATTATTTATACATTATTAATACATCTAGTTTAGGTAAATCTAAAAACAACTGGACTGAGTAATTATTGAAGACGTTTCACTACTCATCCGAGCAGCTTCTTCAATTCAACTGACTGGTGTGGGAAATTCTCGGCATATAAACTCTTCCACTAATCCAATCACAACGGCACATTGTAACTCTTCATAGAGGTGACATCTGAAGAAATTCACAGAGGTGTTGATTCTGTGTAGTAACAAACAGGTGTTACTTGTGAGAGTTGCATGAATTGATGTGTGAAGTGTTCTGAAACTGCCGGGATACAGATGTTAGAACAGCATTGTATGTAGCAGACAGGTGGTGTCGAAGGCCCCCGTCTCTGTTCAGGGATGGTTTCTCCACCATGACATGAATCGCCTCTTTCATGCCTTGTTCAAACCAGCGGTCTTCTTTATACAAGATTTGGACTTTAATATCTTCAAAGGAGTGTCCCTTGTCTTTTAGGTGTAGAAAGAAAGCTGAGATTTGCCCAGTAGAGTTCAACCTCCTATGATGAGCCATTCGCTTGGAGAGCAGTTGTTTTGTCTCCCCAATGTACAGATCTGTGCACTCCTCGCTACACTGGACTCCGTATACCACATTGCTTTGTTTTTCTTCTTGTGTTGGATCCTTTGGGTGTACCAGTTTTTGTCTCAGTGTGTTGCTAGGTTTGAAAAACACAGGGACGTGGTGTTTGTTGAAAATCCTCCAGAGTTTCTCTGACACTCCAGCTACATATGGGTTGACTATGTTTCGCCTACTATGTGTCTCCGGGCGGTTATTTCTATTGGTGTTTTTTTGACAAAGGCCCAGTCTGGGTAGCCACACGCTTTCAAAGCTCCTCTAATATGTTTTTCTCTTTGTCTCTGGACTCTGTATCAGTTGCCACACATTCCGCCCTGTGGTGCAGAGTTCTAATGACAACCAGTTTGTGTTCTAGCGGATGGTGGGAATCAAACAGATATTGATCCGTATGAGTGGGTTTCCTGTATACTTCCGTCTTAAAGTTACCCCCCTCTTGGATGCATATCAAACAGTCCAAAAAGGCAAGTTTGTTCTGGTGGACATCTTCCCTTGTGAACTTGATGTTTTTGTCCACTGAGTTAATGTGTTCTGTAAAGGCCGCCACTTCATTGGATCTGATTTTAAGCCAAGTGTCATCCACATACCTGAACCAGTGACTCAGTGTAGTTCCCTGGAAAGTAAGTAAGGCCCTCCTTTCCACTTCCTCCATGTACAAGTTTGCTACAATGGGAGAGACTGGAGAACCATTGCACAGCCATGTTTCTGTCTAAAAAAAAAGGTTCTTGTATTTAAAGTATGTGATGTTAAGGCACAAATCTAGCAACAAACATACTTGGTTGAGACTGAGCTTCGTTCTGCTGCTGAGGGTGTTATCTTGTTGCAGTGGATTTCTTACAGTCTAAATTGCCTCTGTAGTAGGTATACATGTGAACAATGAAGTGACATCATATGATACCATTGTTTCTTCTGCCTCTAGTGTAACGCCGTGAATCTTTTTACAAACTCTTTGGCATTCTGGATATGATGCACTGTATTGCCTACTAACAGGGCTAAGATGTTAGCCAAGAATTTTGCAATGCTGTATTTCACTGGATTTATGCTGCTGACAATGGGTCTTAGTGGGGCTCCTTCTTTGTGTATTTTGGGGAGTCTGTATAAGCATGGTGTGGCTTCTCTGGGGTACAAGCGGTGGTATAAAACTAGATCAATGACTTTCTCCTTTTCAAGTTGTTGTAGGCAATCTATCACCTTTTTCTTGTAACCGTTGGTTGGGTCTTTTCTTAAGGGATCATATGTATTGCTATCACTGAGTAGAGTGGTTATCTTGCAGTCATAGTCAGTTGTGTTGAGCACAACTGTGCATCACCCTTTATCTGCTGGCAGGATAGTGATGTACAGGTCCTTACTCAGAGAACTGAGTGCTCTCCTCTCTTGTGTAGTAAGGTTGTAAGGTTGTTCCGCTTCTTCCTTTTTCAAGTGATTATTTTTGATAGCAGATTCTGTGGCTGTGATGAGTTCAACTACTGGGATGTGTTGTGGTGTCACTGCATAGTTTAACCCCTTGGCTAGCACGTCCTTTTCCGGCTGAGCTAGTACCCTATCTGATAGGTTCCTAACCCACGTGTAGGGATGTAGCGAACTGCCGATTTGGTGTTCGCGAACGCCGTTCGCGAACACCGGCAAAAAATGCGAACGTTCGCGAACAGTTCGCGAACTTCGAACACCCGCTAAAATCGTTCGAATCGAACGATCGAAGGATTTTAATCGTTCGAACGATTTTCATTCTAATTGAACGATCGAAGCATTCGATCGAATGCTTTTCATTCGATCGAATGCTTACAATCGTTCGAACGAATGGAAATCGTTCGATTTTTAGCGGTCGAAGGAATTCGAATGGTCGAACGATTTGTATTCGAATAGAACGCGAACTCAAAATGCAAACGTCGCGCGACGTTCGCGAACATTCGGCGGACGCGAACGGTCGAAGTTCGCCGGCGAACAGTTCGCTACATCCCTACCCACGTGTCTTTGGTGTCTCATCTTTCTGCCTCCAGGTTAGTTCTTCAGTCCTTTTCCAACTGCTGCTTCATGACAGTAACGTGGTGAATTTGCTTATTTGTCGCTCCTTACTCTTAATGTGTTGGGCAATCTGTGCATGTTCAACAAACACAACCACCCTTTCCTGAGTTCCATCAGGCAGTTCTTTTGCCAGACTCAGTTTCAGATGTTCAACTTTCTGCTTAAGAGCATCAATGGTAAAGTGGATCTGTCTGACCCGTTCATTTAGTAGAGGTTTTTGGGCTTTTTGTAAAGAAGAAGAAGAATCTGCTCAGATGAGTAGTGAAAATTCTTCATTGATTACTTAGCAAGTCTAGTTGTTTTTAGATTTACCTATACTAGATATACCATGAATTGGATGAATGAAAATCTTCATAGTCTCATTATTAATACATTTAATAAAACCGAAATGGATTTTTAGAAACTTTTTTCCAAAACGTTAGACATTAGATAGACAATAGAGTTAACTTTATGCAAATATTTCTAAGTTTGAAAAATGATTTCCTTTTTTCTGTAATAATAGAAACAGTACCTTGTACTTGATCCAAACTAAGTTGCATGAATCCATATTGGTGGCAAAACAATCCTTTTGGGTTTGTATAATGTTTAAATGATTTGTAGCAGACATAAGGTATGGTGATCCAAAATGGTAAAACAGTGGTGGGTGAACAGTGAACTTAGGGCATGATCCAAATTATGGAAAGATCCTTTATCATGAAAACCCCAGGTACTGAGCAATCCAGAGAGTAGATCCCATAACTTTATATTATTAAAATGTGATCCAATAAGGAAAACAAAAAATATGAGAAATGTGCTATGGGATACAAGATATAGTGCTGCTCATCTTTGATTGAAATGTACACCTAACTGGTCTTCTGCTATGAAGAGCAGTAAAGCAATGCAATTTTTAAGAATATAATTTTTCAAAGCTAATCGGACCTCTGAGTGAAGACAGATACAGTATCTGTGGATAGGTTCAATGAAATCTTTGTATAACTGTTGAAACGAAGGCAAACCAGACTGCAGAGTAACAAGAATAATCAGAAAATTAGTAGTACAAATTAGCAGCATAAAACATTATAGTAAATCACACAAATCTTTCAGACACAGATTGCGGTAGTCTTAAAGGTCAAAATCTGCTGTGCCATTATCCTCTCTGTAGCAATTACAATAAATGAGATTGCTGTTCTTGCCTCTCTTTTCTATGGCACATCTAATTTAAGATAACAGTGTTGCAGAAAAGAAAGCTTAATAGCAACATGGAATCATGGAAGTAACATGTAAAACCATATAACACAACAATAAAATAATAGAAAATGGCCTGCAGACATGACTTGTTGATTAAAATGGTAGATTTGCAACCTGGATTTTATTCCTCTCCCCACTGCTTGTAGTTCAGTCAAAGCCACAGTCAAAGCCAGGGCCAAAACTCAGCAAAAATGTATGCTAACTTTTGTGGTTAAATCCTAAAAGAGGAGCACACTTTTAAAAATAAATCAAATGCCTGGGTGCCAGTAATGCATCCTGACCTGGTTGTTGAAAAGACATGCACAGTGCTGTATGTTGTATTATAAATAAATAAGCAACTAAAATCTGAAACGCTTGAAATATGAAACATATGTCACATGAATAAGGTGCGTGTTGGTGCCATTTAGTATGTATATTGAAGAATTCAGCTATACATGAAAAGCATTGAACGTGTCAGATATCAGATTAGTCAAAAGATAAAGCAGAATGCTTTCAATATATTGGGCAATGCTGTCCTTTTTAATCAGGATATAAGGAAGACCCACTAATCAGTTATTAAAAATGATAAAGGTAATTTACAGTGATCCCAAATTCAAGTGCAAGAGCACTAAGAGGGGCAAAAATCTTACCCTTATGATTACAGTTGTGCCAAATGCAGGCAGCACTGTATTCATAGGGTGAACCTCTCTGTTCTGAAATGCGAAGGTTCTGTGGCCTCAGGTACTGCCAGCAGGACAGAGGGGAAAGAGTGAAAAACATGGAGATTTGCACTTTTCACACTGCCTCGCTGTCGGTAAATTGACCCTATTGTCTTAAATCTGTTACATCAAGAATTACATAGAGAGATTCAGGGTCGGGCCAAAAGCCAAGGGTGCTCAAGGCAAGCCTTAAGGATGTACAGAGCTGGAGTTAGAGAAGGTAGCAGAAACATGTGCCTAATGTCTAATTGCCCCCCTCCCCCATTGTGTCTGAGGCACATGCCTCTGCTGCCTAACCCTAGTTCTGGCCCTGAGGAGAGCTTTGATTTTTTTCATTCATTGCTTATAGTTATGCCTAGGTCTATAGGCTATACTGACCACTATAGCTGTCATTTAAATTATTTTAATTACATCCAAGAACTGGGATTTCTTTTCACATTACTGCAGTGGTTATATAGCAATGGTTATATTGTCCTTATTTTTTTTTTCCTTCTTACTGCAGTAATAAATATAATATTATGGTAGATATGTACAAAAGACATAGCCTGTCTGTAGTGCTGCCTGCTTAGTTAACCTCTCTGATTATCACATTTCTATGTTTTTGCTACTGTGAGTAAAATCTCTGTTCTTCTTTCTTAATGTCATTAGTAAAAAAAAAGTTTAAAAATTAGTTAAGCTGTCAGAGTTTTTTTTATACATGTCATTTTTTTAAATAAAATATGAAATTATCATATCACCTTATAAATACCTTATTTTAAATTGAACAAGCTCAGCATGGACATTGTATCTTGACTATTGAAATATGTAATTCCTGTTATTAATTACATTTCCCTTCTGCGGTCCAATTTCAGATTGCCCTTTTCATGAACTAGACCTCAAAATTGATATTCATTTTTCTACAATGCCTCATTAGTGCTATACTAAGAATTTGTACAGAAAACTTTGATTGTAGGTGAAGTAGTTTGGGGCTGGGGAAGTGACCAGCTGAAATCAAATTAGAATAAGAGGGTTTTTTAATACGTGCATATTCTTTTGTTTTTGTTAAATGGAGGCTAAAATTTACAGATTGGAACTAAAAAGTCATAAGTAAGGTTAAGCAATACTTTAGGGTGCTACTCCAGGTGCCATAGTGTGAGGCTCTCTTGGGTCCTGATGTTTTGTGAGTTTGTATGTTCTAACCTTGCCCTTTTCCTCCATTGTTGATCTCCTGTTTAACCCCTGGCCTGTTTCTTAGGGGTAATGATGGGAGAATCTGACCCCTTTCACGAAATGGCAAAAATTTGCTGAAATGCATTGAAATCTATGGGCGACACATTTTATTTTTTTGGTGTGTGACAAATTTTTTCCCACCATTTGAGTCTATGGGCATCATTCTTGTGGCGAAACTTTGAGAAAAATTTCACTCATCACTACTTAGGGCAGTTTAGTGCCTAATAAATAAAAACTCACCCATGTTCTATTCATTCCTATGGGGGTTTTTGAGCCACGTTCCTAAAAAGCTTAGAGTTCTAACGTTCACCCATTAATAAATACAATTCTAAAAATCTCATAGGAATAAACAGAACATGGGTGAGCTTTTATTTATTAAGCTATAAACTCACATTTTGATAAATCTGTCCCTGAATCTTGTCTACTGTCTGCCCTGACCGTTTGTCTGTGTTACAGACTTGTCACTACCTGCCATCTTTCTTGACCATTGACAAATTATACAGACTTCTTCTGCCTCGACCACTGGCCAGTTATTGGCTTGTTTACTGTCTGCTGTATGCCTTGAGCTCTGGTATGTTAAGGTGCAGCATTTAATATAGGTCTAGTCACCTATATAAACCAGTCAGAAGGTATCATATATTTATTCCCTTTCCTAAATGTAGTATGCATTCTCTGTTTGTACATATACTGGAGTTAGAGGAAGTCATCTATTTAAAACAATATAAAAGGCACAAAGGTTGTACAAGGTCTAGTCAAAAGCTACAAAGCTGATTTTTACTTTCAAATAGTTGACTAATAAATGTATCTTATTGATTGGTTGCTCTGAAAACATTTAGCTTTTATTGCATTACCACTGCAGATTTTTATCTAGATTTTGAGACTTTCTGCAGTTTATTCTGAGATTGCATTTAATTATGAAGTGTAACAAAGTCTTTTCCCCATTGCCTTAAAAATGCTTTTATAAAAGGAAAAAATATGTAAACAGACAAACTGAAAGATAGTCACAAACGCAAAATACCAAAATCATAAAATAAAGAATTAAAATTACAAAATTAGATGAATACATATACACAAGTTGGACTGGGCCGGTGGGCCAGCATCTCAGATCCGCTCCGACATGCCTGAACTGCCTAGAGATTTCTTCCTGCCCTGACCAATAGACGAAAATAGCAGATAAGTAGGGATGGGCGAATTTTTTCGCCTCGTTTCGCCGAAAAAATGACGCCCATAGACTTGTATGGAGTCGTGCGTCAAAAAAAAGACGCGCGGCGAAATTATTTTTTTGACGCCCATAGACTTTAATGGGCGTCTGCGACATTTCGATGGCGGCGAATTTTTGGCGAAGCGAAACGGGTCAAATTCGCCCATCCCTGCAGATAAGCGCTGGTCAGGGTGTAGATGGGTTGCAAATAGCTGCCGAAAGGGGGCCTTGAAGCCTTGAGCCCCACCCAGTCTGACACTGCATATATATATCCTAACTGCATTTCGCATTTTATTTACAAAATCATGAAAGTGAAAAGAAGAGTGAGACTGGGAGTAAACAGTTTTAATATTACAGGTATGGAATGCCTTACTCATAAACCTGCTATCCAGAAAGCTTTGAACTCCCGGGGATACATTTCAAACTAATAATTCTATTTTTTTTTTAATTATTACCTTTTCTAATAAAACAGTACCATCCTAACTAAGATATTATTAATCCTTAATGGAGGCAAAACAATCTTATTAGGTTTAATTTATGGTTAAAGGATTTTTAGTAGACTTAAGGTATGGAGATCCGAATTACGGAAAGATCCCTTGTCCAGAAAAGTCCAGGTCCCAACCATTCTGAATAATGAATGCAGAGAAAGATCAAACAAACAACTATTTATATGTTATGTTGCTAAAAGGATTTTTTAGTACATTCAGAATAAATTACTGTAGATTCACCATGAAAGTGCTTAGGTACTTTTACAGGCAGATTTATTCATTTACAAAAAAGGAAGGTTGTGGGTGCACTCCTAAGGCCATATAAAAAATATATGTTAAATACAATAATCCCCTGTCTAAAAAAAGAAAAACAGGGTTTTTTGTTACAAAGTTATGATCATAAAATTGGTAAGCCGCCATACCACGTCAAGGTAAACCCCATACGGCGGTCCCTAACTTGTTTACCTGTGATCAAAATATAAAAGCTTGATTTTCCTCTCCTTCTACATCTATACCCACACCTGTACTTATACTTATACTCAGACACATACACACTCAAGTGTGCACTTATATATACAACTTTACTTTGCCTTTATTATAGTCTCTTCACAATCACTTTTTTATTTTTTTAAATGGGCATTGGTTTGGGTAGTCTCCCCTTCAAAAGCCACATATGCAGGTGACGGGAGAGGATCTAGTCCACAGATTGAAACCAAGCTTTTATATTATGATCACAGGTAAACAAGATAGGGACCGCCGTATGGGGTTTACCTTGACGTGGTATGGCGGCTTACCAATTTTATGATCATAACTTTGTAACAAAAAACCCTGTTTTTCTTTTTTTAGACGGGGGATTATTGTATTTAAATATGTCTTTATATGGCCTTAGGAGTGCACCCACAACCCTCCTTTATTGTACCAGATTTATTCATTCTCGCATTTGTATTTTACTGCATAAAATAAAATAAAATCTTGCAAGGGGTTTGGTGCCAAAAAACTGTGATCAAAGAAATTCACAATGGCAGATTTTTGCCTCAATTTACATGAATTATGAATAAGATGTGCACTAGAAAATGAATACATATGCTTTAGCTGTATCTATACACTCAACTTTATAGTTATTATGTAGTATACTGTATATTGCATACTTAAACGCTTTATATCTAAAAAATATAAAAAATATAAATATAAAATAAACACTCTTATAAAGTAGTGCAGCCTGCACACATCTGGGTAATAGGGTGACAGGAATCCTAGGAGAAATCAAACTGTATTTCACTTGTTAATACATATTGAAGCCTAGCAGCTGGATTTCATTTATTTTAATATGATTGCTCTTCCCGACTAGTAACAGGATATAAAAAAGTTAATGACAGCATGTCAATAATGATGATCAAAATTTGCATTTAGTATGACTTTGTAAATATAAAGCCTGAGAGCACAACAAAAGATCACTGCCAGCTATTTATCATTATTCAACTGATTGCATTTTTATGTTTACATTTATTTCTCTAAGGGCAGATCTTTCTGCCTACTGAGGCATGCTAGCAATCTTTATTTGAAGAACATGCAGAGAATTTCTTCCTTAGGGTTCAATAAAGATCAGTTTTCCTGGCTTTTATTTATTACCTACTGCAAGAGTCAACTAAGTGTGTAACGTTATAACTTTTTGTACCTGTGTAAATTCAGTTCGAAACATTGTAGCATTAGTATATTAGAACCTTGATTTTGGGAAAAAAAATAGTACCATATCCCAGAAGCAACTGGCTGCAAGTGGCTGCATCAGAAATATAGTCACATTAGAGATCCTTAACTTTGACTTGAGAGAAAAGTGCAAGGACATGCAAATTAGGGAGTGGTAGTGGGAAACCACATCCTCAGAAGACAGCTAGTTCTATAAAGCAATGCAACTTTTATAAATTGTCGCTTACCCAAACCCCAGGGGGAGTAACTGGGTCCAGTCTAGGTATGCTCTTCTTCTTATTAGAGCCACTTTTGGCCTCGGGCCTAGCCCTTAACTATTTGGGGGCCACCAGGTCTTACCTCACAAGAATCCAGCATCTCCCACAGGGGCAAGCAAGGGAGCCAAACATGACAGCAGGGAAGGAGCCAGTAGAGACTGAATAACCATAGTGAGGCAGGCCAGGTCAGTACCAGAAAAACAACCACAGAGATATGAGACAAATGCTAGGTCAGGAACAGGCGGGCGTCAGAACCACAAGGAGCAAGAATCAGGGACCAGCGAATCAGCACAGAGGAACAAGCGGCCTAAACGGGCAATAATTGAGTACAGAGCAGGGGTTTTTACAGCCATGCTGATGGCAAACTCTGAGCACCTTTGGCCAAATTGACCACAGGTGAATTCACTATGCCTGCCTGGAAACGTAAGGGACCATAGGATAAACTATGAGCCCACCTGCCTACTTAGATAGAGCAATGCCAAGTAGGCTGCATAGATGACAGCAGGTCACCAGTACAAAGCCAGACAGGATGTGAAATAAATCAGATGGGGGCCCCCATAAACATCCACTTTTCTGAATCTTTTGTAAAAAGCAGAATAGCACAGTAGAATTGGTGGTGGGCATGACATTTCAGACTATCTTCACTCCATTCACTAACACAAACCATGTGAAGTTGAAGTCAGGTCAGTAATTGTCAGAAATCCATGGATTCTTCATCCAGCATTTTCAAGGCTTGAACTTGATGGTCTTAATATTACCTATATTAGGACACCATACCAACAAATCAGATACTTGCTGCACTCTTGTCTTATTCGTATATAGTTTCCTGATACGATTCCACTTTAGCACATGCTGTGGGACTTGCAGGGGCCCTCTCCATTTGAAATAAAAAGAGGTTTTCATACAATTTTCCACCAAAGGAAATCATAAATCGCTTCAAAATAGGTTATGTTTGTACCTTATTAATTTCACATAGGGACTCTATGAATGGGCAACACAACTTTTAGAGTCATCGACGAGACATTTAAACCATCCACAGATGAGTCTACATGTAACTTGGAGGTTTAGTTAGGTTTTCATTGTATAATGCCATTACATTGCAGTGGAAGGCAACAGTAAAATGTCTGTTCCTAACACATTATTTATTAAAGGGATGATTCAACTTTAAGTTAACTAATTATTATTATATTATTATTATAGCAACTTTGTATTTGGTTTTATTTTTTTTTATTTTTATGCCTTTTTTAATGATTTGCTTTCCTCTATCTCTTTTCTCTTACTCTTTCCAGCTTTCAAATGGGGGTCACTAAGCCCAGCATCCAATAAAATATTGTTCTTTGAGACTACAATTTGATTTGTTTTTATTATTTATCTTTGCAATCAGACACTCTCCTATTAATACTTCAGTCTCTCATACAAACCGCAGCCTGGTTGCTAGGGTAATTTGTATGATAAAAAATTAAGACCAATTGCAAATTGTCTCAGAATAGCACTTTTTACATTATAATAAAAGTTATTTGAAAGGTAAACTAACCCTTTAACATTAGAGTTTGCCGATAAAAAAAAGAATTTTCTTTTTTTATTTTCTTGAGCAGTATTTAAGAAAAAAATGTGACAGGATATTCTCGGACTCTATAATACAAATTTTTTAAACTTTTCTTTTTTCCCCAATAAACTGGTAAAACAAATAAAGTTGTTAGAGAAAATCCCCATAAACTTCTATACAGCCTCACCAGCTTTTATTTGCCAAGTTTTTTTGTGAATGTTTGTATTTTTTTCTTTAATAAATCCTGCGAATTTCAGAGAATGTCAGTTTTTTCTGTTTCCACATTTTTTACTGTGTTTTTCTTAAATTGCCAAAAAAGAAAACACTTGATTTTTGACAAATCAATCCCTAAGTAATTTATACTGTATATGTTTTATTATTGGACTAATATTCAGTGGACAGTAGTTCTTGGCATTTTTAATGCTGAGAAAATTATCATTATTTCTGTAATAATATTTTTCCTTTGTACCCTGTGTGTTTTCTTATCAATGTATTACTCTTATATTTGGGAATAAAACCCACTTACTGCTCTATAATAATTATTAAATTGTACTGCAATTGAGTGTTAAATATGGTTTAAGAGATAGAGTTAAACTTGTATAACAATTCTTAGCCAAACTCATATTTTAGGTACAATTTATAGAAATATCAATTAGAGTGACACCAGTCCTGGTACATTTATTACTCTTTACACATGAGGGTAAATATTCCTCTTCACTAGTGGTCCATATGGTATATTTCTCCTCCAAACTATCCATAAATAAATTGGCATGCTGGGGTGCCATCTGATTTCCCATGGAGGCACAAATCTCTGGCAAACAGAGTTGTTTCTAATTAAAAGTGGAGTACATATTCAGCTGTTTCATAAAATCGTACATATATGTCTTCTTAATAGATAAAATTGCTACCATCTGGAAAATTCATTGCATTATTAAACAAAGATGCATTCATCTAGAAATGGAAACAAATTCCACAGAGACTTGCCTGTGTTGCAAAACCGATTACTGCTTTGCCTACCATAAAGACAACATCAGATACTTTTATGGGTAACAAAAATGGCTGTTACAAAAAAACAAAAAGCCAGCTGCATCTCCAAAAATACTATACTGATGGCAAAACTGGTCTACAGAGCCTCGCATATTTGTTACATATGTCCGTATTACTCAATAGTCTTCAAAGAACCCAAATCAAAATCTGTATAAAGTCCCAACAACACCCTAAAGCTGTGGGGAAAATTGTCTCTTTTTTTGATGATATCAAATTATAAACACTTGTGACATTATTTATATAGCATCAGCAGATTAATGTTTATAACTGTATTAGATGCCATCACTATAAAAGTTCTCATTAAGGTTAATGTCAAAATATACAGTCATATAAAAAAAAGTTTGGGAACCCCTCTTTAATCTTTGGAGTTTTGCTTATAATTGTCTGAGCTTTCAAAGTAGCAACTTCCTTTTAATATATAACATGGATTATGGAAACCATAGTATGTCAGCAGTGACATAAAGTTTATTGGTTTAACAGAAAAGATCTTTTTGAGAGTTGCTTTGAGGATCCCATGCTGTCACTCTTCAGAGGAGAGTCAAACAGAAGCACAACTTGCAATTGACCACCTTAAATACCCTTTCTCATGATTGGACACACCTACCTATAAAGTTCAAGGCTTAACAAGCCAATCCAACCAATTTGGTGTTGCCAGTAATCAGTATTGAGTAGTTACATGCATTCAAATAAGCAACATTACAAGGGTACCCAAATTTTTGTGCAGCCAGTTTTTCACATTTGATTTAATCTCATATAACTGAATACTGCTTCACTAAAAATCTTTGTTCAGAAAACACCCCAGTGTTCAGATGTTCCTGGGAAAGCTTGCATTCTGTAGCTGAACATTCCATCATGGGCACACTACTTGGAATCCCACTGCAAATTCTCTGTCATAAAAAGAAAGTGGGTAGCAAATCCAGGTGCCAGTAAAACATAAGTTTATTACTATTTAAAATATATACAGAGGGCTGTACCTAATGTGGTTTCTTAAAAATGGGTCAGATATTTATAAAATGAACATATATTTAATTATTAAATCTGCAATTTTGCAATGCCTCATATTCCAAATGTGTGTCAACAAACACAAAAACATTGTCCAAAGTATCCTTGAGAAGAAAACTTCTCAATGATAGTTATAATTTAGAAATATTTGGTTTATTGTTTCCATATGTTAAGTGTGTCACATTTAGCATTTTCTCAATCAGTTACACAGTGCAAGATACAAGAATGTGCTGTTTTAGCTTTAATTTTGTATTATGGTTGATATAGAAACGTCACGGTTCTAAAGCAAAATGCAGTCAAAGCACAGCAGATACTGCAAAAATGCCTGTTGTTTCCTTATTATAATAAACTTGCGCTAAACATATGTACGCCTGTTTTATTTATATAGTGCTACTTATAAAGTACATTTCAAAAATAAATTTCTAGAACAAATAGGTAAAAATGTCAATATATTATAATATACTCTTTTTATTATCATGTTAAGTATTAGGCACATGGAGGTCTCTGCACCATAGAGATTCCAGTCCAAGTGAGTACATGTAAGTCACTTAGACATCAAATGCTATCAAAAAAAGGATCTGAGTTTAGTTATGCATAGGTTGAGGCATGGGTTACCAATTTAATAACAGAATTCCTAATGTAAGGGGCAGCAAAAGAGAAAAAAATGAAAACAAAAGACCTCACAGTGGATGGAAGTGGAGTGAAAAGACCATGGTTTTTTGAGGAACTGAAAAGTCCAAAGGTGTATGGAGACCAATGTGAAGAGATCTTGTTACAATAGTGATTGGAACCCAATGTAGTCAACCAGAATTAGGGTGGTGTGCTAGCAGGAACACCCCTGCTTCTGCTGCAATACCAGTTAACTAACTACAATAGTAAGGCACAGATAAGGTTGAGGCATGAGAAGGAGTGAGTTGGATTGAATTAGAATGTGATATCTTGAGTCCAGAGCAATTGGAGGTATGAGAACACATATATGTAAAGAGGTGTGAATAAATAAAGCCCATTGCAAATACATGGAAATGTGAGCATACAAATGTCATTTCAAGTAAAAAAAATAAAGTTTCATATAGAGTGTAAAAACACCCTAAAACAGGTAAAAAACAAACCAGCCAATTACAGGAAAACTAGCAGAAGTAACTATACAATAATATTTTGCTAAATATGTTTAAAATATTAATGTTTTGTATGAATTGAATTTGGTGCTGTTTCCCTTAATTCATTTTATATTTCTAGTTGTTGTCAGTGTTAGGTTTAAAGCATGCTACTGTATAATAATTGTTTAAGGCAGACTATATAGCTACTACTACCACACTGACTTTACAAAAGTGCTAAAACTCTGCTTATCAATTGTTCAGATTACTTGCTTTTGGACTGCAAATTAAATAGTTATATGTGTAAAGCTGGCCATATATATGGACATCCGCTCATTTTGCCATATGAGTGGATCTCTCCCCGATATGCCCAATTTGAGGTGGGCAATATTGGACTGATCTGATAGTGGGCCCTAGGACCCAATGATCGGATCACAACGAGGATTAATGGACGGTCAGATCGAGGACCAGATCACCAGATTACACTTTACAAGTACATTAGAGGACATTATAGACAAATATCAGGGGACCCTTTTACCCATAAAGTGGATCACCATACCAGAGGTCACCCCTTTAGACTAGAAGAAAAGAACTTTCATTTGAAGCAACGTAGGTGGTTCTTCACAGTCAGGACAGTGAGGTTGTGGAATGCACTGCCGGGTGATGTTGTGATGGCTGATTCAGTTAATGCCTTTAAGAATGGCTTGGATGATTTTTTGGACAGACATAATATCAAAGGCTATTGTGATACTAAACTCTATAGTTAGTATAGGTATGGGTATATAGAATTTAATTAAAAGTAGGGGGGGGTGTATGGATGCTGGGTTTTCATTTGAAGGGGTTGAACTTGATGGACTTTGTCTTTTTTCAACCCAATTTAACTATGTTAACTATGTAACTATGTAACTATGTAACAAACTGATGCAGTCCTCGATCCGACGGGATTTTGAAGCCCGGCCAATAGACATCTGGCTGACTTTTGACCAGATATCTATCAGGGAAGTCCATTGGAGGGTCCCATGCACCGGAAAATAAGCTGCTGACCTAATCTGTCGGCATCTCATATCTGCCGTGTATGGGGGACTTAAAGGGGACCCGTCACCCAAAAAAATTATTCAAAATCACATTTTATCACATTAGTCAAGCAAAATGAACTTTAATTACACTATATAAATTATCTGAATCTTTTTTCCTTCCGTCTGGGAATTCAAAATGATAGCAAGCAGGCAGCAGCCATTTTGTGGACACTATTATTAAGGGAAGCCTTGCATCAGCTCAGAATTTTGTTTGTGCACCAGAATGGGGGACCCGATGTCCATATCCATGCACTGGCTACACAATTAAATGGAAAAGAGAATGGGGGAAGGTGGGGAGAGCAGTGACATCTAGGAAGTGTTGAATGGAAAGTGAAAGTAATTGTCTGCCCTGTCTCTATGCCCATGGGATAGAGGAGGGGCAGACAATATTTGATTGACAGCTGAGATTTTTAAATGAGTTTACAGCTATGAATGTTTTAATAAAAAACAGAAATTGGATTTCATGTTTAATTATTATTTTATTATTTTATTATTCAGATTTTTGTGTCTGGGAGACAGGTCAACTTTAAGTTTGGGGGCAAGAATCTGTAACCATAACTGCATTTCTTAGTGCTATGGCCTGGATGAAAAACATGTTTAATACTGATTAAATCAGATTTATTTGGCATATCAGCAAACCATATACCAAGCTTCTCCAACTATATGTATGTTACTCATCTCTGGCAAACTGCACTTCAACTATTCTTAAAGTGGTGCTGACATTAAAAAAAACTATTCTTCAAAATATTAATGTACATTAAAAGTTACCTTTAAGTCATGCTGATCCTTTTTCCTTTTAGGGCTGCTTTGCTAAGCAATTGTTACTTGACATTCCTGACTGTTTTGTCATCCTGACTGTCCCTTCTCAACCTGTTAGCTATAGATTTTAATACTAATGGAGAACTGCTGC
Source organism: Xenopus laevis (assembly GCF_017654675.1). Taxonomy (NCBI): domain Eukaryota; kingdom Metazoa; phylum Chordata; class Amphibia; order Anura; family Pipidae; genus Xenopus; species Xenopus laevis. The sequence goes on from NC_054375.1 coordinate 72,418,049, forward strand.
ACAAATATGGCAGCCCCCTAACAGAAAAACAAGGGACAGCAGAGAGGTCATTTAAAAGAACAGGGCAAATACTTTTAAGGCACAATTATAACATGCAAAGACAATATTATTATTATTATTATTATTATTATTATTATTATTATTATTAACATGTATTTATATAGCGCCAACATATTGCGTAGCACTGTATGATATAACATAAAAGTATAAAAAAAAATATAAAAGAAGGTTTCATTTGTGGTGTCAGTATTTCTTTATGCCCATTTAACAGCAGAAGCTTAATCTGCCATGTATTCTGTACAAGTTCTCTGGAAAGTAGTGCACACTTAGTCCCCCATTAACAAAGGTGGTTTTACAAGAATTACAAATTAACTGCTGTCACAATAGATCGGTTTCATTATTTGCAGTGGATAGTACTGCTGTAACATGACATAATACAACATGACTTTGGGTTGCTTACATATAATTGTAGTAATTAGTACAGTTATGGGACCTGTAATCAAGAATGCTCGGGACCTAGGGTTTTCTGGATAATACATCTTTCCATAATTTAGATCGTCATAGCTTAAAGGGAAACTATACCCCCAAAATGAATACTTGAACAACAGATAGTTTATATCAAATTAAGTTTCTTATTAAAGAATCTTATAAAACTGGAATACATATTTAAGTAAATATTGCCCTTTTACATCTCTTGCCTTGAACCACCATTTCATGATGGTCTGTGTGCTGCCTCAGAGTTCACCTGACCAGAAATACTACAACTCTAACTGTAACAGGAAGAAGTGTGGAAGCAAATGACAGAACTCTGTCTGTTAATTTGCTCATGTGACCTAACATGTATAGTTTGTTTGTGTGCACAGTGAATTGTAAGATCCCAGAAGGATTTTTTTTTTTTAAATTGCAATTTTCTATTTATGATTATCCGATAGCACATACTACTGAAAAAGTATATTATTATGAAAATGGTTTATTTACATGGAGCAGGGTTTTGCTTATGAGCTATTTTATGCAATACTGTTTATAACAGATCCCATACCTGTAGCTACTTCTTTTTAAAAGTAGAATTGTTTTTTAATTCTTATTGTACTTCAATTTAGTCTATGAAAGACATAAAGAGGAATATTGAATTTACAGCAAAAAATTTTTATAAATAAGTAAAATATATACAGTACTTAAGAACAAAGCACTCTTTCGTATTTAACCAATTAGCTTCACGGTTTAAGCATTTTTTTTAAGCCGACAGTTCTCAACTCTGGAGCTTACATTTCAAAAATGCCCTAAAGCACAAAACAATTTATTCAACTTCCATGCTGCTAAAAGAAGTCATAGCAGAAATCATGTTTTAGAAATGATACTAGCCTAAAGATTAATTGTATTACTGGAAAGGGCTCAGCACCACTAGGTCCCTCTGGAGAAAAAATATATATTTTTTTTTTTAGCAACTTCAAACATTAGACCAGACATTTTGAACATGAAAACAGTTTCAGTTTAACAAATGCAAAGCCCAGCTTGAAGCATTACAACAACATTTTTAAAACCCATAGCAAACAGTTTAGCATATATTCTCTACTTTATATGCTGAAATATATAATTTTCTGCTGTCATGGTATCTATCAATCTTCAAAATCGTTGACACTCAACCTAAGCTTTAAAGAGCAAGATAGGGTGAAGTAGGGTCTAGCTATATTATACACTAATCAATTTTCCAGCACCATTCCATTGTTTGCATACTTTTAAGAGAAAGACGGGTTACAAATGCTGAAGAGAGTGAAGGAAAAACTGCATTAAAAAAAAAAAGAAAAAAAGAAGCACATTACTTTGCCCCTGTATCAGTTCTAATCTAACTGAAAGAAGTAAATCCTCATTGAGGGGATATTTGATACAATCGCTTTTTTAAGAAACCATTCAGGAATCATGTGCATGTATAGAATTTATTATACACTGGATACAGTTTTATGGTTGGCACTCCAATGAAATCACCCCATACCAGGCTTGTAAAATTAAATTAGATTTATTGTATATATTTTAACATAAACCTAGTCACATTTGTTTCCTTCTGTATCTAAAGGCTCAGGACTGGCTTATCAACTTTATGATCATAACTTTGCAACTAAAACCCCCTGTTTTTGTAAACACATGCCCTTGCATATATACTGAATTACTTATGAAACAGGGCACCAGGTTCATGTGCATTGGCCAAATCAGAAGCACTTCAATTGTATTTAAACACATATTAAGTTAGCCATGGTGTGCACCCACAACCCCCTTTTTGTGTTTTGGTAAAGGCGCAGGACACCAGCTTTTAAAAAGAATCCTAACCAATAGGAAAAAATAACATATTGGACAATAACACAACATATTTATATAGACCAATCCAAAAAGAGTTAAGTTTCAGTGTACAATTTGCGTGACAAAGACTTATCCCTGACGAAGGGGTACGCCCCCGAAACGTTGTAACCTGTTTGGCTTGACATTAAACACGGGTAATAACCCTTGAGCAAACTTCGTGTGCTGGATTAATTTTTAAAGACTTATCCCAAAACACAAATAAAGATATATAAAGAAAAAGAAAAGAGAATGAAGCTACCCACACCCTAAAGAGTTAAGCAAGGAAACAGGGAGGAGTTCAGAGCACGGTCACAGGTACATTGAGGTTGCTATGCAAATGTAACAGAGGTTGGGAGCAGATCAAATGTGGCAGCCATGGAGAACAGCATCCTACCTACCAGTTTGGTGGAGGAGAATGGTATGACATCTGGGAGTTTGGGTCTTCATCTGGCAGGTTTCGGGTAAGTCACAGATGAGAGATTGTTGGGGGAATGCTTGCCTGAGTGGGAATGGGGCTACTATCTCCTGGTGTAAATGTGTTAATTTCCAACCTCTTTGGTCCCGGGAAGTAGGGTTTGGTGTGATGGCTGGTGTGATGGCTGTCCCGCCTTCGCTTGCCCACCTTAGTTCAGCACAGATTGGTGGCTGCCATGGCAGGTGGCATTTACTTCAGTCGAGTAGGCAAGTATTTCTGGAGTATTGGTCATTAGATCATTGTAATATTCATTAGTTTGTAAGTTTTTAGTTTTGAATACTGTGTTTATATTTAGATGATAACATCATGTAAAATCTAAATGAAAAAAAAAGGGTAACCATGTTAACTAAAAACCATAAAAAGTAAAATAGCAAGTAATAAGTCACATCAAATGTATTGTTTATGCCAAGAGCCATTAAGCATGACTTGGAATTTTATGGAATGCCTGCCATAAAATTGCATCCCGTTTGTCTGCTCTCTAAACTTCAGATTGAGGGCAGTGAACCTGGACTCCCTTAATGTTGGTCAGTATACTTTATTTGTTTCCATGAAGTGAATATTAATTTTTTTTTAAAGGATCAGTTTAGTGTAAAAATAAAAACGGAGTAAATAGGTAGGCTGGACACAATAAAATTTTTTTTTCAAATATAGATAGTTAGCCAAAAATGTAATCGATAAAGGCTGGAGTGACTGGATGGCTAACAGAACACTACTTCCTGCTTTGCAGCTCTCTAACTCTGAGTTAGTCAGAGACTTTAAGGGGGGCCACATGGGACATAACTGGTAACCAATCAATGGAAACCAAGAGAGCTACAAAACAGGAAGTAGAGTTCTGGCTATTATGTTAGATATCCAGTCACTCCAGCCTTTATACATTACATTTTTGTCTAACTATAATATAAACATTTTTTATTTTGTACAGCCTATTTACCCATTTTTTTTATACTCAACAATTCCTTTAACATAGCCTTCTTGCACCTGATTTTTCTCTTTACGTTTAGGATGAGCAACAATGCTTTTCATATGTCTATCTATTTACATTTGAGCTCTTCTGAATCTCACAGCATAAAATGGCACAGCAAATTTAACCTACTTTTTCCAGGTCAATTCCTCTGGCATGCATCTCAAACTCCCAATTAATAGCTAATAGTAGACATTCACAATATAGAAACTCCCTTATAACTACAGAACACATTAACACTATGATTATAACACTATAATCATAGCGTATTTATAGGTAGATGGTAATGTAAAGAAAACAACGGAGTAAATAATTGATTAAATAATAGATACAGGGCTGGACTGGATTTTCTTTTCTACATTGTACCGATATTCACATTCATAGTTGCGATTTTATAAACATAATTAATATTTATTTCCCTCCATGTAACTCTATATAATACATCTGGCCCCAATTTGAATTTCAGTGCCCTTCTCAGAAGTTCATGTAACACTTTCAAAATGTTTGCAAAAGCTGCTATGAATCTGCTGTATCTGGTTCACACATCTCTACCTTCAGACCTACATTTATTACATCTTCCCTTGCCATTAACAGTCAAAAACAATCACCATTAATCATCTGGATTAAAAAAAGAGGCTTTCACAATATACTGTAAAAGCTTGATTCTTGATTCTCCCAGATGTCCTTTTTAAATCTTGCTAACCTAAATGCTATTAATTAAAAGGCATGACCCCTATCACTTTTAAAATTAAAAACAAACCCCTAAGCTCTGATACACAATGATAAAAACTCAAAGGAAAAACTATTTGTACCATAGAAAGAACATTATGAAAGCTGTAACATAGCTGACCTTTGTTATAAAAACATATATTCCAAAATGGAACACCGATCAAGCATATACTGCTTGTACCTTTATGTTTTAATTAAAGTACAAAGAGTTATAGACACATTAAACAAAGAAATACTTACATATACAGACACATGCTTGTGCTCTTATTACAACTGATAAAGCTATTTTTTTTATTAAACCAGAATGGTATTTGAATGGCAATACAACTAATCACTAGTAATTTTTGTAGATTGGCTACTAGTCATGTGAAACTGGTAAACATAATACTATACAGTGACAAACAAATATTATATAGAAAGGAAATTGAGTTTAATTTTAACCAATCTGTACCCTTTCATGTATTCTTTGGATACAGGGTATTAACTGTAGACAGTTAGGGGCCCATTTACTTAGCTCGAGCGAAGGAATAGAAGAGAAAATACTTTGAATTTCGAATGGTTGAATATGGCTACTTCGACCATCAAATTGGCTACTTTGACCTTCGACTACTACTACGACTTTGAATCGAACGATTCAACCCAAAAATCGTTCGACTATTCGACCTTTCGACCATTCGATTGTCAAAGTACTGTCTCTTTAAAAAAATTCTTCGACCCCCTAGTTCGCCACCTAAAACCTACCGAGGCCAATGTTAGCCTATGGGGAAGGTCCCCATAGGCTTCCTAACAATTTTCTGATCGAAGGAATATCCTTCGATCGATGGATTAAAATCCTTCTAATCGTTCGTTTCGAAGGATTTAATTGTTCGATCGAACGATTATTCCTTCGATCACAGGAATATCGCTAAATCCCTCGCCTTCGATATTCGAAGTCGAAGGATTTCAATTCGGCAGTCGAATTGATAATTAACCCTCGATATTCGACCCTAGGTAAATCTGCCCCTTAAAGTCAGGGGTCCTTAGGGATTATGGACCTTCATTATTTAAGAAGGGTGATGCTTAATTAAATAATGTTTTGCAATCCTTCTTCTACTCTCCATTCTTTATAATTTCCCCCTAGGGGGAAGTATACTTTTGGTTGCCCCAACAATGGATTATTGGAAGTGCATAATTTTTTAATGGGCATTTCCCTTAAACTAATTCTGTGACATTTTAGTTAAGCAATTTATTTGGAAACAAAACAGCTTACTTTAATTAACAATACATTATTACTATTTTTGTACCAACATTATGGAGCAACATATTTTTTCAAATTCTGCTACATTATTAAATAAGAAACATGAAAGTAACATGAAGATAAACTGATTCTACTAGATTAATAACATAAGGGCTCTTTTACTAAAAGTGCAAAGTGAAAAAAAATCATTGCAGTTCTCTTTGTTGTTATCCACAATGCAATATTCTTTTTCCAGAATTTCAGTATACAGTAAATGCAAAATGTGCCTGGCACAAGTTAAAACCTACTGTGTTAATACCAAGCAGCATGGTGTCTCACTGGCTTGTACTAGCCTTGCAGTGCTGGGGCCATAGGTTCCAGCCAGAGCTCTATTGGTAAGGGGTTTGTATGTTCTTCCTGTGCTTGTTTGGGTTTCCTTCCACTCAAAAAACATTCCAGCTGATTATGTAATTCCTCATCAAATTGACTATGGCCAATCTGATCGGGCCACAGATTGTGAACCCAGGGACTGATGGGAATGAAATCTATGGCTAAACGTGTTGCTGCTAGATAAACAAAGAATAACAATAATGGATGAAAAGTTATGCTCATTTCACAAATTAGCTGCAAGCTGCATTAGCATTCTAGGTATCTGTCACCAAAACACACACATTTCCAGTTACTAGCAATTGAATGAGGAAGGGACAGAACTGCAATTTCAGCATTATATGCATTAGGAATAGGGCATACTTTTCTTTCTTCTTCTTTTTTATTTTACACTTCAGACTGGAAGGTGTTGGAAGAGAATAGTAAGCTTTATGACTACAGGTATGGGATACCTTATCTGGAAACCGAATATTCAGAAAGCTCTGAATACTCTGAAGGTTATCTCTCATAGAGTCCACTTAAAGCAAATGATTAGAAAATATTACAGAGAAAAACATTCCTTTTTCTTTATAATAATAAAACAGTAAATTGGACTTGATCCTAATTAAACTGCATGAATTCATATTGGTGGCAAAAAAAAATCTTATTTGGTTTATTTAATGTTTAGGTAGTTTTTAAAAGACAAATTACAGAAAGATCCCTTATCATGCAAACTGGAAGTGTCCCAAGCAGTCTGGATAATTGGTCCCATTTTTGTATGGGCTCCATGGGGATATAGAACTCTAGTTTATCTGCTGGTGTATGCTTGTATTTATTTGGGGGTTTGTGGTAGGAGAGCATAGCTTTTAATTTGTATTGCCATGTTCATAAATAAAAAATACAGTTAGCATAACCATCTGGTCAGATGCATTAGGAGAAAGAATGATATAATATTAGGGTCCATTTAAATATTTTATTGTATCCCAGTCTGCCAGTCCAATCCTGCATCTACTTGTGCAATGTTCTGCTTGTTGGCAGAATAGGGTTCTTAATTAGCTGTACTGTACATTTTATTCTACAAGTATGGGACCTGTTATCCAGAATGCTCGGGACCTGGGGTTTTCTGGATAATGGATCTTTCCATAATTTGGATCTTCATACCTTAAGTCTACTAGAAAATCATGTAAACATTAAATAAACCCAATAGGTTGGTTTTGCTTCTTATAATGTATTACTTATATCCTGGTTTGGATCAAGTACAATGTACTGTTATATTATTACAGAGAAAAAGGAAATCATTATACAGCCTTTGCGCAAGTCACAACTTTCTGGATAACAGGTTTCTGGATAACGGAACCCATACATGTACAGATAAACTGTGAACCTGACACAAACAGATATATGTCTGTGTTCTGTACTTTGTGCACAATGAAAAATACTGGAAAAAGTGCAAAACGTACTTGTAGCTGCCAAAAAAAAAATATAATGTTCAATAAGTACAAAGTTCTTCCTTGTAAAAAAGCATCTTGTAACAATCATTGCCCCAGGGGGGTCTCTGGATTTCTATAGTTCATTTTTTCATTTCTCTTTTGCAATTTTCTAATGTGTGATATGTTAACCTTCAAATGCTTTTTGAAAGTCATTATCATTTCGAAACTGCATACCTGTGAGCTGGGGCATTGAAGTGTATATATGCACAGTGGGCTGTGCTGCAGTTAAAGCACACTTTGATTTGACAAAAAGTCCTATTACAGGGATAGCTAATAAAATTCTCATTTTCAATCACTTACATGTGGTGTACCTTATGTATTCCTGGCATCCTGTTTGAATCCTAGCCACTGAATTGGTTTGATATTTAATTATGAGCTGGAGCTGCTGTAGAACGGTTTTTCTTTAGATAGCTTGGTTTTAATGCATGTTTCTTTTATGTTACATGTTCAAAATTTTTCATTTATAAATAAAGTTCAAATTCTGGGTTAACTGTAATTTCTGACCTGTCTGTAAAGCAATGCAAGGAAGTGATGTCTACTGGACCTTTTGTGTCTTTGCTCATTACATGGTGGATGTTTATACTGTAGCTTGGACATAATTTCATCAAAGTCATTCTTTTTCTCTTCCTTCTCACAAACCTTTAAAACACATACTAAAATTCCTGGTCACAGTTATTTGAATCAGGGCAAATTTCTTATCAGGCCGGAACTGACATACTGATAAATCACATTTTTAGTTTCTTGGGGGTGCAAACTTTGTGTGTTTGGATGCGTGCTTTTTATTTTCATCATTTACAACCATATACAAAAATAAATTAACATTTTTATGCAAATGCTACCAAATAGCATTTACATAACCAAGAGGACATGCTTAATGTCTTATAATGGGTTCCAATCCCAGCAATTCTCTATGAGGATTACATAAAAACATTATGGATGATACTGATTAAAAAACAAAGTTATTAATGCCCCTATATTAGGTAATGTCATTTATATAAGATATCCAGCAGGGCTAAAACGTAAAAAAAGTTTTTTATGGGGATTTTTGATGTAAAAGTGTATTATGGTCTGAAAAATACAGTAAAGCAGAAACTGATACATTACTTGACTAAAACATACTCTGCTAGATAGATAAATAATATGGAAGCACCAGTTTTTATGTAGAAATGCAAGCATTCAGAAAAACAACACTTTTATTTTCTGTTAGAAAGTTTGCATTTCAGCACTGAATTCCAGACTCCGTAAGTTATGGACAGTAAGAACTGTAAAAGCAGCACTGAGAGGTAAGTGGTATTAAGAGTGGCACATTTTCTGAAAAAAAAAAACACCAGCCTTCCTATATTTATTTAATTTTTTTTGCCCAATTGGCAATCCTGCCCTAGGTGGCAACCCTATCTGCTATCTCAGATATCTAACAACTGCATTCTACACCCAAATGGCCATTTTTTAATTTAAATGAAGTTAATTTAAATGAATATATGGTTGATTATCTTTCCAGTATATCTATTTTTGCTTTTTATTCAGTTTCTAGAAGGCAAATGTAATTCAAGCTCTCTTTTTTGTGTTAGTTAGATGTCCAATATAAATTGGATGGTTACCTGCAAGATGCCCAGAAGCCAATCTGATTCTCTACTTTGACCTGCCATGACAGCTAATTGTAACTCATATTTCCACCTTGCCAGTTGCCATAACAATTACATGTTATTTCCCTCAATCTGGCACATGCACAAAACATTACAGGTACAGAAAATCTTTCAGAAAAGAAAAAAAGTGCAGGATTTGTGTTTTGGACTTACTATTGTTTAGTAAAAAAAAAATCACATATATTAAAAGAATTTTTTTTTTTTCTTGCTTAGGGTCAAAATTCTAATTGCAATATTTATATTTATTTAACCACATTGTAATAAACCCCTATTTTAACCTTAATAATAGTCATTTGCAGACCTAAGTGTGACCAATATAATATTAATATTAGAAGCCAATTTAAGCTATAAATTCGAGTTTTGACAAATTTTTTCTTCCTTGACCATGAATATTAATAAATCCTCCCCATAACTGACTCACTAATTCAGTTTATTCAGTAATTGTCCACAATAAAAACAAAAAATCCTGATAACCCTACCATGATCCTAACTAGCATGGACAAATGGACAAAAGTACAGCATAGTAGTTTATTTAGGTACTGTGGAACAGGGAACAGAGATATTTTGTTATGTATGAGTCACTGAGTTTGCTCATTAGAACTCAATATTACTACAAATACTAGTCCAGCATTTAGTAAGCTAAAGTAGTCTTTTTGATCTTCTGAAATTAACCCCGTGATTAACATAACCTCTATAAGTTAATATGTTTAACTTTTCTATTTGCTACTTCAATTCATAGTTAACTACATGTCACTGGTCAAAATTGTATTATTATTTTTACTGGTTATCCAGTCATATTACTTTAGATTTATGTGCGCAACAACAAAGATGAGTTAATTTGGTGGTAATGACTATGGTATTTATGTCACTTATATCTGGCAATTTCAAGTAGGTGCATGTCGTTATTTTTTGCATAAGTATAATTTATGTTTTACTTATAATGGAAATTATGAAAAATGGTTAAATGGATCTATGAATACACATTCCAGCATGTTACAATGTTGCCTTAAACTATAACACAGTGGAAGTGTCAAGTGCAAGAGATGAAAATTATGTGTGACAAGTTGGCGTAAACACCAGAAAGGTGGGAATTTTGTGTTCTTGAATTTATGCAAAAGAATGCAAATTTAAACTTCTACCGAAGCTTAGACCACCAAGGAATGGCTGAAGCAAGATGTTTTTATATGAGATGTATTTCGCTGACAGGAAAAGAAAGATGTACTGAAGAGAAAATTGGCCTTTTACACTTGGGTAATCAGTGTCTTTAGGATTAGAATGAAAATAGCACACGAGCAAGAGGATCTAAAATTATATTTGTATAATATAATTATAAAGAAAGCATATATTTAATTTGTTCTGTTCAAGGATTAGTGGGCAAGAGAAAATGCAAGCATGCATGTATGCAATGTGTGTGTGTGTGCATATACTGTATTTTAATATACATACAGTACATGCTTGCAGAGAATTTAGTTGGAGAAGCAAAAGTATAAGTATAAGAGTACAGACAATTAATCATCTTTGTTTTCTTTTATTTTCTAATTTGTAGTAAACTGATCAACACTTATGCTGTTTGGTTGCTGTTGTTAATGTTAACTAGTTATTTTTAACTAGTAAATAATGGCACCTTTGGATGTAGTGGTAGTTCCAGTATTATCGTGTCGGTAGGTGCCCTGCATGCGATTCTCATGAAAGGATGGGATGGAATGAGTGGTGCTGAGTGCAACGATGCAGAAACACGAGGAGCAACTTTTGACACAAGTACCTTTAATAAATGAGATTCTTTCAGGCAATGACTTTATGCAAACTTGCATAACAAAAAAGGCATTGTTCCTTTTAAATAAGCTCTTAAAGCTCTCAGTGTGCTCAAAGTGACAGATTTGGTCTCAGCCTAATTGTGGTAATGGGGGGAGAAGTCCAAGACTGGAGAGGTAGGATTACAATATTTAATTAATTTGTATTAATGACAGCATGATTATCATGACTTGCCCCTATACATTCTCTTTAGAATCTTGCAGTGTGTATCAATGTGACTGCCCACATATGCTGTTATATTTTAGCAGAAGCTAATTTGTGTTCTAATTAGTGAACATGGTACTATTTGCTGTGGACAGTACTTAGGTATCCACAATGATGTTGGAATTCTAAAGGGTAAAAAAAACTGCATGATAAAAAACATGTTGATTTGAGCCTGAATTTGAAAATTGCACAGCATTTGTAAATATGTTCTACAAACATATACACTAGCAATCAACCTGTTGTTATCATGCTGGCAGTCTGAACTGAGCAACATGGCACATTTATTTTTAAATAATTCCATGGATTCAGCCATAATACATGGAACTTTATTAAAAAAAATAAATGTACCATCTGTTGCTCAGATGAGACAGCCAGCATGTTTAAATAAAACTAGTTGATATCTAGCATATGTGTCTGTCTTAATAATTACTGAGATCCCATTTTCACCCCAACCCTTCTATCCTTCACAAATTTCTGTCTCAAACACACACCACATACACATATTCATACACAAGCAGCTCAAGGAAAAACAGTCAGTTTACTCTGCTTCTAACACACCTCTGCCTTGAAATCTCTTTTGGATACTAGCCAAAATCTCTGTACCATGCTAAGACCATATGATAAATCAATGGATTTTTCAATCTTGCTCCTTCTAACTAACTGTATAAGAATAACAATTTACTGAAGCATGAAAGAGGCAAATACTGTAATTTTTCATTCACTGTAAGCCTCAAATATGCATTTAATACAATTTTGGCAAGTCAAAAACACCATAAGGAGCATTCACTTACCTAGAAGCTGTGATTAAAGTGCAATATTGAGCGCAAGTGCAATGTTTTTTCCCCATAATGGAGCATTTGTTGTACGCATAACAGGGTAATTTTCTAGGTGCAACTGTGTCTATCACATTTGCAGGCAGGTCATCAGAATAGATGCAACTGTGAGTGCACTTTCTTTAAATCAGTTGCCACATAAATTCAAAATCTGTCTGGGATAATTTCTGGCGTTTTGCGAGTGATGTTTGCTCCTGATTCTTTAGGCACAAGTGCACTGCATCTAGTTATGCAAGGTGTGACTGGAAGTCAAATACAAGAGTCCTCTGCACTCAACCCATTATCAATATATTTAAGACAACGACATTTTGTGCATACTGCTACTAAAAAATGCCTTACCCTTTAAACAAAACAGGGATTGTTTGTCCATATATTGCAATATATTTAAGCTGGCCAACTACGTCAAAGTCATCCCATATCTGGCCAGTCCTATGCTCAATTTTATCTGATTCATCAAGAATTCTATTGCTTCATTATACATTTTACAAAGGGACTTGGTTTTACCTGCAACTTAACTTGCTGCTTTCAAAGTAAACCTCCAAACCTGCCCTTTTATTAGACACCAGTGGGATCACCTGACTATAGTTGGGAAGGGTGGGAGCTACAACATGGAGCTGGTCACTGCTCCTGTATAAACTATAACAAACAAGGGAAAGTTGTGCTCACCACTATTTTTTAAAACCATTAGGCGGGGGTGCAATGAGGCTGTGACCACAATGTATAATGAAGCAATAGAATTCTTGATGAATCAGATAAAATTAAGCGTAGGACTGGCCAGATATGGGATGACTTTGACGTAGTTGGCCAGCTTAAATATATTGCAATATATGGACAAACAATCCCTGTTTTGTTTAAAGGGTAAGGCATTTTTTAGTAGCAGTATGCACAAAATGTCGTTGTCTTAAATATATTGATAATGGGTTGAGTGCAGAGGACTCTTGTATTTGACTATATGTATTTTGTGGCCACAGCCTCATTGCACCCCCGCCTAATGGTTTTAAAAAATAGTGGTGAGCACAACTTTCCCTTGTTTGTTATAGGTGTGACTGGAACCCTGGAGGTACTACCTGGTCAGGGGGTTTCCCGGCATCAATAGGTACAGTAGTGCCCAATTCAGAGAGTAAGGCGGGAAGGCCTGAGCAGTACTGAGAGCAACTATACAGAAATGCAAAAAACACATTTTGATGCAAGTGCGTTTTAGACGCAACTCCCTGTGGGGCAAAGCGTAAGTTGGGGACTGTGTTGCAGGCGTATATGAGTCTTTTTACAAAACAGAAAGTTAATATACTTTTTTGGTATCTATTCCTATGAATCATTGGTATCAATTTCTAATGTTACATACACTGAACATTAAAATTTTCTGTAGTAAAAGTTAGTCATGACTATATACAGTATTGTACTTACTACAGATAGTACAGGAACAACAAAGTGCACTATTTGTATTGAAATCATCTGTCTTTTTAAAAAATATCCTGAAAGGGTAACTTCACATTATCTGTTTGTGAAACATCACACATTTTGCAGAAAACATTCTTTATTCCACCTAAGTTTTTCCAAGGTATCCAATTAAAATACATTCCAGACTATATTGTCAAGAAGGCATATGCTATCATAATGACAACATAAACACCTTGATACCAATTTAATAAAAAAGACCAAGGGCTGCAGCAATGTGTAGTGATGGGCGAATCTGTCCCATTTCGATTTGCCAAATAATTTGCGAAACGGTGCAAAACTTTATAAACGGCCAAATTTCGTGTGCAGTGCAAAATGTTTGACGCGAGCGACAATTTTTATATGCGCGACTATTTTGTCCAAAGGCATTGAAGTCAACGGGCATCCAAAAATAAGAAGCAAAATACTATAGTGTTTATTTCCATGCTGAGTGGTGAATACTGCATAGTTAACTAGACTGACAATCAAAGGGTTAAAAAATGATCAGAAATGGTGTTACAAGTTGTTTCCTAAACTCTTAGATAGTTAAGGATGTTGGCATCAAGAGAAATCAAATGAAGGTATAGGTTATTACTAGACATTGTGCTAGAACTGAGGGATAATTTGCTCATTTATCTTACTCAAATAGTCTATATAGAACTGAAGTGATGAATGGAATGTATCCGCTTGGCACTTGGTGGAAGTTGCATTCAAGAAACAACTGAAAAAAAGAAAACCTTCAAAATAACAGTGCAGTGTGAAACCAAGGGAGTTTATTTGCCAAGAGAAATTATACCACAAACATGTTGCTGCTTAATTAAGCATAGAACAAGAGAATTCAAAATATGAGTTATATTACAAGTGTCTGCCTGCTCCATACTAATCACTCCTGTACATATGGTCACATAGTGTTACAGTGGCTAGTATTACTATCATTCAGCTCCGGGGCCCTTGGTTCAATTACCACCAGTGCACTGTAATATAGAGCTTTCCCTGTGTTTGCATCGTTTTCTACCAGATGTTCAGGCTTGCTCCCACTGGCAAAAAATACTGGCAGGTCTCTAACTGGTGCAAACACACCTAACAAATGTATGTGTGTGCTAGATAAATTAGATTAACAAGGGACAGATTTATTAAGGTTTGAATTTTCGACAAATTTGACTTTCGACAAATTCGAATTGCGAATAATCCAAACTCTAATTCGAGATTTTCCTACCTGGACCCTGGCAACAATTCAAATTTGACTATTTGCCACCTAAAACTTGCCTAGTTCATGAATAAGTCAATGGCAGAGGTACAGTGACCCATTTTAAGATGTTAATAGCCTTCCTGACATTCAAGAGAAAAAACTCGATTCAATCCGAGTTTTCGGGTCAGTAATATTAGTTCGAGTTTTAGATATTCTTTTTTCTTAAATAAGATACTATTCGAATTTCGAGGTCATTCGAGTTAATTTAAATTAAAACAACTCTAATATTCGACCATTGATAAATCTGCCCCTTAATCATTGCTCTGCTGCTAATGCTATCACACACATGCCTAGTTGTGTTTTTGTTTAGGACTATCACATCTTTCTTAGAATATCAAGATTTCCTATGGAACAGAAAAATGGGTTTTGTGAAGAAATGCATTTTCCTTCTTGATACAGACAAGGAAAAAACAGCAAGCAGTCATAGAAGACCCTTCACATCAGTAATAAAAATAAATATGTAAAATAAAAAAGTATACATAGAACTCTATTCTTTATATTTCCATTAAAGCAACACAATCAGAAAAACTATTTCTGCTTTCCTGTTATAGTACTGAATGTGGGACAGTACTGTTAAACTCCTTATATGTCTAAAAAAATCATTGAAGCTTCAGTCTGCAATGGTAGATATATTTCTCATCGCTGATCGACTGTCATATAATTTTATGAATTACTGGTCAAAACATCTTGATCGATTAAATTTGCTATTTGCCAGCACCAACAAAATGTTCTCTGTAATTCTTTGTCCCTCGGAGATAACTTGTGGTTCTCTGCTTTAAATCAGAACTTAACTTTAATTAATTGTACTGGTCCTGGATTAATCATCACATCACCTTGAAATACATGTATGCTGGCTGGTTATCTTTATTAATCTTTATTGGTTTGAAGCTTCTCCTTATAATATTGATCACTCTACTTCCAGAGTTTTCAATCACATACACACACACACACACATATATATATATATATATATATATATATATATATATATATATATATAAATATATATATATATATATATATATATATATATATATGTGTGTGTGTGTATAAAACAAGGAAAAGTTGTGCTCACCACTAATTTTTAAAACCATCAGGCAGGGGTGCAATGAGGCTGTGACCACAAAATACATATCGACAAATACAATGGGTTGAGTGCAGAGGACCTCTTGTATGTGTATATATATATATATATATATATATATATATATATATATATATATATATATATATATATATATATATATATATATATATATATATATACATACACCAAATAAGACCACCACTGAGATTTCTTATGAAAAATCAAAATAGATGTATTAAAATGTGCAGCATTTTATGGGGTTATATTATGATAGTATATTTATAGTATCAATTTTAATAAGCACATGATCACTTCATTGTTTATATGCTGTTTTAATATGTTGTGATTAATCGGTCACTTTATAGCACTATTCGCTTTACACACTATCTATTGTATTGTGGTAGTCGCTTCAGGTTTCTGATGTCACTTCCTGTTGATTGGTTCACTATGAGTATAAATACTGTATGGCTGTGATTGGATCACAGTCATGGTTACCTTGAGAAAGGACCCTATTGGGACCGAAACGTCACTTTGTACATGCACCTTTTTACACAGTGGTTTTGATTTCTCATTTGGTAGAATTTTGGAATATTTACTGTTGCAAATAAAGGAAAAAAATCTTTATTTATTAAGTAGTAAACTTACTGACAACTACTGTATAATATTTTATAGAATTTACAATGTATTGTACAGGGAATTTGTACTGAATATGCTTGCTTAGTGGTGCCCTTAAGAAAGCCTTCTGGAGCTTAATATTTAGGGGCAGATGTATCAATTTAAAAAATTTGAATTTCGAGCTAATTTTTGTGCACTTCGACTAGGGAATATTCCAAATTCGATTCAAATTTGAAAAAATTTGAAAATTTGAATTTCGACATTTATTATGTACTATCTCTTTAAAAATTTGTCTTCAACCTTTCGCCATCTAAAATGTGCAAAATGCTGTTTTAGCCTATGGGGGACCTCCTAGAACCTATTGGGGGTAAATTCACTAAATTCACTAAAGCGAGAATCGGCTAACCCTAGGGCAAATTCTCCAGCGTGACGTCATTTTGTGTCTTCGCCGATTTACTAACGGGTGCTTGCGTAAATTTGCTAGCGAAGTGGACCTACTCTAGTGCTACTTCACACCCTTATGCCAGGCGAAGTTGCACAATGGCGAAGGGACGTAACTACGCTAATTCACTAACTTGCGGATTTTACTGAACGTTACCTCTTGTGCCAGACTTGCCTTCGCCGCCTCAGAACAGGTGAAGTGCAATAGAGTAGATAGGGCTTGCTTCAAAAAAAGTTGAATTTTTTTTCTAAGTCCCAAAAAATGCTGGCGTCTTCTACTTTTTTGAGGGTAATAGGCTGAAAAAGATCATAAATGTTTTTGGGGGTACCCTCCTTCCCCCCTACATTTCCTAACATATCACACCTAAACTATACAGTGGGCACATGTATAGGGCAAAATAACAACTCTATTTTATTTTATGAAGGTTTCCCAGGCTTGTGTAGTGTAATGTATTTGCTGCTACATATACGTCCATTGTACTTGGCGCCGTATGCAAATTAGGCATAGCTAGCGTAACTTCGATTTGCTTGACCAATTAACGCTAGCGCAACTTTGTTACCTTTCACCTCCCTGAGCGCAATTTAGGATTTTAGTGAATTAGCGGTGGCCAAGTGCGGCGAAGGCGTCGCTTGCGTATTTTCGGTGCTTAGTGAATTTGCCCCTTGGAGTCAATTGGTGGACTTTGGAAAAACTTTGAATTGAATTTGATCGAATGTGTTATTATTTCTATTTGATTTCAATCCAAAACTGACCTATTCGATTGAAAACTGACCTAATCGGACAAAAAACCCCTTTGATTCAAACTAGGTTGGTATTTTTGAATTCAAATTTCAAAAGTTTTTCAAATTCGACCCTTGATAAATCTGCCCCTTAATGTAAATGTATTATTGTATTTAATTACAGGTATATTAATGTATTCTTCTCTGTTTCTTCTCTTATTATATTGCTTTAATTCCACAAGTAGCGCTATATAAATATATTATGCATACATACATAATTTGAAATTGTTCAGGTTGAGAACAATTTTTTTTTCCAGTTAGGCGACAGGAGCACTGACCAGCTTTCTGTACCATTCATCATTTCCAGTTTCTGTCTGAGTGATCTCATGGTGCCCAATATATGAGCATGTTGCATGTTGTGTGATCCCACCTTTTTGTATCTCTGCTTTATAAAAAAGCGAGCACCAGTTTGCAATAACTTTTATACTCATATGCTTATTTGATATTTGATTATTTTAGGATCCTAAAAAAGAAATTCGAAAATTCTATTTTTTGTCCTGTGGGAGCTAAAATTATTATGAAGTGTTTATAACAGTTGGGAGGTTTGAGATAAATGGGCACAATACCAACATTTTTATTGAAAAAACAGGCTGAATGTAAAATTACCTTTTGTGCTTTGTTTTATTTTTATTTCTAGCTCTGACTATGCAAATAAAACTACTGTATGACAGCTTCACAGGTATTCACTTGCATTAAGTCCATAATTGCACGGGAATTACAGGAGATTTTTACAGATTTTTTATAGGTATGAAGTGAATCCTAATAATCCTAATAAATACATTGCACTTAAAAAGGGAAGTATGTAAACCTCATTAATAATGAACATCTCTTATACAAATGTGTAAGCATTTGGGGGTACGAAGACAGAATGAACACTTTCTCCCTGTACAAAAAGCATAACTATTTATAATATATTTACATTTTTAATCATTGAATTCTTATTTTAAGGTCACACCTAGCGCTTATTTCACTGCTTACGCAGTGCCACTTCAGTGTCACATTTTAATACTAAAGTATATTTTATTCTACATTTAAAATTAATAACAGAATTTTTGCTCCTAATATTTATGCTAATACAGACATGACACATCAGAGGAATAAAAAGTCAAATGACCTACAGAGTGAGGTATTTTACTTATCATTTTTCCTAACAGCTTTAACCTTTGAAGGTGAATAACTTATTTTGTAAATGCACTCTTACCAAAGTCTCAATCTCTGTAATAGATTTGATAAGGTCAACTTTAAGGGCTCCCATCTCTCTCTTTAATAATAGCATGCTTCCAGCAGTTTCATTTGTTTTCCACATGAGCTTCTTCAGTGTTATTTACATGTGTTCCACAGAGAACTGTGCTTTAGGATAACTAAAGGCATCTATTAATCCACTCTAAACATAAAACTAATTTAAGAAACGATTTTATAAACCTTTAGTTATCTTTTAGTGGGATTGCAGAGTTACTCATCCCATTCCATTAGCTAGGGAATAGTGGGCTTTTTTAGTTCCAATTATCATCTCTAACCCCCTTTGCATAATAATTTAAAATGCTTGCGGGTGGGAAAGCAAGCAAAAAAAATAATAATTTGTTCAGACTGTGAACTAAGATCAGTTTGGGGCGACGGTTACATGGAACTAGGGAACTATATTTGAGGTTATAAACAATAAAGTTGAATGGATAATATGCCAGTTCATACAGAGCTACTGCTGCAACACAATACTTTGGAGGGAATGTAATAAAAGTCGGTAACGGAAAAACTATTCGCAATGCGAAAAGTTATGCCTTTGCAAGAACAAATTTAGCTTTCTGCGAATTTAATTTACAGTAGCTTTTGCGAAAACTGTTTGTGAATTTTTTAGTTAAATGTATTTAAACTTCTTACTGAAAAAGTCGTTATGTTTGTTCCAAAAGATTACAACACCTTCAAGCACTTAAGAGTGCACAATTAAAATTCATAATGTGCAATTAAAATTCGCAATGCAATAGCAGTTTAAGTAACACTATTACATTGCGAGATGTGGATTTTTATTCTTATTGGTGCGAATTGTTTTTCTCTTTGTGACTTTAATTACATTCCCCCATATATTTCTTAACCTTTTAATTTAAAATGTAACTTGCCACGCTGGATTGGGGTTTGCACCATAATTTAACCTACAAACCATAGTAATTCATACGACACCAATGTTATATTATAAACTAAACAGAAGCCTGAGTGATAGACTTTTCTGGGGACCCTAAAAAAACATTAAGAAGAACTGGAGTGGAGCATGCAGATGTATTAAGAAACACATGCCCTTTTGTAAAAATGCAAATGTACCATACCACCCCAATGGTTGCTTGACTTCAGTATGTTCTGCAGACACCTGTCTCTCAGGCATGTGAAAGGGCATACACAAGGGAATTTTAGGGATGTACATGTACCGTGTTCATTAACAACACCCTCACTTTTATGTGTTTATAAAATAAGGAAGATTAAACCTCTACCCAGGAACAGAAACATCAATCTTAGAAATACAAAATAATACATTTCAATGAAAATGTTTCACAGCCATATTTTGTTGTGTTGTTTTGTTTGCAAAATGGCTGTTAACATCCAGCACAGTTCGGGGCACATTTACTAAGGGTCGAAGTGAATTTTTGAATTTAAAAACTTCGAATTCCGAATTAATTTTTGGGTACTTCGACCATCGAATAGGCCTAAATTCGACTTTTACTTCAATTCGAAGTAATAAAGTTCAACTTCAAAAATCGAAGTACTGTCTCTTTTAAAAAAGTTTGACTTCGACACTTTGCCACCTTAAACCTGCCGAATTGCTATGTTAGCCTATTGGGAACTCCTAGAACCTATAGCCAACATTTGGCTACGTTTTTAGAAGTCGAAGTAAAACCGTTCGATCGTTCGGTTAAATCATTCAAATTGTTTGATTAGAAGGATTTCATCGTACAATGGAACGATTTGACTTCGACTGAATATGGCCTTATTCGAAATTCGACTTCGAATATCGAAGTAATGCAATTCGATGGTTGAATTTCGAAGTTTTTTGCACTTTTGAAATTCAACCCTTGATAAATCTGCCCCTTCATGTCGTGGTGGCAAATTTATATTTCTGCAAAATGATATAAATTGCTGATTCTAAATGGTAGAAACAGCAGGGAATAAATTATATTTCAGCATAGTTGAAAAAGAAAATCTTGTCCACTCTGAAATGCATGAAATGTTTAAAAAAAAATTTACCTAATTTTAAATAAACCTTTAAGGCCATCTCTAGTAGCAAACAAAGGGCCTGTTTTCGAGAATTTGTCTAGAAAAAACAAAATCATTTGCCAAAACATTTTGAACATTGAACATTGACCATTTTGTGTATGTCAGAATAAATTATATTAGAAAATAATAAATTATTATTGCATACAATCCTTATTAACTATCTTTAAAAGACAGGAGATTAAAATCAAATCTGCTTCTAATGGGACACAATTTAGACATGCAGTCCAACATTTAGCATTCTCAAAAACTGCTTCATCATGTATACAGCTGTTTTAAATTGATATTTGTAGCCACATTAAGTCAAGTGGAATAGTTGATCTGCTTGATTAAACACAGAATGTCCATGCTCATCTTTATATTTAGATTCAAATGAAAGATATCATAAGCTTATTTAGGCAAACATGGAACAAATCAGAGCAGCTCCTTCTGCCATGTTCTATTATCTCAATAAGCAATCTAGAAAACTTGACAATGTGCTTATTTGCCATTTTTCTGCTATGTCAGTTTCAAAATTGCAATATATTTAAATATAATTATATTTCTTAAAGTAACAAGAGCCTGAGTAGCCGTAAAGGCATAACATAAATATTTGAGGAACTGTAGAAACAAACACATCAACATAACACAAACTGATTTTTCATGAACCTATATTAAAAACACACCAGTTACAATATTTGTATCCAACAATGTTAAGTGAATACTCTGAAAATGTTTCTGTGATAGTAATTTTGTTAGAGCATGGAACTCTAATGTCTAATGACTATATCAATCACATAGGTTGCTCAGCCACAAGAGAACTGATCCATTTCTATTTAAAGGTGGTGAGCACACACAAGGGTTCACAATTAATACATTGTATTCTATATAAATAATGTTTCTGTACCTGCAATTCCACTGTGCATTAGCTCCATTTGTCTAATTTGTCCATTTGTCTAATGGAAATATATAGGAGTGAATATATCACTGTTGTCCTGTTGCTTCTTCTGCTTATTTCTGTGAAGGCATTATTGGCTGTGCTTGCAGTTTTAAACTGACTTGCCTACATTCCCAGCTCTTTTATGTTTTGATCCATAAGAGTCCAAGAGGCAGGCTTAGAAGCCATTGGTTGTGGCATGATTTCATTAATGGCACACAAATCTGAACAAGTCCATTAATGGACCACACAATAGTAAGAAAAACTGTCTTGTTTTTTTCATAACTTGTACTCTTGAGCATATTAATTCCTCTGTAATAAGCATCATTCTTCAGGGAAATTTGGATGATATAGTTAAATGATAAAATGAGAGTGCATATATTTATTGCATATAATTGTGACAGTAAGATCACTATATTCAATTATTTTATTCTCCTATAACATACACAACTAGTCTGACTGACCACTAATGTAGAACAATAAATAAATAAGATAAATTCATTATTACTACATGTACTTGAAAAATAGCATGAATTTCTTAACAAGCATATAAATTCAAATATTAAAATCTTCCATCCATAGTATTCTTTAAACATAAAACTCAAATTACATGCATTGCACATTATTAAACAAACTCAATTCATCTGACCATACACATGCTATAATGAAGCAAAGATCCAATGTGGACCCATTATCTATAAACCTGGATATTGCAACAAGATAAACCTATAATATTGATCACTCTAAAAGAGATGCATATATTGCCCTTGTTGGCAGGATTCCTTGAAGGTACTTGGCCCAGACAAACTCTGTTCTTCTCTTCTGCTATATTAGAATGCCTATGCCTACTAGGGAACCCTGGCACTACCACCACCTTGTGATGGGATGATAGGAATCCCATGGTTTATAGAAAATGTATACCGACACTTGCTATAGAAGTCAATGGGAGCTGAGCTGATCCTATTGGACCTTTTTTTTAGCCATTCAAACTTTTAGAGGTGTTCTGGGGTTTTTTTCTGCTAGTAATTGTCTGGAAAAACTAGAACTTTTAAAGATTTTCAAGGGTTTCATGGTGTTACAGAAATGTAATTTATTTGTGATTTTAAAAACGTCTAAACCCACTAATATGAAAATGTTGATAAATGGGGTTTGATGTACATAAATAGTCACTCATAAAATCAAACCTGTTTTGTTAAACTGGAAAAAAGTTGTTTGGAATCTACAGATACACCACCCACTGACTGATATAGAAACTGGGTGAGTTCCTTCATTAGAATTGTCTCAATATTTTTCTTGCAACTATTCAAATTGTAACAAATCATACTTAAAATATTCATAATCATAATTTTTGCCAGGCTTTTTATGAGTTGTAGAAAAAAATCAGCCCGATTTATTCCTGGAGAAGCACTTATTAATATCCTTTTTGATATATTCTTATAAAGTGAGCAGAGCTAAGAGAATCAACATTTCTGATTCTACTAACTCCTGCAATGAAACTCTGCCCCAGCTTTAATTCTATCATAAGTAAAATAAGTAAAGTAAATTTAAATTCATGTTTTAAATAATAAAATGTATTAAGTGGACAGCTAACGCACAGTCTGAATACACTGCTTCACTTAATCATACAGGACTGAATTTGCATAATGACTCTTCAGATAATCCCAATATCTTTCATTTATTTAAAGCAGGGGTGACATTTGCATGATGGTGTAAAAGACAAGCTTTAACAAAGCTGGCCCTTATGTTTATAGAATTCTGGACTTAATCTTAATCCTTTTTACTCATCCCCACCAATTTAGGATTGCAAGATCTATATGGAATTTATTGAATTGTCTACGGTTTTATCTTTTTCCCCCACAAATGTTCACTATTCATGGAAAAAAACTGACATCAAATGCCACCCTCAATTTCTGGAATTATTTCAAATAAAGTGATAGCAACTAGTGTTTATTTTGTCTTAATTTGATGATAATTATGATACTAAACTACAGTAAACTGTTAATCAGCTAACATAGCATGGTAATGGGAAAATACATAATATCCTTTATCAAAAAAACCTGCAATGGCAGTATTGATTTAAGTTAAGATAAAATGGCTCTGGTGGTTTCTCTGTCATTATTTCTGGTACAAGTCGTACATGATATTGAGACTTATCACTTTAACTCCTGCACAATTGCTGCTTTTATCTAAGCCTCAGACAATTATCCAGTGAAGTCCTGCATGTAGTTACTGTACCTGTATCTGCCTCTTCAGGTGTTCTACTCCATGTAACTTTTCTGCTTGGCAGTCTATAGATCCCCATCCTAGCACTTTAACGTTATGTTGAACTGTTTGTATAGGGATGGTCCCCCTGAATGGCAAATTGAATTTCTGGTATTGCATATCATACACATACACATTTGTTTATGCTCCTTGCATTTGAAAAAAACGAATTCAAATGAACTGTTCATGTTTGAGTCTAAGGTCAAATAGATCATAGATAGCAAATAATATGTAATATAGGATTTAATATATCCTATGGCTTTAAATCCCTATGTTACCTTATGCTGCTGGCCAAAGGCCCATGTATCTATTTTACATTTGCATATTTCTGTTATTGGCCTGTAGTGTTATGACCACTTCCTGCCACACTTTAATATAGTGATTGGAAAGGGGTGGATCTTCCTCTTTGGCCTTCTGTATCTGATTCAGGAGGAGCTGCCATTGAGCCTAGGATCAACAAGGCCCAGTAAAGTGCTCTGCCCCAGAACCTGCACCTCTGCAGATGTCAGAAAACAGCAACTCTGCGAATGATGTTAGTCAGTGATAAGGTTAGTAACTGCAATAACACTTTCTAGGAAAGTGAGATAGATCAGGATTAGTGAGAAAGAGCAGCTTTTTGGCTCCCACTAAAAGAGATAGTGGGGAGTAGACTCCCGACAGGCTATGTTGTCTTAGTGAAGGGACCACAGTAGTGAGTAGGGTATCAGGCTTAGATTTTGTTTCCCTGAACCAAGGACTACTGTATAGGATTCAGGCCCTTGAAGGTAGATATCCTGATATACTGAAGAAGTATCTACTGCCTAAATACTCTCCACAGTGCTGCATCAGTGTTGTGCTGTTTCTTTGCTCCTCCAAGTATATGTGCTGCACTACTCCCGACACAGTTCCTAAGATCAGATGTGTTAATATCTTCTCAAATCCAAATGGTTTTATTCCATTTATTGAGCTGACATTCTACAGAACCATGTCCTGCATTTAGGCACATTTCCCTTTTGCCTTTAAAAGACATATCCTATAAATTGTTATTAATGTGGTAGTATGACTTTTTATAGACATACATTGAAGATGAATTTTAATGTTTTCTGATTAAGCCTTTCAAAAACAGAACATTTCTTACCATATATTCACAATTGTTTACATAAAGACATGATTGCATGGGCATAAGCACCTTTTAATGTCTAAGAGCCTGAAGTGCCCTCTTGTTTTGGCATATTAAAAATAGCGTAGTTGCAGTGCATACTGTATGTTGAGATGCGCTGTTTGAGCTCATGACACTGAAATTAAAATTTATAGGATTTTCTCAGAGTGGGCTTGAACTATTTGAGAACTATTTTAACTATTTTATCTCATAAACCCCCACATGTAATAAAAGGCACTAAGTTTGCCCAGGAGCAGTAACCAGTAGCAACCAATAAGATGTTTGCTTTTAAACACGTGACCAGGAAATTCTACTTGCTGAATGGTTGCTATAGGTTACTGCCCCTGGGCAAACTTAGTGCCTTTAATTACATAACCCCAAAAGAGTTATCATTTATGTGGGTGTGTGTAAAATATCTAGGGGTCCACAAACATAATATAATGTGTTTAGTCTAAAACACAACATAATCTAAAACCCCAGTTTAAGACTTTCATATCCTCAATGTGAGAATTAGACTCATTAGAACACAACATGAATATCTAGAGTGGATTGGTCTAAATAATCACCACTGGCTAATATTGCTGCAAAACTGTACCAGAGGGAAAAGTGTGTTCATCCCGTCCCAGGCTTTTTTTCTCTAGGTCTAAGAATATCTCAGATATTCAACTGGGATCATCTCAGGATGGAGACAACCTGTTCACTGGTGAATTGGACAGCTTAACTTTTGGTCTTGCTCCTAGTAAAATCATTTTTTTTACTAGTAGTACAAAAAGGTGACTCCATATCCTTTTCAAAAACACTTCTGCCACTGATGTTTAAGCCAAAGCAATCAAATATAATAATTGTGAGAATAGCATCCAAGCACAATTTGCAGATAGTTCTGCTTGTGTCCTGTACTCTCAGTTCGTATATTGCATAATTTACATTTTTATTGAAATTATGTTTTGGGAGAAATTGAAATCCACTTTATCAGATTATCTTTGAGCAACACCATAAAAACTGTCTTAGAAAATGTCCATTCTCCACACTCCCTCCTGGATCCGAAATATTCACCTGGTACACATCCATACTTACAGGCCTTGGTAGTATGGAGATCCCTTCCTCAATAAGGCATCAAATTCCACTGAATTTTTAAAAAATAATCTTGCTGATCTCATGAAAAATGTTGGTTTTTTTAATTTAAAGACATTTCTGGCAAATTACAGCTACAGAGCTCCCAATTTAAGACCCAATTAAATACATACCCTTAACTGTAAAAAGCTCATTGCAACTCCTCCAAATGTTTCTCAGTAAAACTTAGTACCCCTCCAATATGATCTTTACTATACAGTACATTGGTAGTTTTTGTAACTGTAAACATCTGGGTACCCTCCTGCTTTTATGTATTCTTTTAATGTAGTCAGGGAAAGGTGCACCTTCACTAATCCCACACATCCCAAGGCAGTAGGCTCATCTTAGGCAATATTGTTTAGCAGCCATAAAAATATATTCTTTTTAATACACATATTTAAATAATGAAACATTTTCCTAACTGGGTCTTGTAAAGCTCTACATACTTCTCAGTTGCTATATCGTTACC
This sequence comes from Xenopus laevis, assembly GCF_017654675.1. Lineage (NCBI taxonomy): Eukaryota > Metazoa > Chordata > Amphibia > Anura > Pipidae > Xenopus > Xenopus laevis. The sequence continues at coordinate 72,444,865 of NC_054375.1, forward strand.
TTCAAGATGTATAAATCAGAGATAAAGTAGCTGCTCAAACTTAATTCATCAAAATATTTCATCAATTAGAAATGTTTGGGTTTTCTCAGAATAATTCCTCAAATCAAGGAGTCAGATACAAAAGAAAAAAATCGCTTTCAGATAATATATGTCCCTTATTCAATTATTACAATATTCAAAAAATGTTTATACATATTTAGCACGTAGAGAAACTGACTGATATGTATAATCATTATTCAAAATGTAGTATATTTTATTCTAATGTAGTATATTGTGAGTTCTTGGTGTTGGCAATTATATTTTCTAACCCTTAGTTGCCATAACAACACACTGGATTTTCTTCTCACTAATTCTAAAAATATGCTTACAATATTGTACATAGTTTGGCCTAACAAATGCTAATACTTTCATTAAGTAGAAATGTATGTCTGTACATTACAAATTCCTGGTTAAATGATAGTAACCCTGGGGATTAGAGCTTACCATAAGATTTAACATTTCTGCACAATTGCACAGGACAAGCCGCATCGCTTGATTCAAATGATTTTAGAACAATATAAATCTAATATCAAAGGCTATTGTGATACTAAACTCTATAGTTAGTATAGATATGGGTATATAGAATTTATGTGAAAGTAGGGAGGGGTGTGTGTATGGATGCTGGATTTTCATTTGGAAGGGTTGAACTTGATGGACTTTGTCTTTTTTCAACCCAATTTAACTATGTAACTATGTAAATCTCACATTGATTCTAAACACAAAGACACTCTTAACAGCCTATATGGATTTTGAACTTGGATAGTCTGCTATACCTCTGCTCTATGTGAGCAGACAATTAACTTCCTGGTTCAATGCTTTGGTATCCTAGAGGTTTCAGGTAAGTAGGGTTTCTTACAGCTGTTATTAATTCTGCCACAGGTTGTCAGAGTTTACAATCAGCCTGCCTATATAATCTCCCGCTCTGATCTCACTTAATGAACATTGTAGGTCAGAGTAGCTTATCTCTGGGTTCTCTGAATCCTGATTATGGCTACTGTTTCCTGATTTCTTATTCCTGTGCCCCTAATTCTGATACGTTTGTTGATTCCAGGTTTTGACTACAGATTGTTCCTATTTACAAGTTTTTCAACAATTCTCAGGTTTTTATAAGGTTCAGACTATGTCTGGCTATGTTTAGTTCTCAGTTTTCACATTTGGCTCCTTTCCTTAGCCCTGTGTGAGTCTCTCCTCTTGTGCTTTAAAGACCTGGTTATTCCCAAGTATCTAACTGTCAGGCCCAAATCCAAAGATGGCTGCTATAGACAAAATAGCCTAGACCAGAATCCAGTTGAAACTTGCAGCCCTTGGATTTGGGAGTGCCTTACATGACAGGTACTTTTAGCACAAATGGTCCTTTAAACTTGTGGCAAGAACCAGCACACTCCATCGGCGTGATATAATGACTTACCTACAAGGGTAAAGCCCCATCGGGAGTAATCAGTCTAGTTTTGGTCTCCATAGAGAAGTCCAAAGAACAGTGAATAATTTGATAACGGGTCTGGAGGGTCTCAGTTATGAAAAAGACTGGCCAAGTTAGGGTTGTTTATGCTGTTTTTCATGATCCAATCTTGACCCTTTATAAGCCTGCCCTTGACCTCTGCCCAGTGCTTGTTCATTAAGCTGTCCCCGTGACCTTGCTGTTCCTGAATTCATCTTATCCTGTTCCCAATTCTTAGTTCCAAGTTCCTGTGACCCACCTTGTTCCAAGTTCCTTCCTGCCCCGTTCCTGTACCCTAGTACCCCTCCTTGCTCTGCTTGTGGATTCCCCAGTTCTGACTCTTGGCCTGTCCCTCAACTTCTTTTGTCTGCTGCCTGCCTTTACTGTTTTGCCTGTTTATGGACTGTATTGGGAAAAATCTGTTATTAATCCTTTTTTAAAAATGGGTACCCATTTGATCACATGGCAGCACTATATTGATGACTGTGTGATGATCTGGAAAGGCACTGGGGAACTGCTAAAGGAATTTATACTAAATTTAAATAATAATAACTTTAATCTCAGATTTACTCATGAATCCAGTAAGGAATCCGTTAACTTCTTGGATCTGAATATTTATACCACAGCAAATGGTCTAAGAACGCACCTTAATAAAAAGGAAATAGACTGTAATGGGTATATACCCTATGATAGTGGGTATCATAAAAAGTGGCTAAATAATATACCCAGGGGCCAATTTGGGAGATTAAAAAGGAATTGCTCAGACCCAAAAGACTATCAAAAAAACTGTGAGATCATGGAGAAAGAATTCATTGAGAAGGGCTACAGTTTGAAAATGATAGAGGACAAAAAAAAGCGGATTGATGAAATAGACAGGACAGAATTATTGGCAACAAAGAATAAAAAGAAAGATTTACAATGTGTACCATTTATTACAAAATTTAGCAAAGGTGGTTACAAACTCACTAACATCTTTAAGAAACACTGGCATGTCCTGCAGATGGATACAGATCTACAGGGAATAATAGGAGAACATCCATCTCTGATTTTTACCTGACCCAGTACCCTCAAACAATCTTTGGCCCCTAGTTTGCTAATGAAAGAAAATAAACTAACATGGCTAGGAAATAATAAAGGATTCTATAGATGCATATAATGTTTTGCTTGCAAAATATTGAAAAATAAAGAGATACAAATCAAACTAGTAAAGAATATAAAATAAATCAATTAATAACATGTAACACATCCAATGTAGTATACTTGCTAGAATGCCCCTGTAATAAACAATATGTTGGTAGGACCACTAGGAAACTGAAATTATGGATGGGGGAACATATAAGGAACATAAAAAAGGGTTTAAGAACACAGTGTTTCTGAGCATTTTTCCAAGCATCATAATAATGATCCGAGTGGTTTGTGAGTCATGGGAATTTCACATAAAATTGCAGAGGTGGAAACAATGTTTAAATAATTGCCCAGGAAGAAACACATTGGATAATATCCCTAAAAACGTTACAGCCTCATGGACTAAATATAGATGTGGACATTAATTGTTTCATTAAATAATTTATAATTATATACATATTAATATACATTTTTGAGATATATTTATTACAATTTGATGTTATATGTATTTTAAATGTATTAATTAATTTAATCTGATGAACTCCTCTGTGTTAGCCAATGAAATTTGGCACAGTAATGTAGAGGGGTATACAGTAATTGGAACACTTTAGTGAGATGCATTATAGCCTCTGGTGAAGTGAAATTTTCACGAAACGCTTTAGGCCTAGTGTGGATTATTTAATATAATAAAATCTAAACCATATTGTTGAGCCTCTTCCTGTCTTGCCCAAAATGGTTTCCCAGCCCACAACACTGGAAATTTGCAACCTGAATCGAGTGAACCTCTGCAGCTGTGATTATCCAGGAAGAGTAAAAAATAAAAAAACCGAGAACCAGGCTGCACTGCAGATAATAACCATTTTGCTATTGATTTTGAGTGGATCCTGTGAGTAATAACCAAGCAGGGATTTGCTTTTGTTCCTAGACGGTGTGCAACTTTGTTTTCTCTCTTTTGTTTTTTGTCTTGGAGGTGAAGTGGCGGGGTGCTGTTTTGTTTGGAGGGAGAGAGCAGCATCCTTATAGCTGAGAAGCGCATCTCTATCTTATCTGAGAGACAAGAGAGATTGTTAACGAAAGAGGGACTTAAAATTTGGTGGAAGTTTTATTATGGGAAGCGCATACAGCTCTCTGTCTTTATTTCTTCTCCAGGTTTGGAAACCTATATATTGTGCATCCCATTGACTTTTTTTGTGCAGGGTGTGAGCACTAATTATGGACTGTATCCCTGCCTGCAGCTTTCTACTACAAGTTTGTAAATACTTTGTGAACACCGTGAGTTGTAATCGCTTCTAAGTTTATTAAATATTATACATCATTATCATGGATTTGGATCTCTGTAAAGCTGTGTATGGTTAAACTCGGGTTACACAGTCTTCAGGCTCAGGAACAAGGTGAAGCAGAGCACACTCTAATAACTTCACAGAGAACGCCTGGTGCACAGGGTAGAGGTACGGCAGCCCCCAATGTATAATCGAACGAGAAAAACTCTGGCACTCAAGGCAAGTGAAATGCAGGGTTCCCCCTTGCTTTTATTTCTTGTGCAGACGTGCAACGTTTCGGGGTGACCCCCTTTATCAAGCATGATAAAGCATGATTGCTTGATAAAGGAGGTCACCCCGAAACGTTGCATGTCTGCACAAGAAATAAAAGCAAGGGGGAACCCTGCATTTCACTTGCCTTGAGTGCCAGAGTTTTTCTCGTTCGACAGTCTTCAGGCTCCCAACTTCCTTGTACTTCACAACGTCTCCCCAGGGAAGACGTGACAAGGTACTTAGGGAAATGTAATAACTATGTATAAATATATGAAGTGACATATAATAAACTCTCTGATGCTATTTCAACAATCAAGCAGACATTCAGATTAGAAGAAAGGAGATTCCGTTTTAAGATATGTAAACAGCTTTATATTGTCAAAGCTGTGAAGAAATTCCCTTCCTGAGGCAGTTTTCTGGCAGATACATTAGATCAGGGGTCTCTAAACTTTTATACCTGTGAGCCAAATTCAAATGTAAAAAGAGTTGGGGAGCAACACAAACATGTCTAAAGTTCCTGAGGGGCAATAAATAAGAGTTGGTATTGGCTATTTGGTAGCCCCTGGGAGTAGGGATGTAGCGAACTGCCGATTTGGTGTTCGCGAACGCCGTTCGCGAACACCGGCAAAAAATGCGAACATTCGCGAACTTCGAACACCCGCTAAAATCGTTCGATTCGAACGATCAAAGGATTTTAATCGTTCGATCGAACGATTTTCATTCGAATCGAACGATCGAAGCATTCGATCGAATGCTTTTCATTCGATCGAATGCTTATAATCGTTCGAACGAATGCTTACAATCGTTCGAACGAATGGAAATCGTTCGATTTTTAGCGGTCGAAGGAATTCGAATGGTCGAATGATTTGTATTCGAATCGAACGCGAACTCAAAATGCGAACGTCGCGCGACGTTCGCAAACATTCGGCGAACAAGTTCGCCGGCGAACAGTTCGCTACATCCCTACCTGGGAGGACTGGCAGCCTACAGGAGGCTCTACAGTACACCAAAACTTACCTCTAAGCCTGGATTTCAAAGATATGTACCTGCTTTGAGGCCAATGAGAGCAACATGTTGCTTACAAGTCACTGGTTTGGGATCACTGCATTAGATTGTCCGTGAAAAGGGTTGGATGCAATTTTAGAAAGTCAAAATATACAGGTTAATTGAACTGAACTCTTAATACAGGTAGAGGATCCATGGGACCGGGACCTGCTATGCAGAATGCACAGGACCTGCTGTTTTCCAGATCTTTCCATAATTTGGATCTCCATACTTTAAGTCTGCTAATTGTTTCACCTCCAATAAGGATTGCTTACATCTTAGTTAGGATCAAGTACAAGGTATTATTTTATTATTACAGCGAAAAAAGATGCTTCAAAATGTTGAATTATATGATTAAAATTGAGTCCATGGGAGATGACCTTTCTGTAATTTGGAGCTTTTTGGATAATGTGGTTTCCAGCAAATGGATCCCATACCTGTGTTGTAAAGGAGTTAAAAGGTTAGGGCAAATATTTAATGATTGATGGCAAAGCTATTTTGATTGATGGCATTGACATACAGTATGGTATTCCACGTTTGGAATTGTATAATGAGGGTATTGTTCTGCTTTACAAGAACAGGTTTGTAAGACTACAATACATATTCCTACAGCACACTATTTAAGGTGGACTTATTTGAATATTATTTATTGTATACTCCTTTCTTCAGCTTTGAGTATTGACGCTACTTCTCATATTGCCAACTTTATTGTATTTCCTATAAGAATTAGAACCTTATGAATATTGATGAGCAGATGTTTTTGCCAGGCATGGATTCGCTGTGAAATTCAGCATACCACCATCAATTTTTTTTTGCGAAACTGCACCAAAAATTTGCTGCAAACAAAAATGTTGCAGAGACAAAAAAAGTCACTGTATGAAAAAAATTATCGCTCATCAAAAAAAATGTGCCTATTGGCTTCAATGCATTTAGCAAATTTTTTGCCATTTCGTACAGATTCGCTCATCACTACTGTAAACTATATGGAATATAAATAAATGTTTTAACACATTAGATTTACATTTTGTAAACATTTTTGAATGTCTTTTCAAATACCTCTTAATATAGGTCCCTATAATATTGTATTAGTTATATTGACTATACCAACCCAAATATAATTTTTTAAAGGGAACTATTGAGAATTTGAAAATTTTGTAAAAGCTTCATCATAATGAAACAAGAAACTTTCTAAATATAATCAATAAACAATTCTGTACCATTTCTGTAATAATCAAGTTTATCTTTACGTCTTCACTCTCAGAATCTGTTTCTCTTCATTCTGTCTTCTTGCAGGAGATGGGTGTCAGATTTTTATTGACAGTTAAATCCAATATATCTTTTAGAGGGGCTTCCTTTCCTAGAAAATATGTTAGAGCATACTCAAATAACTGACTCCAGCACAAACAAAATTTAACAATATAATGGACATTGGCACAAATCCTGCATGTAGAGAAATAGGATTGCTAGTGATTTTAATAGAGCGAGCTTTAATACTTCTCCGAGGCAAAATAAGCCCCTCCAAAGGTCTCCCAACTTCTGCATGAAGAGAGACAGATTCTGAAATGAGGAAAGAGAAAAGTAACTTGTTAATTTCAGAAATTTCTTATCTTAGTATGATGAAGCTTATATTAAGTTTCCATTTTCAGGATATTTCCTCTTAATGTTTGGAGTATTGATCAACTTGTTTTACTTTAAACTAAACAGGATCCACAGGCAGTGACCCTTATTTTCTTTAAGCAACACATTTTGAATACTTGCACATTGAATTAATACAATACAAAAAACTGACTAGATGTTGTTTTGAAAGGATCTTTCCTTTCATGCCAGTCCAACGAAATGTGATTTACACCTGATCAAGCATATTAGCATACATTAATGTTTTCTTTAAAACTTCCTATACAAACAAAACATTCCTATGGGACATAAAAGGCAGATGTTCTTAGTTATTATGTGATATAAATTCAGTCTGGTTATGCTAAACATTAATCGCAGAAGAGGGAAAACATAATTAAAAGTGTTTTGGTCTTCAAAGAAAATAATTAAAATAAGCCTTCTATTGTATATATGTGTTAACTTTTGCTGAAAATATCCAAGTAACAGCTTTCTGGATAATTTATCACTAGGAAATTGTCTGCCATTGAACAAAATAATCTCCAGGTATAACAATACACTTATTACAAACTGTGAATTGTTCCAGCATCATAAAATTTGGTCTAGAAATGCTCATCGCTCATTTCATTGTCGCATGTGCCATTTGGATTTTGAATATAGTTTTATCAGAGGAAATTCCTGACAATGTATGCAGAATGTCTCAAGTGCTGGAATAATACATTGCATTTACAGAGATTTTTTATTGTATTTTTCCATTGTTTTAGCGGTATATTTATAAGAAAATCAAGTAAAGTACACAAATCTAATTGTTAATGTTTAAGGTTAATTTCAGAGTTCCAGAGTTGGCTACATCAACAGCTGCAACTGGCTAGTTCCAAGTGAATCTGATGATTAATAATGTTACACATGCTTATTAGAGGATGCATTGCTACTGATTTTATGCTGGCATTCTAGGAAAAATACTGCATTAGGGGTATGAAAAATGCGTGTGCTTCATTTGTAAATTATGCTTGTTGCGTCCAAAAAGAGAAGAAACTGATGAATTCTGTGTTATACAGAGCACACATCCAACCATTATAAAAACACACATTGTATCAAACAATAAGTAGCCCTATTCTGCTATTGCATGAATACTGGCATGGATTTCTTTCTTTTTGGTGCTACAAGTTCTTTGTATCTGGTACAAAGGAGAGCAGGTACATTCAATTTTGGCATGCCTCCAAGCTGGGTCAGGACAGACTGGGCTGAAATACCTCTTCCTGGGAACTTCTCTAATCCACAATCACATACAGAGTTAAGACATGCTTATTTGCAGGACACTTTACCTTTAAACAACCATGATACATTCAGTCTGTCAGCCAGGAGCATTTTTACATACTATTTCAGATTGTTTTGTCCCTGAGCTGCTGTGGGCTGCTGAGAAGAGTACTCCCTGCTCTTAAGAGACCTGACAAAGACTCACTTTACATCCGCACCCTAAATAGAGCGTGCTTTTTCACCACTGGTTTCCTACTGACTTTGAATACACAGTTTTCTCTGGGATCTTGCAGCACCTTGTTTTCACACTGCTGCTTCTCTCTCAGAGCACCCAGAGGTACATTTATAAAAGGTCGAATTTAGAACTCATGTGAGTTTTTAAAAACTCTCTAAACTCCCATGAATTTGAAAATTCTACCAATCAAAATTTACTAAAACTAATTTTTTAAACTCAGATGAATGGAATGGACCCGAAAACTCAAATCAAATTTGATTCGAATTTTAAAAACTCTATTCGAGTTTTGTCTCAGAAAAAAACTTGAATGTCAGGAAGGCTGCAAACAACTCAAATTTGATCCCTGGACCTCTCCCATTGACTTAAACAGCTATTCAACAGGTTTTATATGGTGAAAAGTCGAAATTTGAGTTCTTAAAGGGCCAGAGAATGATAAAAAAAAATTGCATTTGACCATAAAAAATTTGACCCTTGATAAATCTGCCCCTTAGTATACATAGTTCCCCTACAAATATATAGTAAAGTGAATTGTATTTTTTTTTAATTAGCATTTCTGTGGTTTTGATAAGCTTATAGTTTAACAAACCTCTATCAAAGTATGCTTCAAACTATATAGTGGGGTTCCATCAGATATCCCAATTCCTTCTTACTAGAAAACAAGTATAGTTGACTTCTAAACCATTTTAGAGGTCCCTCCCATGATTAAGGAAATCTGTGAAAATGTTCATTGAACCTCATTAAAAGTGAGAGATCATGCCCTTGACCCTCTTCCCTCTTCACCAATCTTTTATAGAGAAAATTACTGGGCGAATGCCAAAATTGACACTAGGGGGCCGATTCACTAACTTCGGGTGAAGGATTCGAAGGTAAAAAACGTTGAATTTCGAAGTTTCTTTTGGGCTACTTCGACCATCGAATGGGCTACTTCGACCTTCGACTACGAAGGATTCATAGTAAAAATCGTTAGACTATTCGACCATTCCATAGTCGAAGTACTGTCTCTTTAAAAAAAACTTCGACCCCCTAGTTCGCCATCTAAAAGCTACCGAAGTCAATGTTAGCCTATGGGGAAGGTCCCATAGGCTTGGCTAACTTTTTTTGATCGAAGGATATTCCTTAGATCGTTGGATTAAAATCCTTCGAATCGTTCGATTCGAAGGATTTTATCGTTCGATCGAAGGAATTATCCTTCGATCGTTCGTTCAATCGAACTATCTGCGATATTCGAAGTCGAAGGATTTTAATTCCTAGTCGAATATCGAGGGTTAATTAACCCTCGATATTCGACCCTTAGTGAATCGGCCCCTAGATGAGTATTATATTAAAGTTATAATATATATAATACTGTATATAATATTATATAATATACTAAAACGTTGTACTTTACAATCTATAAATATGCTAATCATTATGTTCTTTTTGTTTTAATGAAGGGAGTCTTGAATTTCTTGATGTTCTTACTAAATGATGGGGGTGAGTATTATTACTGTAAGATTCTATAAATAATCATTCTGCTTCTATATTTAACAATAATTGTATGAGACAATCAGAATTCATACCCATGAATTAAATTAATATCCAGTTGATTAGCTGTTTTTGCACTCCAGTTAATGACCACAGATGATTCTAATTTTTATAAATTTCATTAGTAGTTAACAATATAAAAAGTTGATTACAAAAAAGACTTACATTTTTGATCCAGAATATATTTGTTCTATATTTTCTTTGGCTCATCTCACAAAAAAACCCTTCTGGTTTACTTTAAGATTTGAATGTCTTTGATAAAAACTAATGCAAATCTCATGTCTTTTGTCGGTTATTCTACTGGTCACCAAATATTTGTACACAATAAGAATTATATAGTGTAAACTGCAGAGAACTAAAATTGTATGATACACAGTATATGTAATACCCAGAGTTTGAATATCTTTAAAATATTTCATAGAATAATTAACACTAGACATTGCAAAACATCTGCGCTTCTCAGTAGTTCTCCAAAACTACAGAATATTGTACTGCATTGCCTGGGACACTAATCAGATTTTCATGCAAACTAACCAAATAACCAGCCTCAGCAACTTTGAAAACCCATGGGTACCGGTTTTGGTCATACTATATGGACTGCTGAAACCAGATTGGTCAATAGATTGCTGGGTTTTTGTAGATGGCAGCTCATGTTTTGTGAACAAAAAGTGGTGATTAGCCTCCTCCAGGTAGAGAGATTTAACATGGTGTGAGCTGACCTAGTTGCTATTATATATTCTACTTAATGTAGTGTTTCTTAAACCACAGTGCACCGTTATACTGTGCATTCATGTGTGATTTCTTATGCAAGGTCAGTAGGGTACAGGAGCAAACCTATGCTGGAGCCATATGTTGTTCCTAGCCACCTTACAAGCTCTGTTGAGATAATGTTTTATATTTAATCCCACTAAAACGTGTGAGAAGGTAGGAAAACTACATACAAGACCTATCTCTAGCCAAAAAAGCACATTTTGATATAAATGAGGAAATATAGAACATTTATTTTATGTCACATTGAAATAACACATTTTGCCTGCATCCCTGTTTGTATTCTGTTCATACACATACAGTACCTGCTTACCCTTTTCTTGATTTTCCTAACTCAAAGGTAGCATTGTTGCCCTGGAGAGTTCCCCATTCAGGGATCCTTGATCCACAGGTGATTTTTTTTTCACTCTCTTCAAGCAAAAACATTTATTGAAGTGTTGATGCTTTTTTATATTGGGATAAACAGACTAATTACTTAAATTTTGCTGAAGCTGCATTTGAAAAGCTTTTTAAATTCAATGTGTGTACTGAGGTCATGTATAGACAATCAAGTATTTTGTTTTACTATTGGAATAATTAGCTACCGTATAGGTGAGGCTTTGGTCCATTTGTTCTCATTAGCTATCCTATGCCATACAGTTTCTGCATTGTACAGTATTATATGGAAATTTCTATTTTGAGGGGCTTATAAATCTTAAATCAGTAGATGTGGAAAAAATACAGTTTCTGGAAGATTTAGGGTTTATGTACTAAAACTCAAACTTCTCTCATATTTTTATTAAACTATGTGTGTGTGTGTATGTATGTGTATATATATATATATATATATATATATATATATATATATATATATATATATATATAATTCAGAATTTCAAGTACATAGAACTTAATCACTGCAAAATGTTGCTCAAGTTTATGTGATGTTTATAGAATGAAATACTGGATTTTATTTAATGGATACTGATAAGGGCCATGTTTTTACAGGAATGTGTCAGCATTACTTCAGCCCGATCAGTGCCAGCTAGAATCTACAATCTGTGAACCCTTTATCAAGAGAGCATGGAGTTTAAGTACAAAGGCACCCAGTACAAAAAAAATTAAAATCTGCCAGTAAACAAAGCAGACAGGTCTCTCATGTCAGCATTATTCTGTACTAGATTCTCTCAATTCACATGCTATTAAGCCATAGGGCCAGCCATAAAAGCTGAACAGCGTAAAATAATTCATGTTTAAAAAGCAGATTACTCAAAAGTGCTGTAAAACCAAGGGCTTAAGTTATCACACAGGGATATAAACAGGGATCAAATGCCATCCATGGTTATTTTCAGGTCTATATAATTAAAACCTTTCTCATATAAAATAAGGGAATTTGTTGCCAATAAATAGTTTATTTGTGGGTGCTGGATTAACAGATACAAAATTTAAATGTAGAAATGTAGATAAATAGAGAAATAATTTTCATGTTTTAATTATAAGACAATACTCCATCAATTTCAACTCCTCCAAATGCACCCTAGTACATATTTATACATGTACAAATGTAGAGTTATTATAATTAAGATATCGGCCCCAAATATAGATTTTGGGAATGCTGTACCTCTGAATATTATTCTTGCCATCCACACCATTCTTAAACACATTAATATTATCTGCCATAACAAAATTACTTGCACTATGGCATTCCACAAGCTCACTACCTTCACGGAGTGCAACCACCTATGCTGTTTCGAATGAAAGTTTGTTTCCTTAAAGGAAAACTATACCCCCCAAACAATGTAGGTCTCTATAAAAAGATATTGCATAAAACAGCTCATATGTAAAATCCTGTTTCATGAAAATAAACCATTTTCATAATAATATACTTTTCTAGTAGTATGTGCCATTGGGTAATCATAAATAGAAAATTGCCATTTTAAAAAATAAGGGCCGCCCCCTGGGATCGTAGGATTCACTGTACTCACAAACATACCAACAAACCATACATGTTAGGTCACATGAGCCAATAAACAGACAGAGTTGTGTCTTTTGCTTCCACACTTCTTCCTGTTACAGTTAGAGTTGTATTATTTCTGGTCAGGTGATCTCTGAGACAGCACACAGACCATCACAAAATGGTGGCTCAAGGCAAGAGATGTAAAAGGGCAAAATTTACTTAAATATATATTCCAGTTTGGCAAGATTCTTTAATATGCCACTTAATATGATATGAACTATCTGTTGCTTAAGTGTTCATTTTGGGGGTATAGTTTTCCTTTAAAGTAAAAGCAGTGTAAAAATAAAAACTAGGCAAATAGATAGGCTGTGAAAAATAAAAAAAATGTTTCTAATATAAATTGTAATCTATAAATGCAGGAGTGAGTGGATGTCTAACATAAGTCCAACTTCCTGCTTTTCAGCTCTCTAACTCTGAGTTAGTCAGGGACTTTAAAGGGGGAAACATGGGGCATAATTGTTCAGTGAGTTTGCAATTGATCCTTAGCATTCAGGTCAGATTCAAAAGCAACAGATATGACCCATGTAGCCTATGTGACAATTCCTTTAAGTCTAAAGGGTGGCCTTTTGTTCTTTTTCAGGTGAAGACAGATCACCTGCTGTCTGCTTATAATGTCCTCTAATGTACTTTTAAATAGTAATCATGTCTTAATAATGATATAATCAAAATAACATTAATCTGGATAGTTTTTTTCTTATGTTTAAAGTTCCATTCCCTTTATCTGAACTTCTCTTGAACTATTTCAAGTCATTAATATCCTTCTGTGGCCCAAAACTTCATGGCATACTTAAGGTGAGGTCTTAGGAGGGATCTATAAAGAGGAAAATAATATAAGATATTTTCAACACTCAAGCCCTATTTAAAGCACAAGAATACTTTATTAGCTTTAGTAGACACCGAATGACACTGCCTAGAGTTGCAGTCTGTAATTCAGAAAAAATCCCCTATTCCTTTTCAGACCACCAATGCAATTCCATTGAATGTATAATTCACATTAATGCTATTTTCAGCCAAGACATAATCTTGCATTTACCATCATTAGACCTCATTTGTCAATCTTCTGTCAGTTATCCAGTTTAATCAAGTTTCTCTACAAACGGGCAGCATCGTAATTGGAACTAATTTTACACAATTTAGTGTCATCAGCAAAATAAGGACAGTACTTTCTGTACAATATCAACCTCAAGGTAATTTATAGACAGCTGAAAAAGCAAAGGACCATGGACTGACCCCTATGGTACTCCACTTAGAAACTGTTCTTTTGCCACATATCTTTATAATATATCCTTCTGCCAGCTCTCTATCCAAGTACAAATATTTTGTTTAAAGCGATAATGCCTTCATTTTATCATTAACCTTCTATGTAGTATTGTATCAAATGTTTTACAAAAATCTATATGGATCATATCCACTGCCACACCAATGTTTATGATTCTGCTCCCTTCTCATAGAAGGAAATTAAATTGTCTGGCAAGATCTATTACATGTAAAACTATGTTTTTACACTCTTATAGTATTGTGATTTGAAATGTATTCTAATACCTTATTCCTTCCTTCAAAAGCTTTCCTACCATTGATGTCAAACTAACAGGTATATTTAAGTATATCTGTTAACTATACCATTAAAGAAGTTACATTTTCCTATTTTCCTTCTTGGTTTAACCCACTAAAAAAGTATTTTCTAGCTAATATGTTGCAGATCTATTACGCATAAAACTATGTTTTTACACTCTTATAGTATTGTGATTTGAAATGTATTCTAATACCTTATTCCTTCCTTCAAAAGCTTTCCTACCACTGATTTCAAACTAACAGGTATATTTAAGTGTACCTGTTAACTATACCATTAAAGAAGTTAAATTTTCCTATTTCCCTTCTTGGTTTAACTCACTAAAAAGTATTTTCCAGCTAATATGTTGCAGATATTCCCTTAAACTGACCCAGTTTGCACCTATAATATCCTAATCACTAGTCCTAGTTACTCCTTTATATATAATAATGAAGTTGTGCTCACCACTCATTTTTAAACCATTAAGTGGGGGTGCAGTGAGGAAAATACAAGAGGTTCTCTGCACTCAAACCATTAACAACATATTAAGGACATTGAGACATTTTGTACCTTAAGCTACTAAAAAGTTCCCTCCCCTTTAAAAGAAAAAAGGGAACATTGTACTCACCACTAATTTCTAAGCCATTGGGGGGGGGACGCAATGAGGCTGTGGCCACAAAATTCATACAGACAAATAATACAGGTCCTCTGCACTCAACCCATTACCAGTGGGTTTATATAGCTGTCTCTTCAATATAATAAAATGACAACCATTTTAAGACCACTATTTTCTAAACTCTCGACCCACAATAGTGTTGGAGATAAATTAGGTATTAGTTAATACAAGATGCAAAGGAGCATCTTTCTTATTAGGTTACTAAGACAAAAGGTTGTCATTTAGCATAGATTTTGTAATTTATTAAGAAGGGATTGATACGAAATTGAAAAGAGCTGGTTCAAATGATATCTTAAAATTTAATTAAAATAAAATTTATTTTCTATGGAATATAGCAGAAATGCATAAGGCAAGATTAAAAGTACATTACTCATAAATAGTTGCCAAGTGTGGTATTTTGTCTTCAACCTTGCAAACTATATTGGTTTAAAATAAACTAGCGTGGTGGCAGGGATTCTAATAACTATTCTATAGCAGCTGAATATGACTGTATGCAAATAAGGAAGAATATATATATATTTTGATTTATTTTTAAAACTTAAAACCCCCTTGTTGGTGTAGAACAGTCTATCCTCTGTTATTTTTGGAATTTATGTTTTCCAGCAATATAGTTTTTAGGTCAACAAATTGTCTCCCCTAATTTGCAGTATTTTTTAGCACAGCTCCTTAATGAGTGGAGTGCTCTAGAAGAGAGGATATTGGTGCTTGGAATCAAATATCCCAAAACAGTAATCTGTTGTTTAGGTCTGTTGGAGAACAACCAAATGAAAGCACTGAGTATAACAAATGCGATTAGAGTGGATAAGTACCATCTGGAAGTGACTGGCCTAACAGAAATAAAATTATGCACACAATTTCCTGGAAGAATATTTTTATACTAATGTTTTACAATAAATGTGTTCTACATTTTAGCAAATGTTCCAGCACCATTGAGCTTTGCATTTTATGTCAGAAAAAACAAGTCATGCAGTCCTATGTAGCACATGTTTTGTCATGGGAGCACGTCAATGGTGTGTTAAAAATGTCTCCAACCCCACCACAAGCAAAGGTCAAAAGTATGTGCTAAAAATGTACAGACAAAATTAAGAACTTTACAGAATGTTTTAGGCACATTTCTGCAGCCATTTGTTAAACTCAATTTTAATTAAACCTGCCAGTGTCCCGGTGATTTTGAGGTTTTCTTAAAAAAACTTTAATTTTACGAGATTTATTATACCCGAAGCTGGAAATCGCTCGAAAACGCAATTAATTTGAGTGATTGATTTCTTTTGACCCAAAACTTTTTTCATAATGGTTAGAAAATACTATTTTTTTCTAAAAATAAATAATTTCATATTGAAACTAGTTGAACAGTTATCTGTGAAACTTGGCAGGGTTGTAATCTTAAAACTTTGGGGCAGATGTACTAACATTTCTAAATATTTTCCTGTCTTGTTTCAACTACTTCAGGCATACATTTATATTTTGGAAAAAACCCTAAAAATGAGAATAAAGGAATTAAAAAACTACAATTTGTTTTTAAGAAAGCAAATTTGGTGACAGATATACATTTATGCATGAAATATATTGCATTTGTTATTTTGTTATTCTTATTTCAATTAAATGATGGTTTGTGAACATGTAGCAAACATTTCACAAACATGATTTTTTATTTGACGTATATACAGTAAGCTTGAATTTTTCTCAGCCTATTTCTTATTGGACGTAATTCTGCCTGAATTTGCTCAGACTGCTGCCAGAGAAAAGAAGGGATTCAGGAAAGTAACTTTTAGGGAATGTGACGGTTTGTGAAAAAATGTAAGGTGAGTAATTTTGCATAACCAAACAACATAAAAATACATTGAATTGCATTCATTGCTATTAACAAATTAGTTCCTAGGTATAAAAAAATAGTAACTGACTCCATTGGTGAACTCCATAGGTGAAGACACGCAGAATTAGTAACTACTATGATACTTAAACATCACATATAAAATATTATTACTAACTCACATATTTTGCTCTGTCACTGGAGTTCTGGATGTCTATAGTTGTCAGGACACCGGCAAATTCCAGGATAGGAGCAGTACTAAAATGTGAAATATAAATGAATTAGAATTAGATGTGAGTTATATAGATAGAGCAATTCGACCATATAAAGCAGTGCTTGATAATTGAAACATTGTATATTATATAAAGACATCTCGTTACACAAAAATACCTTGTTACACAAATATATATATATATATATATATATATATATATATATATATATATATATATATATATATATACTGTATATGGGAGTTCAGTTTCACTTGTTTCATCTATTTACCATCCTTCTTCCTCTCTATGTTTACAAATGTTCCATTCATATGACAAGCAGTGTGCGTGAGCAATTCAATAGACCCTTTTAACTATGTTTTTTATTTTGCATGACAGATAAAGTGCTCTATTAATGATTCACCATCTTTATGCTACAACGTATTGTATATGAAGAGTGTCAGGAAAACAGATTCATGTTTTGATTTCACATTAATGAAAGAGATCGTTATTTTTAATGTCTTTGGATTGTGCGGATGTTTTTATGTATCATTTGTTGAATAGAAATAGGATATCCATTCAATGGGAAATATGAAAGAAGCTGCAGTAACACTTTTATGTTATTTCTTTAATACATAGGTGATGGGCCATTCTGCTCACTGTACAGCACAAAGCCATCTTGACAAGTTAGTGGCAGTTCAAGAATAGATAAAGATAGTGTCGTCTTTCTGTTTCTATGTTGCTTTTTCACAAGATTTTTCCTCTCACTTTAGACTGGCTTTCTGCCAGGACCAAGCAACTCAGAATGGTATAACAGATGTCACCCCTTGCACTTTTGCTCTTTCTGCAGATTTTCTGCTGAAGTAAAAGTTAGTTATTATTCAGTATTCAATAATAGAGTTGTGAAAAAAATTCTTATAAAAGCTGTGTGGAAATCAAGGTTATTTTCCATTCAATGGGCAATGTGACCTTTATATTTTTTGCTGAGAAAAAAGTGCATCCTTAGTTTGTACTTGCAACAGAAGATTCAGTTTGAAGCTAAAATTGTTTTATTTTGGCAAAATGCCTATCTATCTAACAAAGAAACAATAAAGTAGCCTACTCATAAAGTAACTGATTAAAAATAAAGACAGGATTTCTTCCATTACCGTTATCATTACATGTACAGTATGAGCTATATTACGCAGAATGCTTGGGACCTGGTGTTTTCTGCATAAGGGTTTTTTCCAATAACAACTTGAGTCTACAAAAAAGCATGTAAACATGATATAAACCCATTAGCTTTGTTTTATCAGTGATATGCTTTTTATTATTGTGTAAAGAAAAGAAAAATATAATTATTTGCTTAAAATGGACTCTATGGGAGTAGGCATTTCTGTACTTCATAGCTTTCTGGATATCAGAATGAAAATCCCCAAGACACGGAGCACTCGCCGGGCTAAAATCACTCATTTATTAGTCTAATTGAATAATAAATGAGTGATTTTAGCCCCGCGAGTGCTCAGTGTCTTGGGGATTTTCATTTGGATTTTACGCTACGAGGAGCGTTCTACACTTTGCAGCACAGCGTGGAGGCATCCGGAACAGTGAGTGCTCCCTTGTTCTCATTCCTTTTCCTTTCCGAACACCAGGTAAGTGATATCTACAACTGTGAAAAGGGTACTTACTGTGCCATTGCAATGTCTCATCCCTAACTCCGGTTTAATTTTTACTGGGTAAAAGCACAATCCTACCTCTTTGTGTGGGTGGGGCAATAATACACCTAGGATTATACGGGCATGGAAGGGCCTTGGAATAAAATATACATTTATATTTTAATCGCTTATGTAAACATTATGATCTGAATCCATAAATATTTCTTATTTCCTGTTTTCTTCCAGCTCTCATGAAATGTGTTACTAACTCATTTGGCAGTGTCTGCCTTGCATGAGCGTCCACTATTCTCACCCAATATTTACTGAATATTTACTGAATTAATCAGTTATTTGGATTTATTTCTGACCACTCCTGGACTAAAACAAACTAACTTAAATCCTTTAGGATTTATATTTTGCATCATTATAAATCAGCCTCTTTGACTTTATTCTGGCTTTGTTAAGCAAACACTGTAAATATGGTTCTTTTCCTGAAGATAATTTAATTACAGTTTTAAGTTTACTGCCAATTTTAATTTATTTGCCTTTTGGCACCTGTTTTTCTTTAAAAAAAAAAAAAAAATAGCTCTGAACTCAAATCCAAATGAAGACAGCTCTCAGTAGTGTAGAATCATCAGCTTCACACAGATAAACCAATCAAGAAATGCTTAAAGAAAATAAAGAGAGCACACAAGGGAAAACTGCAATAGTGGATCACCACTGGTATAATTACAAGATCTCAAAATCCTGCAACCAATTAAGAGGGAACATGAGTACATTATATCAGATAAGGGTCCACCACTTTGCTCCCCCTCCTGCCTATGTACTCACAGGCACAATATTAAGGATTGCTTTTCAAAAGGCAAATTGATCCCTCAGCATTTTAGCAGTAGCAACCAATGTGTGGAAATGAATCAATATGTGGAAAAAGATAAAATTATGGGCTAAAATGTTTAATGATCTGTAAACAGTTAAATCAGATTGTGTACTCACAGTATGAATAAAAGTACAAGCAATAAACATATTAGGAGATGCTGGGGCAAATTTATTAAAGGCGAAGTGACTAATGTGGGTGAAAACTCACCAGCTTGACATCAGCTCCACAGAGGCATAGGCAGAATATGAATGTGGATCCCTTTGCGAATGTAGTCAAGGTAGTACAGCAGACCTCCAGGCATAAATAACTCAAAAGTGGTCTCGACCCTGCCCAGTGGAGTGGTCAGGGAGAAGAACCTAAACCTGACACCCTATCCTCTGTGGTCCCTTCACTGTAGGCAATATTACAGCCTAGGGAAGATATTCCCTGCTACAATCCTTGATGGAGCACAAAGCTGCTCTTTTTATCTTTCCTCACTATCTCACTCTCCTACACTATAGCAAATATCAATCCTGTCACTAGCTATTAATAGTGCAGTGGTAACTAACAAAACTGACTACATTGGAGAAACTGAACGGCTACTGAGTGATAGCACCACTTATACCCCCTTAAAGTTTGATCTGACAAAATATGTTTTTATAGCATTGAAATCCATACTTTTAGGAGCAAGAGCTAAGTGTCTAATTTCTGACAGGGAATATAGGTTACTTGATAATGAGAATCAATGCATAGTCATATTATACCACCTCCCCAAGGTGCACAAATCCTTGGTTAATCCCAAAGGATGTCCTATAGTGTCAAGCATCAAGACCCTTTCCATGCAGTTTGGAGTTTATAGATTTCTATTTGCAGCCCATTTTACAGAAGCAGATATATTTTATAAAGAACAGCACTAGTCTGTTTAATTTGGTTTCAATTCTTGAATGGACACCAAATTTATTGTGGGTAACGTGATGTAAGTTCATTGGATACCTACATCCCTCAAGAGGAGGGGGCTAGTGTGGTCTCAGAATTTTTACTTTCCCACAGTGACTTGGAAACAGAGATTTGTCAGTTTTTTAGTTGATTGTATTCTCTTTGTATTGAAAAAGAATTACCTCTTGTTCAAGGATCGTCTTTTTCCCCAAACCACTTTATTGACAACCAAGAATAAACGAGAATCCCCAATTTCTATTCCATTTATTACCAGGTTTAATGAAGTACTCCTGTGGTTAAGACATTTTTAAGAGAACATTGGCATATTCTGCAGGCTGATGTTGTATTGCCCCCTTTAATTAAGGATAAGCCTAATGTTTGTAGAAGGGCGAGGACCATAAACAGTCTGGTTGCTCAATTTAATATTTTTAATAGACCGGCCATTGGGGATGGGAAGGGGGGATTGTCTGGTACATATAAGTGTCATGTCAGTAGAGGTGGAATCGTTTGTGCTTGAAAGTAGTGATAGGCGAATTTGCAAGGTTTCGGTTCACAGAAAAATTTGCGAATTTCCTACGAAATTTGCGAGACGGTGGAAAATTTGCAAAATTGCCATTTTTGACGCGGGCGTCCGTTTTTTTGACTTGGGCGAATTTTCCCTGGCGTTTGGC
Source organism: Xenopus laevis (assembly GCF_017654675.1). Classification (NCBI taxonomy): domain Eukaryota; kingdom Metazoa; phylum Chordata; class Amphibia; order Anura; family Pipidae; genus Xenopus; species Xenopus laevis. The sequence goes on from NC_054375.1 coordinate 72,465,778, forward strand.
GAATCGCGCAAATTCGCCACGAATTCGCACCTGGCGAATAAATTTGCCCATCACTACTTGAAAGGCATTATACATGCTGACACTCCCATTCCCTGTTGAAGTTGGCCGGAGCTTCAAGAAACGCGTTGGAAGCCCCTGATACGTTTATTGCTGGTACTTTTATTCATATTGAATAGAAGTATTTACACAAAAATTTTTAATGCACAATTTTTTATATTTTTATCTTTTTCCACACATTGATTGATTTCCACATATTGATTGATTTCCACACATTGATTGCTACTGCTGAAATGCTGAGGGATCAAGTTGCCTGTGAATATATAGGCAGGTGGGGGAGCACCGTGGTGGATCCTTATCTGATATATTGTACTCACATTCTCTGTTAATTGGTAACAGGATTTTGAGTAATTAAACTATTGGTGATACACTATGGGAGTTTTTGCTTGTGAGCTTTCTTACTTTTTTAAGCATTACCTGTTTTCAATGTTGCCAGGGACATTGACTAACATATAACAAAAAACGTCAGAAGACATGGAATCAGATGTATTATTTCACTGAGCTGTAGCGTTGGAACTACTTCAAAAAGATACTGATTTTTCCACATCCTAGTTTAAAAAAAGTTTCTTATACCCTTAATTCCCACTTTTAATTTGCATCAGGCAATAAGGATTTGATAGCACAGAGCTTTAACATCCTATAAAACAGAATGGCACTCGACTACACAAAGCCATCATAAACATTTTGATGAACTAATGCATGCATTTGCAATACTAAATGTGTCAATTCATTAAACACCCTAAGCTTGACACCCTAAGCTTTACTTACTATGCTGTGTTGTTTGTGTGAATAATAAATACGTGTTATATCCCAGAAATCTGGTTTCCAAAGAACAGGTGACAGTTTGCACTAAGAGAGTCTTATATATAATTAGCTTTCAACATAAAGGGGAAAGTCGCTACTCCTGTTCTGTGTGAAGCAACTATATTAACAGCTAATTGTCTGAATTTTTAATGGAAAACATGGCCCCTCTACTCCTCAGTTTTGATACAAATATATTTGGCCCTCCCTCTTCACTGCTCCATTGCCTTTTTTCTTTTTTTAAAAATACATCATTTTCCATATACCCCTACAATTAGGGAGCAAGGGCTTACCATAGAAACACCCACCCTTTGGTATAGCAGTGGCACAGTAATTTAGAATTCACTATAGAAAATGTTTCCTATACTGTGGATGATCAAGCACTGAAGACCCCCTTTAACCTGCCCCCATATTTGATTGTTGGTATGTATTTAATATATGCACTCTGGCTCAGTGGGTAGCACTTCTGAGTTTCATTCTAGATTTGGCACTATTTGAAAGGATTTTGTATGGTGTATGTCTCACTATGAGGCAAATTTACTAAAGGGCGAAAAAAAAAAATATATATATACCTATCAATGCCTATGCCAGTACTGAGATAATTTTCTAATATATGGGGTTTAGTAACAAAAAAAAACAAAACAAAGTACAACAGAGAGACCCTCTGCAGTGGTAACACACACAGGATACATTCCTGCATTATAATTTTGTGTTCCTTATTGAAGCCTTTTGCGGAATGTTTCATAAAACAATGACTCAACAGTATATACTGAAAGCATTTCACAAATATATACGTTCAAGAATCCCAAAAATGCTTTACTCAGATCCAAAACTGACATATATTAAAAGAATGCAGTGATAGCAATATCTAAAAACCATTATAATATGCTGTGATGACTTATGAAAGTGTTCTATCAACAGTTCTTCCATGTCGCAACAAACACAGTTTTTAAAATCCAAGTCTCATAATTTTAGTTATTCGACATAAATCAGAAAAGAGAACTGAACATTAAAACTGTAGTTGTGACACATTACTCCCTTATTCTAAATTGCATTCATGGAGAAATGCCTTGCAGGCAAAGCATCTCACTTTTAAAGTAATTATATTACTAAATCACTAGCAGTCATTGGGAAAGGCCAAGAGCTGGCATGCTAATAAGCTGAACTATGCTTTGCTTCATTAGTTTTGTGGACATTGATGAAATGACCCTTGGTGTACTGTTTTCTGCACTGTAACCTCAGCCCTGGTTTTTGAGCTGCAAGGATCAGAATGTTTTTTCTTAGCTAGTATATTTTATTGTGCTGTTCTAAATGGTGTTTGACCTGAAGTTGACTTAATTTACATCCAGCAGGTATACAATTTCTGTATTAAATTTAATTGCAAATGGTTGGAGAAAATTTTAACTATCAGCTATGACACCAATAGCTGGTGTTACAAGTAAGCACACTGAGATCCCATAAGAAATTGCTTGACGGAATTGAGGTCCATTGAGAATTATGCTAATTTCAGGGAAAAGGGATTCAAATAAATTAGGGGCAGTTTTTTCAAATATGAATATGGGAATTTAGAGGGATTGCCACCAATTCAATATTTTTAGCTAGGTACAAACAGAGAAGAATGTATTGATACATTAACACATGTATTAAAGTATTGGTTTTATCAATGTGTCCGTTCATCAGGAAATGTGGTACTGCTTTGTGCTATTGGGTGTTGGAGCTCAGTGCAGCGTTGAGCTGTAAGACCTCAATAAATCATTTAACTGCAGGAAATCAATAAGCATTGAATTGAAATTAATGCAAGTTAGTATGGGCTTGAAATTTGAGTAAAAAAAAATATTTTCTACAAATCGTTAGTAACATCAAAAATGATGAGTGAACCATTCCCACCATTATTCACACCATCATTAACACAATTGTAGATCATATTGTATTCTACTTGTTAATTCAGTATAGCACTGAATATATTTCATTTTACTTCCATAAATATTAAATAATTGTAGTCAAACATATATAGCTTAGCTGATACTGAACAAATCCTTTAAAAAATGACTAATACCAGTCAAAGCAATTCTGTGTGTAAGTATTCTAAATGGTTAACTACTAATGTAAAATTACAATATAGCAAATTAAACTGTGTTTGGTATTTTACAATACGTTCTGTTCTCAATACCAATACTGCAGGTAGTTATAAAATAATGTATAAACCCCTTCTCTAAATAACAAATATGATTTTTGAAGGCTTTAAAGAGCTCAGATAGTGACAGGAATTGTTAATGACACAAACTGGTAGGGAATCAGTTGATAAGCTTTGATCTCCTGCTGATTTCTCTCAAACATGAATCTCCTATCATTTGTTCTTGGAAATATTTTTCCAGCAAAAGAAATTGGATAGACAAAATGTGTGGCACTTTAAATGTGAAAAGTTCAACTAAAGAGGATCATGTTTAAAACAGTTTAAAGAATTGTAACATAAATTGTAGTGATGGGCGAATTTATTCGCCAGGCATGAATTCGCGGCAAATTTGTGCGAATAAATTCGCGAAACGACTGCGAAAATTCACCTGAATAAATTTGCCGGCATCAAAAAAAATTTCGCCGGCGTAAAAAAAAACGGACGCCGGAGTCAAAAGCGGCCGCTGGCGTCAAAAACGAGACGCTGGTGCTGTTTTGCAAATTTTTTGCCATTTCGCGCAAAATTCGCTAATTTTCCGGCGAAGTGAAACGTCGCAAATTCGCCAATCACTAATAAATTGTAATTCATGACAGAAGGGATGGGGATCAGCTGTTCTAGGGGAAAGAATGAGGCTAGATGAGTTTTTAAACTAGGTGGGGGTCAGCCCGAGTTTTATGAGGAAGCTAGTGTAGACTGGGCAGTGGGATTAGTAATGGGTCATGGGAGAGGATGGAGGGGTGCATACAGTTTCATGGAAACATTTTTCATCTGGCTACACAACACAGGAACCAGGTTTGATTCCTAATAGTCCAAATTCTAGCAATACAAATAATGATGCATGGGTCATGCAAGAGGAAATTCAAAAAAAACTAGCACATGTAAAGGTAAACAATGACCCAGGAACGAATGGTATTCATCCCATGGTACTAAATGAGCTGAACTCTGTAAGCAACCTCTTTACTTATTTTTCCAGGATTAATTGAGGTCTGCCATGGTGCCAGGAGTCTGATGAATTACTAATGTGGTGCTGCTATTCAAAAAGGGATCCCATCCCTAGTAAATTAAGGAAAATTGGTCTGGAACATACTGTTTGTACTTGAATAGAGAACTGGCTGGAGGATAGATTAAATGAAGGTGGTAAATGGAACATTTTCTAATTGGACCAGTGTTGTTAGTGGAGTACCGCAGGGGTCTGTCCATGATCCTTTGCTTTTTAACTTGTTCATTAATGACCTGGAGGTGGGCATTGAATTTACCATTTTTATTTTTGCTGATGATACTAAATTGTGCAGAACAATAGGTTCCATGCAGGATGCTGCCACTTTGCAGAGTGATTTTACTGAACTGGAAAACTGGGCAGTAAACTGGAAAATGAGGTTCAGTGTTAATAAATGCAATGCTTTGGTAGAAATAATATAAATGTGTGTTGTACACTAAGGGGATTTATTTACTAAACCTTGTTTGTCAAAAATAAAATTCCAATTTGAAGAAATTTATTATACCCCGAAGCTGCTTAAAGTCCAAATCTAAAAATCAGCAATCTCAAATCTGCCGAGGTCATGTAAAAGTCAATGACAGTTGTCCCCAATTTGAAGATATTGTGATCTGCGCTGGGTTTCATCCAATAATCGGGAAAACTTCAGGGTTTTTGGGCGATGACCCGAAATAATCAAGTGATTCTGGTGTCAAATTTTTTACAGACCTGACTTTTTTGAGTTATTTTATTGACACATAAAGAATCGTGGATGAGGGTTTGGTCAAGCTTGGTTTAATAAAAATATGAGATAAATTCAAGTTTTAGTAAATGACCCCATAAATGCAGTGTATTGGTTTTTTTTAATGGAAAAGGATCTGGGTAGACTGTCAAGGTTGGGGTTTGTTTTTGTCGGTAAAAAAAAAAAAAAAAAAAAGACACTTGCGATGGGACAGGATTACTCTTTACAAGTATATTAGAGGGCATTATAGACAGATAGCATTGGATATTTTTTGCCATAAAAAGGATCAATGCACCAGAGGTCACCCCTTTAGACTAGAGGGCCAGAAAGTTCATTTAAAGCAGCATAGGTGGTTCTTCACAGTAAGTATACTCATAGACAGCACCAGTCACAAGATTCTTTGGTTTAAAACACCTTTATTGGAACATGGGCTGTGACCCAAATACTCATGTTCCAATAAAGGCATTTAACACCAAAGAATCTTGTGGCTGGTGCTGTCTGTGAGTATACTGATTCAAGAGAACAGTGTGAAGTGGACAGTGTGTGCCACATTGAAGCTAAAGCTGAATTCATGGAGTATGCTGACTAAATTACTTGGTTCTTCACAGTGAGGACAGTGAGGTTGTGGAATGCCCTGCCCTATGATGTTATGATGGCTGGTTCTATTAATGCTTTTAAGAGGAACTTGGATGATTTCTTGGACAATCATAATATCATAGCCAATGGTGATACTAAAATCTACAATTAGTATAGGTATTGGTATATATAGTTTATGTGAGTATATGGAGGGATTCGTGTGAGAGTGTTTATGCATGTGTGCTAGTTGTTGGAGGGTTTGGACTTGATGGCCTTTGGTCTTTTTTCAACACAAATATATAACCATATGAAGGGAAATTATAAAAACAATTAACACAATATGGAATAGTAATTTCCTCTCAGCTGTAATTCATATATGAATAGGCCCTTTGATGAGCTATTACCGGTGCAGTTGAAATACGTCTAAATATACCACATTAGAACAGTAACACAGGAGAAAAAGCCCATCTGTTTGAAAATGGTCTAAATATTTTGAACAACATAATCAAGACTAAACACGTGGGTCATCATGTCTTGCAAGATTATCTCTCCATTTGGAATAATATCTTTTATTTTATTAACATATTTCCATCAAATATATACAGCAAAGATTAAAAAAGACTTAATCTAAACACCCAGGGAAATACTAATACATAGTTTGAGCCCATGAGGCCAACGGTGTTTATTAGACATGGCTAATAAAAATGTAAATAGCATAATCTATAGCAATGAGGGGAGTAAACAGAGAGCCTTGTGCTTTATGCATACATCTCTAGAGATATGTGTTGCATAAATCCAATGATACGTGGCACTCAAATGAGCAGCTCACCATAAACTATGTCAACAGCATTTTTGCTTCCAAGAAACTCTCCAGCATTTGTCTGGCAAGTCATGAATGGAGCTGTTCTGCTCATCTGATTAAACTGTCTTGAAGGTTTTGGCCAGTCAATTTACAAAACTAGCGCTTATCACCTTTATTTAATAACATGAAAACATGCAAATAAATGTTAGGGTAGGAACAATTAAGCTTGACAAGTTATCAGACTTGATGGTCCACTTCATTTGTAGCTGCAGTGTGTGTGGCACTAAGAAAATTGTTAGACAGTTTATTGACTTTAACTATGGGTGAACTAAATGTTTGAAAAGAAAATGATAACCATGAATAAAAGTTATCATTCTAAGGAACAATTGTCAATTACCAATCCATTTCTAATTAGCTGCCAAAAAATTACCTTCCCTCTCTGTGATCAGTGCCAACAAGTCAAGAAATTGCTTAGCAATGCCCCAGAATTAATGGAAATATTAGACTATCTCTTGGAGAAGCTAAATAAAGAAGCCTAATCTGAAAGTTAAGTTAGGAAATCTTGTTAAAACTTTAGGGAGATCGGGTATATAATTACAGAACAGCTTCAACTCAATTATGTTGGTGGGCTTCCTCGCATGAACCGTTTGCTTTATGGTCACAAAATTTCTATTGGCTTAAGGCAAGGTCTTTGTTTCAAAACATTAACTTTGTTCTGCTTTCACCATTTCTTTGGCATATAAACATGTGTCTTTTGGGACTTTATCTTTCTGCATAATCTATTTTATCCTAACCTAAATTCAGTACATGGACAGATACCATGACATTTTCCTGCAGAATTTGCTGCTAAAATTTTGAATACCTAGTTCCATCAATCATGGCAGACTTTCCTGGTCCAGAGGTAGCAAAGCAGGCCCATACCATGATTCTGCCACTACCATGTCTCACAGATGATGTAAGGTCCTTTTGCTGGAATGCAGCATTTGCCTTTCATGAAACATAATGATTTTCTTTAACCCTTTAAGTGCCACAGTTGTAGAATCTACGTCTGTGGATAAATGGACTTAACTGCCACAGATCATAGATTCTATAATCAGCAGCACTTTCAGGTTGGGGAGCAGAGGAGCAGCTTATAAAGCCACTCTCTCCATCCTCTCTCATCCCCCTTCCCATAGCAATCAGAGTGGGAGATCGAGTGGCCTCTGGGGCATGATCATCCAGGGGCCCAAGGCATTTAAAATCCATGTCCTGCTGCTGCACATTTATGGGGTATCAGGGAGGGTCACATACATTCACAGCATTCGCACACACTTGCACACGTACACATAACATACAATTTGTGTAGACACACATATGCACACACACAATATTGTGCTTTTTTATCATCTGTATTGTCTGCAAGTTTTGTGGCTACGTTCAGCATAGCTTTACAGTTTGGTAGAATGTGTACTTTCCAAATATATATTGTTATTTATAGTCGCCATAATTTTAGGGGTCCTATGGTGCATAATACCCACAGCACTCGCTTACAGTATATTGCAGCAGCCAAAGTGTCAGATGTGAACATTTAAATGCACTTTTTTCATTTGGGTGCATCTGTGTGTTCAGTAGACCCCTGGTATTTATAGTTAGAAAATTTTATGTGGATACGTTACGAAATGTGGGGCAAACAGTGGGGTAAAATGCAAACATTGTGGCAATTTTCAGAAATGTCATAAAAATGCTACGTTTAGCATGGCTTTGCTGTTTGGTAGTTTGCAGTAGAAAGACATTTCCCCATTTTAGATTCATCAGGATGTGTACATTCCGAAAATATATGTTTTTCATAGGTCTCCATACTGTTAGGGGGTCTTTTTTGGCACATAATACACAAACCAGGTGCTTATATTGCAGTGGATGTCAGCTTTATGCCATATAGTTTGGTAAATCTATGCATATTGAGCATCAAACTGTTCACTTGACCCATGGTATTCATATTAAGGATGTTTTTTCTTGGTACCTAATGCTGTGTGGGAAATACGAACTTGCAAAGTAAAAGTTTTTATGTGATTTTCAGAAATGTCATTAACTTTTATAGAAACTGCAAAGTTCAGAAAAGCTTTGATGTTTGGTACTTTGGAGTGGAAAGACATGGTTATACATTTTGGCTTTGGCAGAATTTCAAATTTATATGGTTTCCTATGATAAACCTAATGTTCAAGGATTTCTTGGCTTTGGAATGTAAAGTATGCCATATTCTACTATAGTGCTTTGAAATTTGGTAATTTACTGCTAGTCATTTTTGATCTATAGAAGTAAGAAATCTCCATAAAACTATACATATCTGGTATTGACATGTTTAAGATACTTGAGGCTTTTCAAATCAGTTGAATTTTTGTGCATAAAATATTATTCTGATATAAATCCCAATATCATATCATAGCTCTAAATCTTGATCCAGAGATTGAAATACACAAAAACTCAGGTAGACTTGGAAAAGAAACAATGCATAGTTTTCCTAGGTAAATTAACCCCCCCCCCCCATAAAAATGCTCCTAAAATGACAGAGCACAAAATGTTCAAAAAAGTCGGTCACCGAGTGCATATGAACGTGAAATACTGCTGGCACTAATAGGGTTAAAGCAAAAACTTTTATTTTGGCTTCATCATTCACAGAACATTCTTCCTATAGCCTTTTGATAGTGAGGAGTAAATAAGTAAATAAGTATAGATGACTAACACAGTTTCGTCAGTTTATCTCGAGCCATGACACATTTAACACACAAATCCAAGTGACTTCATCTTGTATTTCTGAAAAGCTAAAGAATATTTTAATAATTGTATTTAGAAAATGTCATATTTCAGTATGATGAAGCTTATCTTACATTTCCTTTTTACGTTAGTTCCCCTTTAAGTTTCCTTATTACCATCCATCTGCCAAAGCACTATGGAGACGTTGGTTATGAAAGCGGTACAGATATGTACATTAAGCAGGAAACAAGAAAATAATAGGTAATGCTGGTTGAATAAAAGTAGGTATGTCCTTGAAATTGTATTTGTGTATGTATATACTGTATATATGTATATATTAGGTGAATGGAGTAGGAAGATTCACAGAGAATAGTGCAATATATGTCAATGTGGAGCAACATGCCTCAGATAAAAAAAAAAAACATTCACTACAGTATAAAACAAAACACGTGTGGTTTAATGCTGAAAGCATGGTGCGTTACTGCTCTTTCTGTATGTAAAATATTTCCTTTATATCTGTGCAGTTACGCTGCAAGCAGTCGGAACTGATAACTAATATGACTTACAGCATATGCTGGTTTCCAGTTTTTCATGGAAAACTGAACATTATTTAACAGTAAAACCTTTGCATTGCCTGTCTTGTCAAATATTTTCACTCACGAAGCTTACTAGGTGTCCTTTAAGGCTTTTGTTTGGTAAGACCGATTACACCCTTTTCTAATATATTTAGGGAATAAAAATAATAACCTGTTTTCTGGCAATTTCCATGGCTTGCAAAGTGTTACTCATGTTATATACTGTATATCATAAATTTTGATTTTGCACCTTTTACAAAACAGCTTTTTATAGTTACTCTTTAAAGTCATACATCAGAAGTAGAGGTGAGATTAAAGGCCAAACTGAATCTAATTCTTTTATCAGAGAAATTCTTTTACCAGATAGTGAAGATGCAATCTATGTAATTACCTTGAAGTCTAGGAAAAGGCCACTATGGGAATTCTTCAGTCATATAACTGTTATAGCATGTAAAAGGCTGTTTCCATTACCTTACTATGTCTTGCTGTAAATGTGTTTAAAACTGTTACTTTCATACCTTCATATCTCTCTCTCTCTCTCTTGTACGAGCGATACCGCTCCGACTCACTGCAAGTGTCCTTTAAAATACAGGCAGCTCGTGGATGTGTCACCGGTTGCTGGATTCCCTTGGCGACCCACGCCGCGCTGAACAGGAAGAGAAAGAAATTTAGTTTCTTCCTCAGGGTGGGTAAAATATACAGTAGAAAACAATGAAATATAAGCAGAAGAGATGAACTAGGCTTCAGCATAAGCTAAGATTAAAAGGTACATTTTTCAAAGGGCAACACGTAGTTTCTCTTACAAATATGATTAAAGGTACTAACCTGTCAAAATGCATACAAAGTGGCAATTTTTGGCATATTTCCTACTGCTAGCAAGCTATTTGTGTGCTTCTCAAAACCATTTTCACTTGCCTTAATGATAAATATTGCAGAAATACTGTATATGGAAAGAAAGCGTAGAAAATGACTTACAAATCCAATAATAATAAATATATGTACATTTAAAATGAGGGTATCCAGCCATATTTTTAAACTAAAATGCTCGTTAGTTGTCTATCTTGTCTGTGAATATGCATTATTGTGTGCTTGTTTACACTCAGATGTGTTGTTTGCTTGCTTGACAATGTATCTGTTGATCATTAGGAAATATTCATAATCACTGAGCAAGTGAGCACTGCAAATAGACTAGAAACCTATGATTAGACAATCTGATAAAATAAATATGACCACCTATTAAATGGAAGAGAAAATAATGTACTAGAAATTTTGTTGCACATGCCGATGGCACTCTGAAAACACATTTTACTCTGCCAAAGATGAGCAGAACAATTCCAAGAATTTGAAAATAATCAAAATTCTTCTAATGTTTCTAGTGTTTGCTGTGGTAAATCACAGTAGATTGACCCTCATACAAAAAGATGGAAACGGTAATCACCGCAGACAAGCATGTATAAAGAGAAAGATAATTAATAATTATTGCTTGTAGGTACTAGCTGTTTTGAGCTGAAGAGGTTAGCAAATTAGGGAATCTTGCACCTGTTGATGAATGCAAAAAGCTTGAGATTATTACTGATTTCCATTCCTGAGTGTCTTTAAGATTGAGTGTTAATAACTCTGTAGGGTTTTTTTTTACTGCAGTATTAATGTAATATATAAATGAATTCAGAATAGCATTTTGAGTGGCTAATAAAACCAATAATGAAAATTGGTACTTACCCAGCAAAGATAGTATCTAGATTTCTAGACACTATTACATATTTATTTAATAGTATTGTTTCTTCAAGGGCATTCTGGTTCAAAATATATTTATTTAAGTTTAGTAAAAACACTAGTAGTTAGGTCAAAAGACTGAGTATTTAACAGATCAAAAAGGGATTTACAAACACTGACCAATAAAGTCAAGAATTTTGCCTTTGCCTTATGTTCCAATATAAATACTGCAACATAACTCACTTTGTATCATAGCATTTTGTTCCACCCGCTCTCATTTTGGTAGGGTAAATAAGAGAAAAAACACACTACCTGCAAAGCTGGATTATCATCAGGAGTATAAATACCCTCATGAGTAGAATGCAAGCCACCTAGCACAAGCTTCAGTTCCAGGTATGACATAACCAAATTGTATAACATATTGCCTAGGAGACAAGAGATGCTAGCAAGCTAGAAGTTGGCTAAGATCAATAAACTACATCTTAGCAACCACGGCTACTTAAAGGACTTCAGTGTCACAAAGACAACCTAAGACTCAGGCTACAATTAGTCTGTGTTGCACAGCCTAAGAACGATATGCAAATAATTATGATTTTTTTTATATATATATTGTGATATATTGTTTTGGGCTACCCACATGGGGGGGGGGTGGGCTTTGGGTTATATGCACCTGAATTATATTATATTAATGTGTTGTTAATTGCTACACTAGAGTGCCCTCCATTGATTTATGTTTCCGTTAAGCACAGATGCACTGCATAATCACCAGGTGTTCTTCATTCTCTGACATTTCTTGCATTGTAAAACAAAATCTAAGTAGAAGGCTTATTTATCAATACTATGAGCAAAAATTTAGGAGTGCTATGGGACAAAATTGCAGTGCAAGAGGCTGTTTCAAGTGTCAATAAAATGGTAGAGGATACTGAAGGGCAGTTTGATAGATGTTTCCCTTACAACACTTGATTTACAAAAAATGGAAATATATGCCCAGTGGGTTATCAATTACAATCCATATAATGTATACAATGTACAAAATATAGTAACTGTGATAGTGTTACTGTAATCCACAACCCATAGATCAACTAAATGTCACCATCTCTGCCCCACCTCCAAGAAAATGGAAGTGACGTTGTTGCCAAATGATGTTATTCTGGAGGTGGATCAATCAGGTCGGGGGGAACATACTTTTTCATGCAGAGAGAAACAGAGAATTGCAAGTCTGCAATTGACCCAGGTACTCAGCAGGGTATCTGCTAACCGTTTTCATGGTCAGAGAATTTTCGCCCATAACCTGACTGCTTTAAGAGTATTCCACAGGTACTCAACCCAATGCAGGACTCTAACTGGGGGTCTTTCATTCAGAGAGCACTGGCATCTGAAATCTGGCTGCATGCTGTATGTTGTGGTGGATGAAAAAATTGCAGTACAAACATAAAAATTTAAAAAATGTACCTAAAGGGTAAAAAATGTAAAAAATATACCTGAAGGGGAAAGAGGGCAACAATGGATTAGATAGAGAAGGAAAATGGGACACATCAACCCAAGGAAATGGAAGAAATGAGATGAGATGGGAAAAGGAGAGGGTAAATACAGGAAATATCAACACATGGGTAAAGGGGCAGCTAACAAACACATGGTAATATTGCAAAAAGGGAGAAACTGGCACACGGCAAGCAGGGAATTGAGAAGATAATAAGAAACAGACTGTCCCGTTCAGTCACTGAGGACAGATAGGAAGAAGGGAGCCTGTATACTGGATAACCCAGTGTATAACCATAAATAGGAGAACAGAGTTTGGAAGCAATGAAAGAGTAAAAATTTAATGAAAAATTGTGCAAAACAGTAACCAGTGAACAAACAGATACCGGCAGGCAAAACAAAAGTCAACGGGCCAAACATCGGAACAATCGACTAATAGTGAATGTCCAATAACAAGCTGAGGTGGAGACAGACAGAAGTCCAAAGGGAAAGTCCAGAGAGCAAGCTGAGGTTAGTATTGGGAGTTCACACGAAGTAGGCAGGGAGTCAATGAGAATGTCCAGAGAGCAGGCTGATGTCAGTACCGGGAGATCCACATGAAGCAAGCACGGAACCAGGACAAGGGTACAGGAACAGGGAGAGGACTCAGAGACTAGGAATTAGGAACTTGGAACACAGAACAAGGCAAAGAACAAGGAGTCACAGGCTACATCTGGCTGAGGAGCTTAATGATCAAGCAAACAGGAGTTGCTTGTAACAGACTTGTATAAAAGGGGCAACAGTTGAAGTTAATAAGGAAGGAGTAGCAAGAGAGCAGCAGAGAGATAGCACAAGCCCGTCATAATAACATACACACATATTGCCATTTTGGAAAGAATACTCTAAAACTGGTTTGGGAATATGAAAGAACAGCAAGAAAACTGTCAGACCATCAAAACCATCTATGCTTTAATCTCAGATGCCGACATCAGGGACTCATCACTTGTAGCTTACGCCTGGGTTCTACTGTAAAAGGTCACAGAGCCAACAAGATTTTACAAAAGGTCCAAAAACATCTTCTAAATGAACTGGTCAGACTGATCACCTTTTCTGGCAAAACAACTATCTGTGTAATGCTGGGAAGGGTGGTTGTTTTTGTTTAACATGCACAGATGGCCCAACACATTAAGAGTAAAGAGAGACAAATAAGCAAATTCACCACCTTACTGTCACGAAGCAGCATTTGGAAAAGGATGGAAGAACTAACCTGGAGGCAGAAAGATGAGACACCAAAGAACCCCAAAGACACATGGGTTTAGAACCCACTCATCACAGCCACAGAACCTGCCATCAATAATAATCACATACAAAAGGAGGAAGTGGAACAACTTCGGCTAAAAGTGTCTGCTGCCTTGTCAAGTGCCAGAACACCTCCCTTGAACCTTACTACAGAAGTGAGTTGAGCTCTCAATTCACTTAATAAGGACCCGAACATCACTATCCGGCCAACAGATAAAGGGTGATGCACAATTATGCTCAACACAACTGACTATGACTGCAAGATAACTACACTAATTAGTGATAGCAATACATATGAACCCTTAAGGAAAGACCCAATGAGCCATTACAAGAAAAAGGTGATATGTTGCCTACAAGAACTTGAAAAGGAGAAAGCCATCAATCGAGTTTTATACCGCCGCCTGTAACCCATAGAAGCCATACCATGCTTATACGGACCCCCAAGATATACAAAGAAGGGGCCCCAACTAAGACCCATTATCAGCAGCATAAATTCAGTGATTTACAGTATCGCAAAATTCTTGGCAAACATCTTATACCTACTACAGAGGCAATTGAGACTGTAAGAAATCGACTGCAGCAAGATAACACTATCAACAGTATCACAGTAACTACAAAGCAATCACAGCCTCTGTGAGTTTCAGATGTCACCTCTATGAAGAGTTACAATGTGTCATTGTGATTGGATTAGTGGAAGAGTTTATATTCTGAGGATTTACCTCACACCAGTCAGTTGAACTGAAGAAGCTGCTCGGATGAGTAGTAAAACTTCTTCAATGATTACTCGGCAAGTCTAGTTGTTTTAGAATTACTTATACTAAAGATACCATGAGCTCAATGAATGAAAATCTTGATAGTCAAACCCACACTGGCTCTAAGGGACACAAGCGGCTCAGGAGTATAGTGCAGGTATGGTACAACAAATAGACAAGAGTTCAATTACCGGCATTTCCTGACACAGATAGAAAGGAAAAGAGAGAAAGGATATGTGGAAAGAGAGAATCATTTTTATTTGCATTTATGATTGTTAATAACAAATAACCAGTTCTACCGCACAGCATCGTAATACAGTACTTGACACATAAGAGAATAGATATGTTTAGTGGTGTGCTTATTAACATAAGCCATACAGTTACTAGTTTTTAAAACATACACCACTTTTTTTTTTTTTAATACTTCAGCCAAAACATGATGATTTATTTTTAATTTAATTAGCAATAAAATTGGCATACATGATAAGAAAACACATTTTTATAAGTGGAACAACAGTTGTAAAGATGACCTTCAGTTCTCCCTCATAAGAAAGTGCAAGCAAAAGCAAAAACAATGTAGTATTTACTAAGCAAATGAGCATTTTTGGACAATAGCAAACAAACACCATAGCACTTTTGTTTATATAAAGGACTTCTTACTGGGCTGACAAATTATGAAGTGGAATGACACTTTTCAATTTCAGATGGTGCCCTGTTTAGTGCAAGATATAAGAAACATATCATATATAATCTGTGCTTCAGCAACCTGAATGATTCTTCCCATACCACTGATAGTCCATCAATTATTGTACAAAAGCAATGTGTTTTCATTGACTTTCCTCAGACATATGTAACCTTGAACCCTTAGGTAATATATACAATATTCAATTATTACTCTTCAGTCGCCCTGATAAAATAAGCCCATTATACACCTCATTTCATGGAATATACTATACAATGTAAAGCAGAACTAACCTTAGTATTTCAATGGAAAAAGCTTCACAATAGAAGATGAATGGACTTTTATCAGAAAAAGACTAACAATATCGGATCCAGTGCATATCAGAAATATAGAAAAAATAATTTGATAATTGCTCATGTATTGTAGCCTGTTAGTTCTTTTTATATAATGACAATGTTATCCTACTATGCAGTGGGGAAAAAAATAGGAAATCCAATCAAGTGTAATTGATGATCATATATATCTATATCCACATCTCGTTCATAGAAGTATATCTTTTATTTGTCTTTTTACTGGACATGTGAGATCTGCATTTGATATGATACACTGTACTAATCTAAGAAGCTTGACCCTGCACATAACCCACTGCAGGATAACACATTTTCTAGAATCTGCTTGTGCCATTTGGACTGTGCTGTTAACTATGTGAAACATGCCTGGCATCACATGGAAAATACTATAATCAATGTTAATACCTTAGGGAGCAACCTCAAGTGCATCCCTTACCCTTTTATCTATGTTCTCCTGATTTGTGTGTTATCTTTTCTGTATTTGCTTCAGGTTGAAAAGAAACCAAACCCCTGACGGAGTATGAAGCAGACTCCCAGCCAGTCAAAGAGTGTTCTGTAAAAGTAAGAGAGGGCCCACGCAGGCCAATATCTAAGAGCACTGGGATTCATTTGAGACTCAGTGTGTTGCACAAGCTGCAGTGCCGCTGAAATAACAAAGGATCTACCCTACTTAGATTACTCTGACAGCTCTGGTTTGTAGTGGGATTTACAGCTCTCACATACTTTAGTAATAGAATAGAAAGGGCAGCTCTGGTCTCAGTGAGTTTAATGGATTTACCTGTACAGTAAAACTCTTTGTTTTTGTAATACTTACAGACTTTGTTACAGACCTACCTTGATGTACTGTAGATAGTACAGGGTCAGGGTTCAACACCCAAGGTGCCTACAGGAAAACTATACCTCCAAACAATGTAGGTCTCTGAAATATACGTATTGCATTAAACAGCTCATATACAAACATGCAAAACCTAAACATTTTTTAGAGCTGGCACATGCCGTCACCCCAAAAAATAACTAAATTAAGTGAAATCCAGGAGTCCCAAAATAGTTGTAAAGTAGTACAAAAAGCTTTATTTACATCTTGTATAAAAAATAAAAGCCTGATGCGTTTCGTAACCCCACAGGACACTTAATCATAGGCTTTTTTTTAGGTTTTGCATGCATTTTCTCCCCCTGCTGAGGGCCGGACCCCATATGGAAAGCAGTAAGCCTTTCCCCTAAACCTTCAAACGTCAATGCTTTCTATTACCTATCTTTATATAGCTCATATACAAAATCATGCTTCATGTAAAAAAACATTTTCAAAAAAACTTTTTGTGGTATGTGCCGTTGGGTAACCCTATAAAAAAAATTGCAATTTTAAGTATTAAGGGCCGCCCCCTGGGATCATATGATTCATTTAACTTCAGTTCGATTCTTTAATAGGGCATTTAATTCACAGCTATACAGAAAATATATATATATATATATATATATATATATATTTTCTGTATAGCTGTGAATTAAATGCCCTATTAAAGAATCGAACTGAAGTTAAATGACTCTAAAACCGGCACTCTCGTCAATTACCATTTAAATATGCCTGGGTGCAGTATTACATATAAATCAACATCCTTCCAAGTCTTAAGGAGGTCTTAAAAATTCAACAAAAGTTTTTATTGCATAGCAAGCAATGGACTAATGTTTCGGCCTACTCCAAGGCCTTGTTAGCTCCAGTCATATTTTTCATAAGCTGGCACCTCCCTGCATGGTTGCATATTCTGACCAAAAAAAACTGGATTCACAGGCAGCTCCATCCCCCACTTCCCAATATCTTTTGTAGGATAGAGATTGCCAAGACCAAATCATTGGCCTTACAAGCTAAATACTTCCCTGTACGTGGCTTTAAATGGAGAGAGAGATTGTGCAGACCAACACCCATTTTCAAAGGCTTACACCCATCTTTAAAGGGATGGGTTTGGGGGTGGTACAAACACATAGTTTACCTACATATAGTATAGTGGCTTGCCAATCTTGCAAAGGTTTGGAAATTGTGGATTGTTGTTAAGTATATGCACTTGCATAGATACTAAATTACTAATGATAAAACAAAACTAGGTCCCAGAAATTGCCTTGTCTGTTTAGGAGGGGACCCTGCTGTCTGCTGGGGCTCTGATAGTGCTGAGTAATTGTTAGGTTCACTACAGCAGCCTTTGCTGTAACCACCAACTGGTGTTCACAATGTTACAACCTGATACTCCCTAAAAATAATGAGGGAATGTCTTTCTTCCAATGGTGGATGGGGGTGCTAAAAACATTCCAGGTTTGAAAAAGATATATTAAATTCCCCTCTCTGATGTTTAGAGATGGTGCTTGTGTGGCTCTACAAGTACCTTACAGATGAAAGTAAAGAGACATTAATTGGCACTGCTTGATGATAGATATCAGACCATGATGTGTAAGCAATTAGCTTGCAGAAATGAAATTCCTACCAGTAATTAAAAACCATAAAACAAAGCTACAGTATAAAATATGCAAAGATCATATAAAAATCATATATCAACATTTTAGCTGTATACCCTGGATTATGAAACTGTACCTGCAAAATGACTTAACTGTATCTTTCCAAACATTATATAGTACAATTGGTTCTTGGTACTGAAAACAATAAAAGTCTATTATGCATTTTATATGCACATATAATAAAGTGATTACAGAGAGAATGAACATAATCTGAGGGTAAACAATATATACTTCAGCAAAATGAACACAAGGTTTAGCATGTTGGGATCCTAGGTTTGATTCAGGCCAAGGCACAAGCTGTAAGGATTTTATAAATTCTATCTTTGATTAAACATCAAGGGGGGCGACTGCATCAGGAGGGAGTGGCTAACATGAGGCATCCTAAAATAGGAGGACACTGCCTTGTGGGATGCTTGATATAATGATTTTTGTTGTTTTTTTAAATTAGCTTTTATGCTCTGATGTGGTTTACTGTGATGATTTAATTTTTATAACTTAAAATGTATTTGGTTTTAACAGGTATGTTTCCATACATTACAGTTTTTCTTAAAAGCCAGTAACAGAAAAACATATGTGGGATTTTATGAAGTCATTTTATAACGGGAATGCAGAAAATTATATAAACAATGAAAACAAGATAAACAGAAAGCAAAAAATAATAACATGAAAGCAAAAGCATGCTCAGGATTATGAACCCTTCCTTTCTGCTGAGGCTGAGGCAGAGTTGTATGGAGCCCCAGGTTAAATCTCTGAAAAGGGAAAGGAGCCTATTGCCATTGATATATTCTCTTTGTAGTTGGGAGAGAGTAGTCTCCTCTGCTGGGTTAATCTATCCAATTGAGATAAATTTTTTTATCTTAAGGAACAGTCATCTCCTTCATTAGTTTCATCTCCTGAATATGAGAGATAGCCTCATCAATAAGGATAAGGTATATCACATGCGTGGTCCTACATGTAATATGATGTCTAATCTCCAACCGTTTACCAGTATGTGGGTGTAAGAATGATTGACTAGGGGACATGTAGCGGCATGAGGTGCAGGTAGGGCATCTGAAACTGCCTGGTTTGTTACCCAGCCATGTCCGTGGTTTCGCGGTATAGCAAAGAACAGGGTCATTTTTAACCAATAAATCCCTCAAATTAGTGCCCCTTTTGTAACATACTATTGGGGTATTTGGGATAGTTCTGGCCAATTCCTTATCCGCCTGGATAATGTTCCATTGTTTTTTAACAAACCTACCCATGTTCATCGTACCATGATTATAACCTAGTACTAAACACCACATTGGGTTGTTCACCCTTAGAGGGAGTCTGGCCCTAATATATATTAGGGTAACAGGTACCCTTTAAATGAATTTGAAATTTGTAAGATATTTATTTGATAAAATGCTATCTGCTACATGAGCCATTGTTTAGTACTCTGTTGACAGTATATATCATACATAGCACAGGACCCCAACCTTTTTTAGCCGTGAGCCACATTCAGTTGAAAAAAAAGAGTTGGGGAAGAACACAATCATGAAAACATTTCCAGGGGTTGCCAAATAAGGGCAGTCTACAGAAGGCTCTGTATGGCAGTACATTTGGTTTTATGCAACCAAAACCATGCCAGGAATGCAAAAATAAGCACCTGCTTTGAAGCCACTGGGAGCAACAGCCAAGGAGTTGGTGAGCAACATGTTGCTCGAGAGCCATTGGTTGGGGATCACTGCTATATACTATGGTTTCCTCCCACACTCCAAAAACATGCAGGCAGGTTAACTTGCTCCTGTTCAAATTGACCTTAGTGTATGCGATAGTGACCTTAGATTGTAAACTCAATTGGGGCAGGGACTGATCAATACTCAATACTCTATAATCAATACTCTATTCCTGTATGTTGAGTTGTAGTTAAAATATGCATCAGATTATACCAGTAAAAAGAACGTTTTTCTGCTTCTCTTTTGGGAACATTTTTCTACATTATACAGTCCATTGAATTTGATTTAAGATGTTTCTGCATGATAGTTTACCCTGATAGCAATGCATACAAATTACAAAGTAAAATATAACCCATTTAGACAAATATAACATAACATGTTTACATATGAAATAAGAAGGATACACAGGTAGGTACCAAAATCAATGGACACCAGTAGTTGCCAGTAAAAAAGACACCAAACAGTAAAGAATAAGCTGAAACTATTTATGGTGTGCATAGTTAGTTGCAGTCATCTGATCAAGAATTGCTTATTGCACTTATGCATGGAAAGCCACTTCTCACCTTAAGCAAGAAGAGAATGTGCTTTTATTCACTGTTGCTTTTACTTGATGTGCTTTCCCTCATCCTTCTATGCTGCAAGCTGAGCAGTCAACATTATTATTCTCCTGCCAAATTTGCCTCAGGACATAGTATTTTCTCAAGTGCACAGTTGTATTTTTATAATCTACTGTACTTACCCTAACGTAGTATTTACAGTATATGTCACATATATGATATATCCACTGACAAATAAAAAATAGGAAATACTCTATTATCACTGTGGGATATTAACTCTTATTATATATACATAATTTACAAATTAATAGACTATAACCTATTAATTATAAAGTCAAAATGTTTATACTACATATGCACAGTGGGCCAATGGCTATGATCCCTGTTTAGAAGCACAGGGTTTCCTCTGGGTACTCTGGTTTCCTCACAAACCCCTAAAACATGGCTATACAGCATTTTATTTACATAAACCATATTTAATCCCTTGAAGTAGACATGCATTTTGGAGCATGGTCTTACGCGTAATAGACCTTGCCAGACTATCTCAATTTCTTTTTATGAGAAGATGAGCAGGGACCTCGATTCTGGGATGGCAGTGGATGTGATTTACTTAGACTTTGCTAAAGCATTTGATACAGTGCCACACAAAAGGTTACTGGTTAAAATAAGCAATGTTTAACATAGTATTTGTACCTGGATAGAGAATTGGCTAAAAGATAGACTACAAAGAATGGTGGTAAATGAAACATTTTCTAATTGGACCAGTGTTGTTAGTACCGCAGGGCTCTGTACTAGGTCCCTTGCTTTTCAACTTGTTTATTAATGACCTGGAGGTGGACATTGAAAGTACTGTTTCTATTTTTGCAGATGATACTAAATTGTCCAGAACTATAGGTTCCATGCAGGATGCTGCCACTTTGCAGAGTGATTTGTCTAAGTTGGAAACTGGGCAGCAAACTGGAAAAACAGGATTTTCTTACCTGTAAATCCTTTTCTCCCGGGCCCGTACTGTCAGTGCAGATGTCTGGGTTAAACCTGGATATCTCCGGAGGCAGAACAAAAAAATAACCGGTAATGCTGGTCTGAAAGGAACCTTGGCAAACCGCCAAAACCTGATCTAAAAAATGGGAGAGACTTACTGCACTGACAGTATGGGCCTGGGAGAAAAGGATTTACCGGTAAGAAAATTCTGTTTTCCCAGGGCAGGCTGACTGTCAATGCAGACGTCTGAGGACATTCAAAAGCTGTCTTCCGAGAAAAAACAAAGGGAGGGAGAATTTAAGAAGGTACTACTGCCTGCAGCACCTTTTTCCCAAAGGCTGCTTCCACTGAAGCGAAAATATTGAGCCTTAGAACTTTGCAAAGTTGTGAAATGAAGACCATGTTGCTGCTTTGCAAATCTGTTCTGCTGTAGCACAATTCTTCAGTGCCCATGAAGTACTGACGGCCCTCGTAAAATGAGCCTTGACAGGAAACGGTTGCCTTTTTGAAGATTGTTTGTAAGCAAAATTAAATTACTTCCACTAACCATATTGCATATCATTCTCTTCTAGGCTGCTTGTCCCCTCCTTGGTGGCCCATAAGAAACAAAGAGAGCTTCTGATTTTCTAAGAGCTGTTCGCTTAGAGTAATATTTCAATGCCCTAACCACATCTAGACTTTGTAAACGTTTCTCTGCCTCGTTCTGTGGATTAGGACATGAAGATGACAGTACGATGTCCTGGTTCAGTTGAAACTCTGACACCACTTTTGGCAAAAAAGATGGTATAGTCCTAAAGACTACCTTATCCTTGTGAAACACCATCCAAGGAACCTTTACGGAGAGCGCTTGTAGCTCGGATACTCTTCTAGCCGAACAAATTGCCAGGAAAAAAACAACTTTCCATGCTAGAAATTTATCTGAGCACTCAGCCATAGGCTCGAAAGGAGGCCCTTGTAACACTTTAAGCACCAGATTGAGGTCCCACGGTGGGGTGGGATCTCTATAGGGAGGTCTGACATGAAGAACTGCTTGAAAGAATTGCTTAACTTCAGGTTGAATGGACCATTGAAACTGAAAAAGCACTGACAAGGCCTACGTCAGACCTTAGAGCTCCAATGCTAAGCCCCTTGTCAAGACCTCCTTGAAGGAAACTAAGGATTGTTGTATTGAGCAATCTCTCCAAGAAATTCGGTTCTCAGTACACCAGGACTTAAAAATTGACCAGATTATCAAAGAAGGTTTTCTTGCTCTAATTAAGGTCTTTATCACTTCCTCTGAAAAACCTCTGTACCTCCAGATCTGGGCCTCAAGTCCCATGCTGCTAAGCGTAACAATTGCAGGTTGTGATGTCTGACTGGTCCCTGTAACAGCAGATCTGGACGCAGCGGTAGTCGCCATGGTGGTGAGGCTTTCATGTTTACCAAGTCTGCATACCACGCTCACCAAGGCCACTAGGATTGCTTGAACTTGCTCTTGAAAAACCTTCCTTATTACTCTTGCCAACAGTGGAAATGGTGGAAATAGAAAAACCTTTGTGAACTTCCATGGAAAGACTAAGTCGTCTGTTGCCTCTTCACTTGGATCGTTTGTTCTCGAACAGTACCGTGGAAGTTTGTTGTTTCTGTGTGAGGCCATGAGATCTATTTCCGGCCTTCCGAACTTGTGAACTAGAAGCTGCAACACCTCTGGATGCAGTGGCGTAACTACATGTTACTGGGCCCCACAGCAAATTAATTTTAGGGCCCCAAACATATCCAGAGGTTGTCCTGTTTTACCAAAATGTATTGAAATTGTACATGAATTTGAGCCTCATGGGGCCCCCTATACCTCCTGGGCCCCCTGCAGCCGCAGGGTCTGCTTCCATTGTAGTTACGCCCCTGTCTGGATGGAGGGCCCATTCTGCCTGGTCGATCTTGTTTCTGCTGAGATAATCAGCCTCCCAATTTTCCACTCCTGGAATGTATATTGTCAACAAGGTTGAGTTCTGACTTTCTGCCCACTGAAATATTTTGGAGACCTCGTTCATCGCCGCTTGACTCTTTGTGCATCCTTGATGGTTGATATATGCCACTGCAGTGGCATTGTTGGATGGTAACCATATTGGACAATTTCTTAGCTGATGTGACTAAACTCTCAGTGCCTTGTAAACTGCTCTTAGTTCCAGAACATTTATGTGCAGTCGAGACTCCTTCCGCAACCACTTGAACCTGGAGGGCACACACAAAAAATCCACCAATTACCTGGGTGCCAAGTGGTAGTTCAGCAAGCACATCCGCAGCAAGGACTTTTCATTTTTTACTCAAGTCCTGTGAGTTCTGAGTCATGCTGTGACGTTTCAGTCACATATGCAGACCTTTATCAAGATAAAGGTCTGAATATGTAACAGAACTTTGAATTTTTGCACAATTAAAAGGATTTTTCATTTATTAAACAAGTCTTGTAAAGTCTTTTTGCGTTCTTTTGAACACAAATCAGGTAAAAAAAAAAAAAGAATTCACGCATGCAGAGAAAAACTGGTTTATTTTTATATACTGTATACGAGATAGTAGGAGAACTCATTACAAGTAATAAAATAAGAAATGGCTATTCATTTTTGACTAGTTTCCCACAAAAAGGTCAGCTGTTTTTCAGACTGTTTTCTACTAAAAGTAGAAATAGAAAGAAACGGTGCAGATTAAAAATCACATTATTAACTTTTGAAGTAGTCAATATCACAAAATGAAAGTCTTATCCTCTTGCTCATTTATCAATGTGGAATGATTATTTAATCTATACAGATTTACAACAATTACTGAGGATCTTTTTCTTCCCCTAACTGATTTCTTCTTGGTTTTCATCCCTGAAAATTGTGCTTAAGATTGATTGATTTATTATGAAAAGAAAATGAGTATTTCTTATATTAGACTAAATGTTAGTGTTAGGGTCATCCATAAGTACAAGAAGGGATGTGAGCTACAGGAAGATTGCATGCAAGAGAACAGACCATTTATTATAGGTAGAGTACATACAGAATTAATTAATGATCATGCTTTAAGGTGGGTCAGGGTGGTTTCCCATTCAAATGGTTAGAGGATGACAAGGTGCTCCAGAATTTATTGTAAGGTTACTCACCAAACAGTAAAAGTGGTCCGGGTGAGCCCATGACTAAGCACCCTGAAGGGTGTGAAACACGTAGGGTGGATGGAGATGAAGCTATATTTTAAATTTTTCTATCAATAAATTTATCTTTTTACTGAGCATCTTTGGTCTTGTGGATCCGTTTGAGTGCCGGTCAGCCCTGCTTCTTTATCTTCTAGGGTGGTGTCCCACCATAACCAATTAGAAAAGAGTATTCAGTTTCAGAAATAACAAATATTGAATGACCATTCACCTAGTCCTGTGTAATGGGACTAACCTTGAACAGAGGCATAAGTTGTTTGTTTAAGCTGATAGAAAGGATGGTGCGTAGTGTCATGCTGACATACATGTGGTTTCTGCTAATAGAGAAAAGACTTAGCTTAAAGTGGTATACAACCATGTATTAGATATGATTTATGTGATTATAATAAAGGCCACCTTAACATTAGTAAGTACAGTATATAATTTGCAACTGCATGCATCTCTTGCCCCCTAAGGAAACATGTGTGGGACCACAATGCAAAATGCAGTGAATTAATGCAAAATATGCGTGGAGATTTACTTTTCTCTGGGATTTGTTGCTCACTAAATCAGCACAACTGGGCTATGCAGACCCATGAGCAACTTAGTGCTTTTAAAGACAAAGGGGTTAATTTAGTAACTGACACTATTCCTAAAATAATCTTTTTTTAGTCCAGCTCAAAATGGCAGGTTTTTTTGCCTAGTGATAAGTGAATTTATTCAAATTCCGAAAAACTGCGGTAAAAATTTGCCATGGAAAATTTGCTGTGAAAAAAACCCATTGTCTTTAATACATTTGGAGAAAAAAAGTCGCCATAAGAAAAAAACGCCCATTGACTTTAAATAAAAGCCCTAATAATCTGGGTACCCAGCATGCAACTCAGTCAGTTATTTTATGCATAGCTGGTGTTGGTGTGCACCAATATACATCTTTATTGCAGCTATATAAAATAGTTAAACTATCTCAGTAGCATTAATGTATTCTGTTCTATGCCGGGGGCAGGAGTGCACAGCCTAGATCATTTTTCCTGATTCCATTTAATAGCAAGTATAGAATTCACAGTATGTACAATGTATCCCAGAGTACAGATACACACACAGAGTAGAAAGAACTAACCCAGTTTCAGATCAAAATGATTCTTTTCTGAGAAGAATAGAACTGTACTTTAACTGTAAATCAAGATAAGCAGATATGATTCAAAAAGTGTAATAAAAGTTAAAAATAAAAATGTGACTTTTTTTAAAGGGTCTAATATATTCCTGTACTCAAAGAATTATAGTAAAACTATTTTAAGAGAAGCCTTATTGTTTATACAGATCCTAGCGGAACACAAAGAGCATGGATATCTATTAGCTGTTAAACACAGTGAGGGATTAGCCCGTGCAGTCTACTGCACTCATGACTGCAATTTAATTCACTTTGCACCAGCAGGAGAGAGAATCATTAGCTTCAATAAGCATTAAGTATCAGATATTGTGGATGAAAGAGTTGCACTTCTAACAG
The DNA here is from genome assembly GCF_017654675.1 of Xenopus laevis. Taxonomy (NCBI): domain Eukaryota; kingdom Metazoa; phylum Chordata; class Amphibia; order Anura; family Pipidae; genus Xenopus; species Xenopus laevis. The sequence goes on from NC_054375.1 coordinate 72,491,844, forward strand.
CTGCTCATCTGTTAAGGGAGGGAGAAAGAAGATTCTGAACAATAATACACGTCGACAAAATTGCCTTTATTAATATTTAAAATTGTAAATGTAAAATCATACAGACTGTTTGTGTCCCTTGTTTACGCAAACAACGAATGCCAAAACATCCCAGAATGTTTTAAATTGAATAAAACTGTGCAAATGGAAAATGCATAACAACCAAGTGATATATTGTACATAGAAGGTTTCCATTTGCAAATGTCAGCACTCCTATACTCAAGATTCAATAATGTCAGGAAAACTATTATGACTATCCTTTGTATTTATATATTATACCTACATCATATTTGTCCCTAGTACCCATGGCCAGTTTACAGTCTAACATCCATATCACATTACATGTACACACTTAATTTTATCAGGAGCCTTCCTGTTCACATGCACCAGGCAACCTACAAACATACAAACTCCTTGCATTTAAATGAAGTCTTTCCTCTGATCCTATATTATGCATTCAATAATATAAAACAAAGAAAATAACTTACCCCACAGAAAGTCTTGGCCACTGGCCGACCTTTGATGGAGTAAGGAAGCGGTGCTCCCAACCTAAATACAACTGGGTCATAGCATACGGACCGTGTATATATGCACCAACCTACACAGTGCAACTACTCACTTTCAGTCCATTAACTGACACAATGGGCAAATCAAAAAAGAAACAATCTCCATTGACGATAACCTCTTTCTATGGTAAGTGAAGCTCCTAAATGCAGCACAATCTATCTTCCACGTCCTCTGTAAGCTGACTGGGAGATCTGTATTTCTGCGCATGCGCAGTTGGAGCCATTTGCAACCTCTGCACCGAGGGGTAAGTATGGAGCATTTCTCCGGGGGGGGGGGTAGTTAGCCTGGGGGAGGAGAGGTCTACGTGGGGTGGGGGTACAGGTTTTTTTTCAAAAGGGTTTACTTCTCCTTTAAGGGGCAGATTTATCATGGGTCGAAGTGAAAATTAGAATTTTCAAATTTGAATTTTGAATTAAATTTTTTTAGTTTTTTATGGCCAAAACTGTCAAAGTTGACTAGGGAATTGTTAAAATTTGATTAGAGGTTTTTAAAAAATTCTAATTTGATTTTTGAGATTTATCATACACTGGCCCTTTAAGAACTTGAATTTGACTAATCGCAACCTAACACCTGCTGAATTGCTGTTTTAGCCTATGGGGGGCGACCTGGGATCTATTTGAAGTTGTTTGCTGCCTTCCTGACATTCGAGTTTTTTTCAGAGAAAAATCTCAGATTCAATTTGAATTTGATTCAAGTTTGCGGGTCAATCCCATTCACCCGAGTTTCAAAAATTAAAAAATTCTTAATAAACTGCATTGGTCGAATTTTGAGTTCATAGGAGTTCATGGGAGTTTTAAATAACTACCATGTACTCGAAATTGGACCCTTGATAAATCTACCCCTAAGACATCATAAATATTGATAATATGAATGTTATCTGTAGTTTTTATTATGTGATCAATTAGTCTAAAGTAAACGATAAAAATAAGCAGCATTATACACAGTATTTTATTTTATAAATGAGGCATCAACAGAAGCACATATATACAAACACAATCAATATATTTAGGGGCAGATTTATCAAGGGTCGAATTTAAAGTTCATGGGCGTTTGTAAAAATTCCCATAAACTCCAAAATTGAAAAAAATCACCAATCAAAATTTTTATAAAAATGGATTCGTTTTCTCATCAAAAAACTAAATTTTTAGTATGTCTCCAAACATCTCCAAATTTACTCCAGGATGCCCCCCCCCCCGGGTTAAATAGCAGGTTTAAGGTGGCAAATAGTCTAATTCAATTCTTAAAGGGCCAGACACGATACATTTCTAAAATTTCTAAATTCAAATTTAAATTTTTTTAAAGACTTGAATCGAATTTTAACTATTTCCTAGTCGAATTATGTAGAAAGCAAATAATTCAGAAACTATAATAAAGCAAAAATTAAGGCCAAATGAAAAATTGTTTAGTATTAGCAATTCTGCAACATACTAAAAGTTAACCTTCTGAGAATGAAGTTTTATGCATATTGTATATTTCAATTCAAAATCGGGAGTCCATATAGTTATTCAGCCAGGCCCAAGTGACTCGCCCCAGTTCAAAAAGGCAATCAACTGCAGAAAAGTTTATATCAAAAACGATATAAGTCCCAAGGCCTCTTCAAGTAAAAAATATTAATTTATTGTTATTCACATTAAAACAGTAACTAGTACATACTACCCCACATACCCCACCTTACGCGTTTCACACCCTCCGGCGCTTAGTCATAGGTGTAGATACACCTATGACTAAGCGTCGGAGGGTGCGAAACGCGTAAGGTGGGGTATGTGGGGTAGTATGTACTAGTTACTGTTTTAATGTGAATAACAATAAATTAATATTTTTTACTTGAAGAGGCCTTGGGACTTATATCGTTTTTGATATAAACTTTTCTGCAGTTATGCATATTGTAGTCAATGCTATGTAATGAAGTGGTTAACATTTTATATTATAGTATCCATTTTAAGCAAATAATTGCATTCAATACATCAACCAGTTCCCCCTTGTTTATATAATGAGCTATCCAGGTGACGTGTTAGAAATCAGCAACATGGAAACCATTTTTCTACAATGAATTGCTTCTCTGCCAGTATAGGGCAATGTAATTGCTATTGCAAAGCTAAAAACACCTTAGCCTCAATTTAATTTTGAAGATAGAGAACAAAGAGAGATGGACCGCTACTGCGTTTTCCCAACCAGGTGCTCCGTCAAACAGTGTCCCCACTGCTAACTTCCAACAGAATCAATTGTTGTCAATTTAATTTTGCCTTCCTATTTATTTCCTATTTATTTCAATAGGTTTTGTGAAATTTCGGCAAAATAAAATGTGCCAATTTGTTTATCAACAGTGAGAAACTACCCATCTAAATTCTTATATTTAACTGAATGTGTTGCTGCATGAATAACTTGTTAAAGCTATTATTATTCTAGGTTATTATATGTATTCATTGTCTATTTTCTTATGATATGCTTTTATTTGTAACTTACAGTATCTAACTCATGTAATTCAGTCAATTAGGTCGATGTGTATAACACAACCAGTCTGTTACAGAGCAAATGTACTGTACTGTTGCAATGGGTTACTCAACAAGGGAAAACATTGACTAGGTAACTTACCATTTATCCCCATATTTCTGATTCATTCAGAGATTAGGGGGCTTTGGTTACTACTAGAAGTAAATCTAATTTAAACTCTACAGTGGTGAAATATTTCTTTGTGTATCTTCACTAAAGATTTAATGTATCCCCTTTTTCTTATTGATGCCTTCATTTAGATATTATTACGAGGCACAAATATTTATTAAAAAGGAACTCTATTTCTTTATGATCAGGATAGTTGCAGCTGCAGAAATAATGAGATCTCATATTTTATTACAAGATAATGACCTAATTAACTTAAATTTTAATCTAACTATAACTGCCAATATTGTACACTATAACCCTTGGTTATATAACCTGTGTTCTTTGGGTCATTGCAGCCTCATCTAATTTTAATAATATTTTCCCATTCTGCAAGTTAAACAAAGGTACAATATTTAAAGGATTACCCTTGTGGCTGATAATGCCTACTATGTTACAGTACACAACAACAAAGGATATGCAGAAGGATTTTCCAGAGAATAGTGATGGGCAAATAAATTTGGCAGACATAAATGGCAGACAATCGCCTCAAGCAAATTAATTTGTGAAACTGCAGCGGCAATTCGATGTTTTAAAATCCGATGCGTCAAAATAGTCACGCTCATAAAAATTGTCGCACGTCAAAATTATTCAGACGCCCATTGACTTCAATGTATTTTTTCCACCGATTTTTCGGCGAAGCGTCACAGATTCGCCCATCACTACCAGAGAATCCTTTTGCAGAGAAGAGTGGTTTATGCATATAGGTTGTCTGTGATTGATTACATACTGTATGGGCTTAAGTTCAAATGACAGTTTCTTTGATTAATAAAATTGGTCACCAGAATGTTATATTGTAATACAAATGAATAGATTGTGCAGAACTGAATGTGTTTAGTTAAATTAATGTGAAAAATTGAGTTTAATTTTCTATACAACTATTCTGCAAAAACTTGAACTTCTTATGCTAGTTTGACTGGTATGTTTGGGAATTTGAACTTTTAATTTACAGAGAGATTTCCAGAACTACAGATGTTTTATAAACTTTATGAACAGTATAAATGGATTGTTCCGGGACCCACTTGAGCAACCTATTATAATACAGAGATCAAAAATTCGGTGGAATTGGCTTCTTAACCCCCCTTAAAAAAAAAAGTAAATTTCTTGTATCAAAAAAAAAGATAAAGTCAGGATTGAATTTCCTTGACATTTTGAGGGGCTGCTTTAAATTACTGTCAGATTTTGTCACATTAACTATTTTTTCTGTGACCACAGGTTGTTTTTGTCAGCAACTGCAATCTAGAAGAAAATCACGTTAGCATTTTTTGCCATAAATCAATGCAAAATAGCAAGTTTCTAGGAGATCCAAGTGAACAATTTATACTAATGACTCTTTTTGCCTAGCTATTCAATCATTTGAACCCTCTCTCACTCAGAAATGTAACCCTCAAAGCTCTTAACCTGCACTTCAGAATATTAGAGGTAACTCAATACCATATTATGAAGAAGGAGTTAGCAATACATGTGCAAAGGTTTCTTTATTTAATATTTGTCATTGGCGACATTTCAAGAAGACCACTCTTTATATCCTGGGCAATTGGATTTGAGGGAAAATACATGTTTCTCACCACTTGTACATTGGTTGGAGCCTTTTGAATTGAAATGTCTTTTATTTCCCTATTCATCTTGCCTTTGCTTTAAATAGATAAATACAATTGTATCCAACCCCGGGAACACTGAAAACCTTGAGAAGATATTTATCCTTGGCAATGGGGATCATTACCCCCCACTGTTTCCTATCTAAGAACCCAGTTCACCAAATGAGTCCTTGTTTCATGTGTATATGGGTACAATAATTCTATGGTTTCTGACCTTCCCAAATAAGTAATTTATCATTTAGTTCTGTTAGGATATGCACAGTAATTTATTTTGTCTGCCTGTATGTGTAGTATAAGTGTTTTGCCCCTTCTGGCCAGCAAATCTTGTTCACTCTTCAAACAAAATAATGAACTACACTCTCCACATTTTACACACCATTACAAAAATCACCAAAAATTTTACTTACCAAGTGTATCTGTTCCCATTCAGTATAATGTGAGCAAAAGCTTAGCACTGGGTGTCTACAGGATACATGCACTGAACTTAATTAGCAATTGGTAAAAAAAACCTGAAGCAGATCATATGTGAACTAAATCCTTTTATATGCTGATGATGTTGTTTTGCCTGTTTTTATTGTGAGTAAGATTGTATGCTCCTTTTCAATAGTTTCAACTTTATTGTAGTTAAATGTGCCTTTAAGAACATGGATTTAATCTCAGAGCAGGCAGCAAGAGGTACTTGAATATACTCTGTTTTTGATTTGGAGTTGGGACATTGCTTTCTGTGAGAAGTCAGCAAAAATAGTGTTCTTTTGTTTTTGTTCTGATTTTTGATATTCATATAAATTTATCTTTAGACACTGTACAGCTTCTGATATTGGATTAATGCAAGAAGAACTTGAATCTCATCGACCCCCACAAATTTAATATTGGGTTTGCAGTATTTATAAACTACATTTGTGGTGATTTTTGTTATATAACTACAATGAGGCAAAAAAAAAACCTGAAACAGTGAAAACACTAAACAAAAATTTGAAGCGGAACCATCAATAATATAAATAGCCATCTAAATTGAGGTGGATGTATAATATTTTTTTCATACTTAAGTTGGGTTGAAAAAATGAGCCTCATACATATACATATAATTCATTTATTATAAATAATACATAGTTTCCTCAGCCTAACAATTTCCCCACTGCAAAAATCTCAGCCATGCTGTTTGTCAGCAGTGCATTAGAAACTATTGACTCATGCTGGAATCAGCCAGTCAGAGTATGAGTGTGGCGCTGTGAAAAATAATGGTGCTGGAAAAATGTATCGTTGGAGACGAGGAATAAAATTATTAAACATCTGAAAACTATAAAAAAATGACTATTTTTGGAACATCCACTACAGTTTAGTGATTATTTTCTAATAATCACTCCCTTTTCAATTAGAGTTTCTGCAGTAATGGGGATTGTTATGGGTGAAGTAACTGGGACTAAAGGGAGAAACATATTTCACATATGATGTCACAAAATCCATGTTTAAGGGGCAGTCATGCTACACATTTCAGAAGTTTAAGTAAAGATGAAAGCTGTTTAATAACTATGACATACATCACAAAGGACAGAGATCAAAGGCAACTGAATGAAAGAACTTTAAAACAAAGAAAGTAAAAGCTAGCATTTTTTGAAGGAAGAATAAATGTCTGGGAGGATATTTTTGCCTGCTGTCATTTTATTCCTTTTTTATAACTTATACTGTCAAATACATGTTCTGTGTCTTGGTGGGTTTTACGTTCATATCATGATTCACGTTTGAACATTTCCCATTGTTATAAGCTCAAATCCAAAAATAGGCATAAAGCTTGTTTTTAAAGGACTGGAACACTTTAAATTAATTTTTGGCATGATAGATAGTGGTTTTAAAGTAATTTGCAATATTGCAAATATTTTTGTTGTACAGCTTTCAAGCTTGGAATTTTAACTACCCTATAATTAGGCAGCAATTCAAATGTCAGAATGAAATATGACTAGCAAAAAAGTATAGAAAGACAAGCAATAAAATTAAGCCTAATGATACTGTACAACTTAAGGCTCACATAATGTTGATGGTAAAAGAAGAATAATGATGTGGGGCCATTTTCAGGACTGGACCTGTATGACAAAGAAAAAAACTCTGTGGGCCCTGCCAGACCAGAACCTATACCCACCTGCTACTCTTTCAGTCGTCCTTTCTGTGACATTGCTCCCCCACAGCCCTACCTCCCCTGATTGCAGCAAAAAAAGTATAAGGTACTCGCATGGGGGGAGGCTGGCAGTGGGTGAGCAAGCGGGGGCCCGTGAGGGGGTCCCTGGGGTAGCAGCTCCGGTTGGCCTTACACACCCCAGTCTAACCCTGGCTATTTTCCATGCACTATTGCACTTTCCCCAATCTGTATACATATCAAAGGTCAATCAGCTCTTCACTCATGTATGCATAGCGTACAGTTCCCTTTGGTCATCTTGGAGAGAATATTATTGGAAGGTAGGGTACATCATATACATATTTTATACAACAATCATCCCTCTATTTTGTTTTAAAGACAATGAATATTTTAAACTGTTTCTAATATCTTCTTTTATTATTAACTTCAAGTTTCAGTTCACTTTAAATTACAGATCATATTTTGATGTCTTGTATCAGATTACATTCCCTTATTTGTTATCTTGTTTTGTTTAGTTGGAAATTAGGTCTTGATGCCCAAGAGTTGATATAGCTGAAGCTAAATCCATCTACTTAAATGATCTACTTTTCAAGGTCCCAAGTGCCTTGGAGAATTACTGGCTTAGGTCACCTACAGCTTTGTTTCGGCTTATCATTTATGCCGTATTTGACAGGTACAGAAAGCAAAGTAAGTGTGACCTATGTTGTCAACATTGATTTAAGTTTGTTGTTCATTAGAAGGATAGTTAGAGCTGCTCTATTGTTTATTACTTAAACTATTAGTTTTTCACCTCCGTAGTATAAGCAATTAACTTGGTTAAGTTAGTTGCAGAATAAAAATGTGATAATAGGTTACAATGTGTTTTTTAACAAGTGGATATTATTTTGTCTGATAAACCCACATTTCTGAGTCATAATCACAAAATATGATTTCCAATATCAATGATGGTTTTTTAAATATAGTGCAAATTCATAGTTTCCTACAGTAGTAGGAAAAATGTATAGAGGAAAAAGCAGATTGTATTACTTTTAAAATAATTATTTTTAATACTGATGCAAATCTTCAAATCAATCTTCTGGATTGTAAATAGAACTTTATATGTTGATCCATCTATATGTTGATCCATCTGTATGGCCTATGAACTTTCCATGTATTTTCAATTCCAAATTACTCTGCGCTGTATAATATTTCCTTATAAATTGCAGAAATTAATTAGTTATTACTCCATGCAATTACTATATGTAGTGGAATTTCAGGAGGAATACCACTCAGGGGTCAAATGTGCTGGAAAATAAATATCAATTAATTACTTTAAACATTAAAGCTGTTGGGGTTGGCCAGTCCCAACATGCATTAAGTAGCACTTGTGACATTCTCCAGCTCTGTATTTCCTGCTAAGATGTACTTTATCTTGTCTTGAACTTAATCTCTGTAAGAGACATTGTTTATGAACTATGCCTATTTAATACCGAGATTTGCTTTGTGCCTATTGTTTGTTGATTTTATCACCTTGAGTCTTATGATTGATCCTAGGTACCTACTGGTATGTAGGTTTCTTCCTTCTAGCATTATATATGTTCATATCTGCTATATACAGTATGTTATATTATAACCATTGTCATATATATCTAATACTTCTTTTATTATTGGCATGAACACAGGCCTCGTTTTCCCCATGGTTTGTTAAATTCAACACCATAATTCTATTGTGCTGTTAGCACCCACAAGAGTGTCATTGATCACTGACAATAGAAAATGAGTTCATGTTTTTAGCATTTTTATTCTAAATTATACCTGTCAAACTGAGCTCACCAAGAGGCCAAGTATAATAGCTTTTCTATATTTTCAATGAGTTAGCAATATCAAAGCTGTAAAATCAGCACAGATGTTTGTTGCCTCAGAAATATAAGCTGTTCAAATGTATTTCTATTTCTGTACATAATCAAAATCAAGGACAGTAGTTTTACTTCAAAACCTATGAAGACAGTGTTTGAGGCATGTATTTGCTGCAAAAATCTGAATGCAAGATATATGATGAGTCCTGTAATAAAAGACTATAAAAAGATATTCAATTGTAAAAAGATCCACATACTTTCATGTACATGGTTTTACTTTATGGCACATGGGGCATATTAGAACGTTTTACCACCCGATGATTTCCAGCTTGGTGGTCAGGAGTCAAAATACTCTGAATTGTCACTCCTTTCAAACAATTAGGAGATAGCAGGAAATAGTATTTGAAGCTTTTAAATGCTTAAAAATAGTATGTATTACAAAACCTTAATGCCATCAATTTAGTTTTTAGAAACAAAGCTTTTCTTCCACAGGTCAGCCCCCACAATTCATGCCAGAAAATATGTTTTTGCGTACTTAGGGGCCCATTTACTAGCAATCTAATTTAATTTTTTTCACAAATCTCTAAAATGTGAGATTTATTATGTGTAAAAACCACAAAAAACACTAATAAACTTCACCAGGTAAAAGTTGTTGAGGTCCTATAGAAGTCAATGGTAGCTGCACTGATCCTATTGGACCATTTTAAGTCAATTCAGAGGTTTTTTTTTATCTTTTTTCACTACGAATTGTCCGAAAACCTCAATTTTTTTTAGACGTTTTAGAGTTATTCGTACTTTTGTGCATTATTTTCCATTACAGTAGTGTTAGATGTTGTGAGTTTAGTAGTGGTTTCAAAAACCTCTAAAACCCACTAAAATCTAAACTTTGCTAAATAGGCCTCTAAGACTGTAAGCTCTATGTGGCAGGAACCTCCTTCTGTGTCTCATTCCACTTAATCTCTGTGTATTCATACTTTCTGTATTTATTGTCCTCTGTATGTGTACATTGTAAGATTATAATGAAATTTGAATAAGGGTCTCCAAATCGTAAAGTTGTTACTCACCACATAAGGGAAGAGGCCCAGGTGCACTTCCCTGAGCCCTTAGCATAGGGAGTGGAAAAAACGGAAATACTTTGGAGCAGGCTCTCAAATGAAGGCAATCTCCCACCAGGTTGTTGAAGCAAAGTAAAAGAGTTTATTGTGTCCACGGCCATATGCATTTCGTGTTACAAACACTTAGTCATAGGGGCAAAGTGTCTAACGTTAGCGAACATTCACCAGCTTGATGTCATTTCAGTACTTTGCCGATTTACTAATGTCCGCTGGCCTAACTTCATTAGCGAAGGATATAGTGTCTAGCGCTACTTCGCACTCTTACGCCAGACGAAGTTTTGCTCTGGCGAAAGAGCATTACTTCACAAATTCACTAAGATGCGCATTTTACTGAACGTTACCTGTTCTGCGAGACTTGCCTTAGCCAGCTCAGACAAGGCGAAGTGCAATGGAATGTATAGGGCTTCATCAATTTTTAGTTGAAAAATGTTCCCAGCAAAGTCCCAAAAAACGCTGGCATCTTTTAGTTTTTTCAGGTTGATAGGCTGCAAAAGTCCAGAATTTTTTTTTTGGGTACCCGGGTTCCCCCATACATTTCCTACCATATAGCACATAAAACTATACACTGGGCACATGTATAGGGCATTATAACAACTATATTTCATTTTATTAAGGTTTCCCTGGGCTTGTGTAGTGTAATGTATTTGTTGCAACATATATGTCCATTCAACTTTAACTTCCCACCGTATGCACCGTAAAGCTAGCACAACTTTGCCAGAGTTCAGGGCGCCCTGTAAGCAACTTCGGATTTTAGTGAATTAGCGTTGTCCTGGCAAATCTACGCCTGGCAAATTGAGGGAGGTTAGTGAAGTTGCCCCATAGGCTCCATAGAGCACTTTGGCACTGTATAGTCATATAAGGAAAAACATATAATTTGCAGCATAAAAAAGAATCTATACATGAAACAGGACACAACTTAAGGTCTTCTTCGCCAGAATTGACCTGGATAGTTGTCAAATATTTATTATGTGAAAAATAAATAAGTCCTAAAAATAGCTTAATATTATCCCTTCATAGCAAGTAATGCTGAATAATATATAGCATGTTCAGCAACTTGTACTTAAAAGAAAAATTGGATCCTTGTGGTTTAGTTAAAAATAGTTTTGCCCGAGTGGTTCACTTGTTATCGTCCCCTTTCTGTTTAAAATAAGTTTCAGTAACAAAGCCTCTGCCTAGGAGCACTTTATATTTTTATATTTGTACACTGTAATTTCCACAATATTTTCTGTCTAAGATAGATCTACTGAACTCCCTCTGCCAAAACAATCACAATTAGTAGAAAATGGCATTTCTAAACCTCTCCCACAGTATAAATAGCTTTTGTGCTCCAGCACAAACTACTATTTCTAAAGGCATTACTTTTTAGCAATTATACAAACAGCAGTAATTTCCCTCGGCTATTTGTAGCATTTATACTAAATTTATCTGGAGTCATGTAATTTGATGTTTTGGCTCTATCAAGAAAGAAGGTTTAAATAATAGATTCCACAACACACAAGAACTAAATAATGTATACATTGTTTTTATATATTCCTCTCATTTATAAACAGAAAAAAAACACCATAACCCATAAACCCTGTCTTATTTTATGTTGGGTTACCAGGGAAAGAAAAAGACAACGAATTTGGCAAAACATGACCAACATGCAACATCTGCTGCTGTCTTAAATGAGTTCAATGAGTCCTGGTGTAGTCAAAATTCAAGTGACGCTTATATAATTATGATGTGGTTTTTCCTACAAAAAAGCCTCTATATCTATATAATTGCATAATTATGTTGAAAAAAATAATTATCTATCATGTTCAATCCATAAAAATGACTCCCGGTGCGTAGATGTTGTGCAAATAGATGAAAAATAACAATTGAGAACACAGAATATAGTAAAATGTAGTTTTGGTGGACAAAATTAATTATGAGGGGATGCAGGTGCACATGCCCAGACCTTAAGCTTGAGGGAGGATGCAGAAACTTTTAACTTCACAATTGGCAGGCTGGCACAAATGGACCATCATAACCAAGGTGGTGTAGTTAAAAGCTGTTTATTCAAATAAAATGCATCTCTATGAGTTTACAATGACAATTCCTTCTATACATGGCACCTGGACAGCTACTCATGTAAACAGGGGAAGGGCTGGGGAGGACTCTAATCCCATTGGCTGATGTAGAAGGCAAGGGCATAATAATGATGTCTGCATTTTTATTCTTTGCTTCTCTGCATTTTTTTTGTACCAGACCACTTTTACTTCCAGTGAAACAGAATGCATGGGACGAAATTCGAGTTCCAAGTTTGTTCTGACAACAGGTTTGGAGACTCGCTTACCGAGCTGCAGTTATGGCGTGCGCCCCCATACTTCAGGAACACACTCTTGCAGAACCTCAAGGTTCAGGATAACTGAAACAAAGGCTATATTGCTAAAATAACAATGATCCAGAACAGGGGAAAAGAAGGGTCAATATTCACATAATTGGTCAATTGCCTGCAGTTAAACCTAATGTGTTAAGGAGTGTGTTTAATTGTAAAGGCAGAGGCAAAAGTAATAAAAATTACTCCTGTGGCTCAGTCAGAAAGAACACTGACCTGTTAACATAAAGTCACAGATATCAGAACCAAAAGGTCTGGACAAAAGGTATAACTATGTGCCATCCTCCCCATGACTATTATATAAAGAGTCTAATGGCTTTTATCCTTGATTTTTTTAGAAGATGTATCTTCGCAGATGGTATTGCTTAACAATAGCCTGCCAGATGTAATTCTTTCAAACATGCTTTCCATTAAATCTAACTTTTTTTTTACAATGCATATTAAAACACCTCCAGCAGGATTTAATCCTCTTGAACGTTTTAGGATTAAGTTGAAGCCATTGCTCCCAATTCACAAAAATTTACTAACACTGCTGCATTCTACTACTTACCATCTCCTCCCTACCTGCAGCTTATTCTCTTTCCATAGGAAAGATAAAAAGTCTTCACTCCTGCAATAAGAAACCAGAAAGGACACGACAGATTATGGGAAGGTGAAGGAAAAGATAAGGGTAATATAGAGAGGTGGTAAATAATAGAATAGAACAAAATGGGGAGAGCAAAAGAGAAAAAAGAAGAGGTAGGGGAAACTGGGTAAACACTTGTTATTGTATTTATTTTGGACATCTAGTAATGCCACCTAAATACGAGTGTCAATTTTTTATGATTGCTCTTGAAAACATTCAAGTACTTATAGGGATTCATAGGGTTACGTTCTCCTATGGTCTGGAAATCCCCACATGGTTGGAAATCCCCACATGGTTGGAAATCCCTGGTGTGGCAAGCTAAGTGTTGGACCTAAATTGGTAAAAATTGGTAAATTTCATCACATCAAAGCCTGCAGTGAGCAACAGCAGACAGACAATTACACCTGTAGAATACGGTTGCCGCCTGTCCGGATTTCACACGGATAGCCCGGTTTTCAGAAGGGCTGCCCAGGTCAAAACAGTCTGCTGGTTTTCAAAATATATAAAATGGCATTTTTATTGACATGGCGATCAGTCCCGTAATGTCTTGTGCTCTGCCTGCAACATCACTGGCCCGCCACTCTGACATCATGACTCCGCGCCCTGCCCAGATTGTGGGCCACGGAAAGATGGCAACCCTACTTTTGAATGAGTGCACATGTTGCACAGTAGTTAATGCTGGATATACTATAGATCATCTTCTTCTGGATAACAGATCCTCTGCTCTAAGATGAACCGTTTACCATTTTATAAAAGCCCCGCTATTATACGTATTTATATGATTGCTATTTATTATATTTATTGCCAGAAAAGCATTAGTACAGTATTATGTTAAATTACCTGTATTCTGAAGTACTTATATAGACGCACAGGTATGAGACATGTTATCCAGAATGTACGGGATCTGGGGTATTCCGTATAATGGATCTTTATGTAATTTGGATCTTCATACCTTAAGTCTACTAGAAAATTATTTTAACATTGAAAAAAACAATAGGCTGGATTTGCCTCAAATAAGGATTATTAATTAGTTTGGTTCAAGTACAAGGTAATGTTTTATTATAAAAGAGAAAAATAATTTTTATAAATTTGGATTATTTGGATAAAATGGAGTCTATGGGAGATGGCCATCATGTAATTTGGAGTTCTCTGGATAATGGGTTCCAGATAATAGGTCTAGGGTTGCCACCTGTCCTGTTTTGTCCTGTTTAGCCACGTCCCTGATGTCTCAACCCCACCTCCATTACATCACGGCCCCGTCCCCTGTCTGGAGTTAGATGGCCCAAAAGGTGGCAACCCTTAATGAGTCCCATACCTGTATAGTAGTTTCTGAACTTTTACCTGATGCACCAATTCTCATGTGCAGGATTAAGAGAATGTTCCTGTTGTCTTTCAGCTCCCTGCAATAAATTTAATTACTTCTCTCTTACCCTAATCTCACACTCTGAATTCATTTTCATATGTACAACAGTATAGTATAACATATCCAGATGTTAAGCAATGTTCTTTATTTCATTTTTTACCTTACAATTATTTAAATAAAAAACAAACAAAAACATGTTTATCTTTTATTTCTGTGTCAGTCATTCTGTACTGATTCACGTTCCACAGGAAGAAAAGGCTTTAGTTTCTGCCACCTGTTTGGAGGCCACAGGATATGAGTGGCATGTGAATGAAGCAGTCCAAGTGAAACCTGTAAAACAGAGAAAAGTCACATAAATAACTTAAATGCTTAAGAACATATGCTGCTTTAGAAACCGCTTTCAGCATATATAGTAAGCTTGCAAAGAGAAAGGTTTTCATATATTGATATTATCATGGATAAAACGATCCACACAGGAACTGTGGAAGTGTTTTACCAGCGTAATAGAAGAATTTCTGTACAGCACATGGTAGAATAAAAATGCCTTTATTCAATTTTTCATGGCAGTATCTGGTTAGCAACGTTTCAGGCCTACATGTGGCCTTTTTTCAAGCTTTTTTCAAGTGTTTTACCAGCATTCAACACAATGAACACGTAATTTCAGGCACTTTGCCACTGGTGACAATGTACTAACTGTAGTAGAGCTTCTAAAGCTTAAACACATTTATCAGTTTATGTTTCCTGTACATAATCAAAGGCTATTCTGATACTAAGCTCTATAGTTAGTATAGGTATGGGTATATAGAATTTAATTAAAAGTAGGGATGGGTGTATGTATGGATGCTGAGTTTTCATTTGGAGGGGTTGAACTTGATGGACTTTGTCTTTTTTCAACCCAATTTAACTATGTAACTATGTAACTACTATGTAACTATAACACCCACCTTTGGGTTAACTTTTAGTACAGGTATGGATTCCTTTATCCCGAAACACATTATCCAGTCTGTCTCCCATAGACTCTATTTTATCCAAATAATCCAAATTTTTAAAAAGCAGCTTTCCAGTTTACAATTTTAGCGATCTGGTTGCTTGGGTCCAACCCATGCATTGATTTAAATAAGAGATTGGAATATGAATACGAGAGGGCTTGAATATAAATATGAGTAATAATAAGTAGCAATAACAATCTGTAACCTTACAGACATTTGTTTTTTAGATGGGGTCAGTGACCCCTATCTGAAAGCTGAAAAGAGTCAGAAGAAGAAGGCAAATAATTAAGAACTATAGAAAATAATGAAAACCAGCAGAAAAGTTGCTTAGAATTAAGCATTTTATAAAATACTAAAAGTTAACTCAAAAGTTAACCATTTAAATACATACAACCCCTTTCGTTATTTAGTGCTTACTGTTCCTACAATTGTTATGAGATTATCATATGATACACTTAATGAATGACAATAAGATGTGACAGTTAACAGTATATACTGTACTGTATAGAACATTATGGATTTGTATGGATAGGAAAATGTAAAGACAAAGTAGACTTTAAAGAACTAAAGTATATAGAGCATAACTTTGATGTTACAGTCAAATGGATACAATTGAAACCATTCACAGCCCACATACATATTTCATAAATAAAAATATTTTCTACTCTACTGTAAAATGTGTTTAACTTATACAGTATCATATTTTGTATAGTATATAATTAATAAACATATAGTTAATAAACTTTTCAATCAGATTTAAGGGGAGCTATTGCTAATATGACAATTTAATGAAATAAGCATGAAATAAGAAACTTTCTAAATACAATCAATTGAAACATCTGCATTGTTTCTGAAATAATCAAGTTTATGTTCACTATTCCTCTCTCAGTATCTGTTTCTCTTCATTCTGTCTTCATGCAGCAGTTGGGTATACGTACAAACAAAATCTAACAAAACAACTACTGGTGCTGGTGAGCTTTAATACATATTCTAGGCAAAAGGAGTCCCCCTATAAGGTATATTGGATCTAACTGTCAATGAGTATCTGACACAATCTAATTCCATTCCTCTTTCTGTTGGGTTCTTCAAGGCTCTGTCCTGTGTCCCTTATTATTCTCCCTCTATCCTTCCTCCCTCAGCAAACGAATCAACTAATATGGTTTTCAATAACACCTCTATGCTGATGATACTCCGATCTATCTCTCCTCTCCTGATTTCAACCCAGAACTCCTAACTTGGGTCTCCTCCTGCCTGTCCGCTATCCCTACTTAAGATGTCGCAAAGCTACCTTAAATGAAACCTCTCTAAAACGGAAATGGTTCTCTTTTCTCCAACTAACACCATTAACATCCCAGAAGTATCCATCATAGCTAACACTTCCACTATCACACCATCTCCCTAGGCCCCGTGCCTTGGGATTATCCTAGATTCTGCCCTGTACTTCACTCCTCATATCAAGTCACTTATTAAATCCTGTCACTTCGAACTAAGGAACATATCCAAAATACGATCATTTATCAGCCAAGATGCTGCCAAAATTCCTATTCACTTTCTTGTCATATCACATCTAGACTACTGTAACTCTTTTAATTAACCTTCCCCTCCAGAGACTGTACCTCTCCAGTCCATAATGAACACTGCCACGAGGCTCATAAACCTCAGCAACCGCTCCTCCTCTGCCATGCCACTCTGCCAATCCCCACACTGGCTTCCGCTACCTTTCAGAATAAAATTCAGATTAATGACCCAGACATTCAATGCACTTCATAACTCTGCCCCACCCTACATCTCTGAACTCATCTCTATATACTCACCCAACCGCGTACTATGCTCCTTTACTGACCTGCTACTCAACTCTTCTCTCATTACCTCCTCACATGCTCACAAGACTTTGCAAAGGCTGCACCTCTCCTCTGAAATTCTCTCCCACTGTCTGTCGGACTTTCTCCCAACCTTTCTGCTTTCAAAAAGATCTCTTAAAACGCACTTCTTTAGAGAAGCCTACCCTCACTCTGCTTAATTACCAAATGCAATACCACATACAGTACTGCATCTTTCCCTCACTTAATTCTGATCTTGCCCTCTACCACACCTTGTGCCTTATTCCCTTCCCTTTAGATTGTAAACTCTTTTGAACAGGGCCTTTTTCACCTTGTACCAGTATTGGTTGTGATGCATGTAACTCCATATGTTCTATGTATGTAATTAATGTGATTTAGTTGTATAAACACATTTACTTTACAGCGTGAAATATGCTGGCGCTATATAAATAAATGGTAGTAATATATAATAATACATCATACATACATACACATTTTAACCATTCTAAACTGACATTTCACAAAGATGCTTGACTCCTAACCAGAGGTTTTTCTTACTAATAATAATTTTGATGAACTGCTGCAGGTCTATTATTGTTGTCCAAATACTGATTTGAAAATTAAGTATACTAATAATCATTAGGATTTATACCTTTAAGTTTTGTAAATGCTGGTACAGGACATAACAGTACATTATTCATTCTGTATAAAATTACCCTGGAAAAATATCTTGTATGTGCTATAGTATATATCAGCAAAGTCATCACATGCCGTGTTCATTCAGTTTGCATGCAGGTGCATGACTGAGAACAACATGCTTTGTGTGCAGATTAAATTTGTTGTTTATTAATATAATTACTTATGTTCTAGAAGAACACATCCAGGAGATTTGTAACTGCCATTTTATGACTATCTAAGCACATGTCAAGGCAACCTGCTCTTTTATGGTTTGTAGTTAAAGTCTAAAAATACATATTCTTTAAGGATAAGGCCACTGTTGGTTAAAAGTAAGTTATGTCTGGTATAAATGTCACAAACTTTTTCAAGCTTGACCCAAACTTTAGAATAACTTTACATAATATCTTTGTCATCTGTAGAGGTTTGACATGGTGAATAATATAAGAAGTATGCCTTCCTGCAAAATAGGTTTGTACAACAGTAAAGGAAAGTGTCTCCCAAAAAGTGCAATATGGAAAGTGCAAACATCAGTATAAAATACATTGTATCAGTATTAAAAATAATATTCTCCAATAAATAGTGCTACATTTTACAATCGTGCCCTTTCAGATATGTTTATGTTCTAATTTGTGGATTTTTACTCATGTATTTTGGCATGGTGTACCGTATTTGGGCTGAGGAATCACAGTAAGGAGACACCTGGGTAAAAAGCCTAGTGAATTCTGTTGCGTATGGTGAATGACACAAGAATAGATGATGCATGCAGTACTGTATTTCTGAAGAAGCTCTTGAAAAACAGGGGACGTATATGAATAGTATTCCTTTTAACATTTCTTAGTAGTTGCATTCTCTCAAGCATTACAATTTGTAAAGGAAAACCCCAAAATAATACACTTTATATACTGTATGTATTCTGTTTTTAAGGACATTACCGTGTGAGGCTTCAGAAAAAAAAAAAAAAGTAGTTATGGTGCTCAGGGGAACAACGCATGACTATTAAACAATCACATAATAGTACAATGATCACCATATAACTCTTAGGGCAGAGACACACTAAAAGATTTGGGGCGACTAATCTCCCAAAACTTACTTCCCACCAGCTACAATCTAAATTGCTGGCGGGATGGCACTCGGAGCACTTTGTGTTCCGAAGTCGCCTCACTAGCAAACTTTGGGCAACTTCGGAAAATGAATCGCTCCGAGTGCCATTCCGCCGGCGATTTAGATTCTAGCCAGGGGGAAGGAAGTTAGGGGCAGATTAGTTGCCCGAAGAAACGGCGATTTGTCGCTGGGTGACTAAATCTCTCTGAATCTTCGCGTGTGTCTCTTCCCTTAATGGTTTACTTAAAAAAGAGCTACCTCTTATATATTAAAAGTTCAATATGCAATCCTTTTTAACCCAATAAAGAGCCAATAGCTCTCCTGAAACTTTCATTTTACATTTGGTCATACAATCTTGGCTCTATAGAGCAGTTGTTGAGAGTAATGCAGGGAAGTTAACATAGAAATCAGTCACAGTTAATCAGTTACATATAGTAAAAATATGATCCATATCTGTGAACCTGAAAAGCACAAAGCAAATGGGGTAAGCAGAGGTTCTTTCATACATAGCTTATTAAGGGGCCAATTAATCAATGTTCAGTATTTTTTTTACAACCAGTTAACAACATTAACCACTTGGAGGAAAAATTTAGTTAATTTCAAAATGACATCTCTTTCTTACGTTAGTACTAAAGAAAATAGTTTAACAGATTTGTTAAGTTCTCATAAATATATATAAAATTCAGTTAATATTTTCAAAGACTTTGAAAAGATTGTTATAGCTGCCACTGAACCTCAATAGAAAAGAACTGGATTTGACTGCAGAGTATTTAAATACATTCTGATAAAACAATATAAAATGATTTTGCGTATCTTGACAGCGCTATATAAATAAATGATGATGATGATGATTTTGCTACCTACTATCTGCAGTTCTTACGGTATATATTTTACTCAACTTGGCCACAATCCTGCTTAAATTGGCCCCTAAAACATAATCACAGGCGTCACCAACAATACACATTTTTGTGATACATACTCAGCAGCACAGGAACATCAATCAGCAACACAGATGGTCCTGTCAAGATTGCCATTATGTTTGCTCATGCACCTGTGCCTCTATGAGAAAAAACAGGAATCATATGCTCATTGGGGAGGCCTGAGGGCAAGTTAAAAACCTATGTACTACAAATTCATATTTTAATGTGGAGGCTTCTCAATAACAGTATTCAAGGGTAAATTGAGATGACAGAGGGGTCTCCCCACAAATTGTTTCTGTACTGGGATGAGCTACATTCCTTTTTACCTAGTTAATAGCTCTGAACATTCCAAACCTAGCCACCTTAATATATTCCAAAGGAAACAAATCACATGTTAGTTCATTCTGTGTCAAACAGTCCCTTAACTCACCTTCAATTATTTATAAATATAAAGGAACCAGACAATTAACACATAGGGGGTTATTTATCAGATTCCGAAAACAAAAATCATGAAAAATTAAATTTTGACAAAAAAAACTTTTTTAAAAAATGTATTACACCCCGAGGCTGAAAAAAATCTGAATCCAAAAATCCACCATCTCCAAGCCTTTGGGGTCCTTTAGAAGTCAATGGCAAAGGTCCCATTTCAATATCATGGTCCATGCTGAGTTTTGGCCAAAAATCTGAATATTTAAAAGTTTGCCGCCAAAAGTCAGATTCTGTCGGGAAAATCAAGATTTTTAGCTGGAATTCTGACTTTTGGCAGGAAAATCTTTTTTTTTCAGATTTTTTGCCCTAAACCTATTTTTCTGTGATAAGTACGGTCCAATCGGCATTCTGAGTTGGTCTGAATTTTTTAATTGAAATAATGAGATAGATTCAGACTTTGATAAATAGCTATTATAAAGCAGAGGTGTCCTATTATCTCTACTTAAAGCTTAAATACATAATCATATCTAGTTGTTGTCACTTTTATCCTCTTTTATTCACTTTCAAAAAAAGTAGCATGTTTTATGTATTAAACACCTACTGCACAAGAACAATGAAACAGTCTATACATTCTCAAAAGCAGAGTTTTGTGGGCTAAATATTTCGCAAGAATCTAATTAGCTTCCCTTGTGTCTCAAAGTGAGTTGTTTGTTACTGCTAAATTGGTTTGTGTAGCTGCTGAAACATCAATTAAGCTCTTATCTAAACTGTATTAAAGAATAAATATACCTTGTTTACAAGGACATCTTTCTTCTGCGACAGTAAATTATAAGGGTATACTGTAGATACATGCATGCGTCTTCTGTGCATATTTATATTCATATGGGTCAGTGGGAGTATCTATATTTCATTTTGCAAGACCAGGGAATTCTTAATAGATAAACATAAGGGAAAATCAGTATAAAATCACCAATGGTGTAATTGCATTACTGTATCTGGAGACAATGACACCCCCATACTACTGGTAGAGGGTTATCACTGAGCAAGGAAAAGGGGGCCGCAATGATGAGTTTGTGCTGGGCTGGAAATGGTGCATAGTTGCACCATTTTGTTTCCAACACCACAGAATCCCTCTCACCAGCTCCTTAGATATGTAAAGATTGTTGGCTTTAAAAATGCCTTACCATACGTCATAGCTGGGAATGCTGCCAGTTTAGGTTTAGGCTTACAGTAAGACTGGTAGAGCATATATTTTGGTGGGCTTGGTCTCACGAGAAAATGGAAACCAGTTTCCTGTTTTTCACTTGTCCACTTGACCCCTTCTGTGACTGGATGATGTTGTTAATTGTAGCAAACATTCTATGCGCTGCACACACAAATGCTGCAACTTTTTTAAAGGCACATGTATGGGGCCTGTTATCAAGAATGCTTGGGACCTGGGGCTTTCTGGATAAGGGCTCTTTCTGTAATTTGGATCTCCATACCTTAAGTCTACTAAAATAATTTAAATGTCTGTGGTTGGATCAAGTACAAGGCACTGTTTTAAAATTATATAGAGAAAAGAAATCACTTTTAGATATTTGAGTTATTTGATTAAAATGGAGTCTATGGAGCTTTCTGGATAATGGAGTTTGGGATAATGGATCTCATAACTGTAATGTAAATGAATGATAGGCAATGCTTATAAACTGGATGAAATATTGGTTTAAAATTAAACACCACAAATAAGGCACCTGCCTCGTGTGTTTTGTCTGAAGCCCTGAAATTAAAAAATATAACATCATATTAAATGTAGTACAGGTATGGAATCCATTATCTGGAAACCCATTATCCAGAAAGCTCAGAATTACCGATAAGATGTCTCCCATAGACTCCATTTTATCCAAATAATCCACATTTTAAAAACAAATTTCATTTTTCTCTGTAATAATAAAAAAGTACCTTGTACTTGATCGCAACTAAGCTATAATTAAATGAAAACTATACCCCCAAAATTAATACTGTACCGTGTACCGTTTTTATAAGAAACCTGACTGTTATGCAGTGAAATTCTCCCTTCATTTACTGCTGTGAATAGGAATTGTCAGATGGTCCCTAACTGCTGAGCAGGGAAACAATCATACTTATGAAGAGCAGGGGGAGCCCCCGCCTTACTTACCAGCCATGCAGAACTCAAGCAGCTTTGTTTATGATGATCCCTAAGCAGCCCAGACCACACTGAGCATGTGCAGGGTCAGGCAAAGATGTTTAACAAAGTTACAAGATGACAACCCCCTGTGGCCAACTTTGAAAGCATAAATCATTTGTTTGATTAGGCTTGTGGTGCAGTAAGTTCATGCTTATGTTTAGTATACAAAATACAGCATTTCTAGCCTTATTCTATTTTAGACTTTCCTTGTCCTTTAAAGGAATTGTTCGGTGTAAAACTAGAAACTGGGTAAATAGATAGGCTGTGCAAAATAAAAAATGTTTCTAATATAGTTAGTTAGCCAAAAATGCAATGTATAAATACTGAAGTGACTGGATTTCTAACAGAACAGAACACTACTTCCTGCTTTTTAGCTTTCTAGTTTTCCACAGATTGGCAGTAACCAATCAGTGACTTGAGGGAGGGGCACAGGGGCCATAACTGTTTGCTTTTGAATCTGAGCTGAATGCTGAGGATTGATTGCAAACTCACTGAACAGATATGTCCCTTGTGGCCCCCCCTCCAAGTCACTGACTATCAGAGATAGAAAGCTGAAAAGCAGGAAGTAGGATTCCGGCTATTATGTTAGTCATCCAGTCACTCCAGCCTTTATATATTACATTTTTGCCTTACTAATTATATTATAAATATTTTTTATTTTGCACAGCTTATCTATTTACCCCATTTTTATTTTCACACTGAACTGTTCCTTTAAGCAGCATACAGTCAAATTAGGTGGCATATTAAACTGGTGTATATATATTAATAAATATTGCCCGTTTCAATCTCTTGCCTTGAACCACCATTTCGTGATGGTCTCTGTGCAGCTTCAGAGATTGGGGGACCAGAAATACTGAAGTTCTAGCTGTAACAGGAAGAAGTGTGGAAGCAAAAGACATAACTCATGTGACCTAATTTGTTTGGTTTGTTTGTGTGCACTGTGAATTCTAGGATCCCAGGGGGTGGCCCTTATTTTTTAAAATGGCAATTTTCTATTTATGATTACCCAATGCCACATTCTACTAAAAAAGTATATTATTAACAAATTGTTTTATTTACATGAAGCAGGATTTTACAGGAGCTTTTTTATGCAATATGCAAATTGTTGGGGGGTATAGTTTTCCTTTAATACTAAGAACCAGCCTATTGGGTTTATTTAATAATGACATTATTTTCTAGTAGACTTAAGGTATGAAGATCCAAATTACAGAAAGATCTAGTATCCAAAAAGCCCCAAGTCGTGGCTGTTCTGGATACCCCATACCTGTAAAGTGTTACTTCTTTTTGGCATGATCTTGGCTGCACTAAAAGTCTATCACTCACAGACTGTGAAATACCTTTTTAACCTAAGGAAACAGAAAACAAGTTGGTCACTAATGGCTTGTTAAACTGACATATTTTTAAGGCTGAACATACATTTGTAAGCATACAAATCCTTTAATGACAGATTTTTTTTTTACTCTTAATTCCCTACAGAAAAAGAATGTGTAAATGGAAATGGCCCGAATGAGCCTGCAGTTAAAAAGCAAATGCATTTTCTGAAGAGGAATAGTGCAAACTGCAAATGTAAACACCTAAATAAATGAGCTTCTTGTGCCTTTTTGTTTTGAAAAAATATATAACTTATTACTAAAAACTAAAATTGTACAAAGTTGTGAAAAGGGTTCATGTTTGACCTGAATCAAACTGAGAATTTCTTTGTCTCATATAACTGTACTTGTAGTTCTTGGGAATAAAAACATTTCTTTACATAAGAGAGATCTTTTGTTAGTGATGGCAAAAGAAATGTACATGCGCTCCATTTAGTTTTCAACGTTGGTTTTCTAATCCTCAGTGCATTATATTCCTGTGGCTCTGTCCTCATAAAACCTCAGTAATTTCTAATACACAAATATGACAAAAATATTTACAAATACCCAGATTCTTATATATGTTGGAGTCTTGCTTTACCAGAGTTTTTAATTACTTTATAAACATGACCCTACAAGAACCAGAGCAGTTTGCCCATGTTGTAAGCCCTGACATGTATTCATTTTTATTAAAATGTAAAATGATATTTATTACTACCACTTGGAAACATCATGTTTGTCACTGTCACAAAGACATAGTCATGCTTAAAAATGTGTTATTTATTTTTACATCAAGTAAAATTTAGCATTACATGTTACATACATTTTACGTATAGCTACAGCATTTAAACTAGTGCTGAGCAGCTGCTGTAGAGAGGTTTTTTTATAAATTTCCTCCAAAGTATACACTTCAATAGACTTGCAAGATTCTGTAGTGCATTGGAAGATAGTGGCTCAAAGTCTGGTGAAGTTTGTAAAAAAAACTTAAGCTAGGAAGTTTTTTTTTTTCACAACTTTACTGGTTTATTTTTTACTTGTGTTTTTGCAGCTACTTTCATATATTTTTTAACTCTTTGCCTGCCAAGCATGTATGGCATACGTGCTGGCAGGCAAATGCTCAGGCTGCCAAGAATGTACAGAGTACGCTCTTTAGCAGCTGAACGCTTTCTCTACATCGGCAGCTTTTGCCGCCTCCGCAGAGAGTGGGGAGGGAAGACAGCCCCCTAGGGGGCTGTCAAGTCGATTGTCGCAGATCCGACTTCAAAGTAGCAGACGCATCACATGGAGCGTCTACTTCACTTACCTCTTTCTCTCTGCAGAGCCGCTCACGCACTTCCTGCTGTGCAACAACTCTGTAGACACGATCTCTAGGACTCCTCCAGCTATGTCAGTGATCCTCCTGCTCCAAAAACGGTAAGTGCACGTTTTTTAACACACTTGCAAGCACTTACATACTGTTACTTTTACATGGTAATGAACTGTGCAAAACTGTGCATAATGTGCACCCACTTGGGCCAGGGACCACCAGGTTTTTTTCTGGTGTCCTGCCAGCCCAGTCCAACCCTGTATTCTTATGTCATTGATCATACACAAAAGCATCAACCATGTTTGCTAGCTGGGTGTCTTCCCATTATGTCCTTCCTCAATTAGCAAAAATAAAGCACACCATCGCAAGATTTAGATTAGAATTATTATTTTAAACCTTTTTTCGGATGCAACACTGCAAAATGTTGCATTGTTTACTGGAGAATGCAATTTTTCATGCTTGGGCATGAAAATTGCAATTTTTTTTACAACAAGAAACTGGACACTGAATCCCAGCATTCCTTCTCTGTATATATTATTTACAACTTTACCCTACCGATTCACAGAATTTTTTTTCATTACTGAGGATAAAACCAGAATCTTGCCCCCAAGCAGTCACATATTGATATTACTTATTGGAAAGTTGTACAGAATATAGCACAACTGTTTCCAAGTTCCTTGCTTGAGGTCTACCAAAGGACAAACATATTGCTTCAGTATAGTTAACCTGACTAGGCAAGACATAAACATTATTCCCACAGGAAGAAAAAAAAAACGGAATACAAAATTGTTTTCCAGTTATTTGTGGTGTTTCCAAATGACTGAAATTAAAGGAATAATATAAAACACGAACAACTAAAAACAATAAATAAATAATTGATGTGCAAACCACTGTGCAATGCAGAACAATGTAGAGGACATAATACAGTACAATTTTTCTGTTATCTGAAAATCCGGAAACTTGGGGGCAAATTCACTAACCGGCGAACAGGGTACCAAATGCTGGCGAAATTATGCCAGCAAAATTACACTCAGCAGATCGAAGTTACACTAGCGTTGGCTAATTAGCATACGGCGTGCAGTTTAAGTACATTACACTACACAAGGCCAGTGAACCTTAATAAAATTATATAAAGTTGTTATAATGCCCTACACATGTGACCACAGTATAGTTTAGCAAATTTAGGGGGGAGGGAAGGAGGGTACCCCCCAAAAAAAATTACTATCTTTTTCAGTCTATCACCCTTTAAATAGGAAAAAACACCAGCGTTTTTTGGGACAGAACAATTTTTAACTTTTTTTGAGGAACTCCTATCTACTCTATTGCACTTCGCCTGGTCTGAGGTGGCAAAGGCAAGTCTGGCGATAGAGGTAATGGTCAGTAAAATCAAAAACTTAGTGAATTAGCGCAGTAACGCTCTTTTGCCAGACCGAAAATTCACCTGGCATTAGAGTGCGAAGTTACGCCAGAGTCATTTTTTATATTGTGCTCTGAACAGATTTAGTTTTTTTTTTTTTCCTTTACTCCATAATATTTAGATAGATAGACAGACAGACAGACAGACAGATTAGACAGATTAGACAGACAGATAGATTGAGCAATTCAGGAGTAATTCAGTTTGTACTTCATCCATTTAATTATCAACGTGCTTGTAATAAGTAATAGTGGGGCTCTAACCCTATATGACATGTAAAGTTTCTTGTTACCTTTACCAGCTTTCACACACACACTACTAATAGAGGGGACCTGTGTGACATTATATTAAAGTCACAGAGTAACCTAAAAAAAAGTCAAAGGATGAAGAATGCAGAAAAATCTGTTCTATTTACGGACAGCTAGTCTGCTACTTGTCTTGGCACATGCATTACATTTTAAGCAGTAATGATACATTTTTAATAGTGTTGTTTTATGTATCTATCTTTTAAATATGTAAAACTTAAACAGCACAACAAAACCGTTACAGTATTCCCTAATGTGAGGCATCTCCAACTATATAAATGCATACTTTATTCTAGAGAAGAACCAGTAAATGAGATTATTGTGTGTAATAATGAGTGTTTGGGTATAGTTACTCCAGGACAAAAAGTGATTTATAGGTTATAGATGAGATATGAAGTTAAGACTTTAACAAATCTTGGAAAGATTTATCAAACATTTTCTAATTTGAAAAAACTTGAAAACTTTAAAATCTTGAAGGTGTGCTTATTTATCAAAAAACTTGAATTTCAAAAATTGCTCTACATAACATTCTAAATAATTGGAGGGCCCTTGAGCTGGGTATCATTCTAACTGCCCACCAATAAGACAAAAAAATGCCCTTGTTTTGATGAAGATTCATTTACAAAGAGTAACATCCTGTGCAGCCCAACTCCAGTTCTATTATATTCTCTATTCTACTGGATTGTACAGTATGTCCAAATTTACCCTGTCCTCTGGGCACAGATTTCCCTAACTGGTTATGTATATATTTTCTGTGGTTTGTTCTCCCCATACTAAAGTTTGTGAGGTTTGTAAGATTTTTTTCTACCTTGAATAAACTCACAATTTGAATGTTTGATTATTTATGAAAAAACTCAAATGTAAAAAACTTGATTGAATGCAATAGGGGAAAAAACTTGAATACCTCAAATTTATCAAGTTATAGGCTGAAAAACCTTGAATAACTCAAATTAATCAAGTGTTTGAGTGCAAACCATTGTAAAAATCATGAAAATCATGAATGCAAAAAACATCTTTAAATGGTTCAAGGAACCTCTGCCATTGACAGGTTTTAGCTGGAGTATTTTCCAATTCAGACATACAGTATAGCATCTTTGGAGCATGTTAATTCTCAGAAAGAGTTTTTACTTATCCTGAAAAAAACTTAGTTTTTTAGTGAAAATTACCCTCAAAAAACTCGAATTGTTTGGGGAAACACAATGTTTCAAAAGCTAAACGGCGTTTCATAGCAATATGAGGGTTAAGGGCATACTTAAATTATCTAAACATGGCTTGCTTTTAATCAAAATTATCTT
The DNA here is from genome assembly GCF_017654675.1 of Xenopus laevis. Taxonomy (NCBI): domain Eukaryota; kingdom Metazoa; phylum Chordata; class Amphibia; order Anura; family Pipidae; genus Xenopus; species Xenopus laevis. The sequence continues at coordinate 72,519,925 of NC_054375.1, forward strand.
TAATAGATATAGCTCCCCATTTAAACACATCCTGATTAAAATATTGTGCCAAAAACCTAAGTTTGTTTCCGTGCTGTTGTAATTCTTTGATAAATATTGTTGCAGATGCATTTGCATAAGAAAAATTGAGCCAAGTTTAAAAGCACAGCAACAACTCTAATGGCTATCATAAATCCTAAACTCATTAAAGACAATAGCTTAAACTCCTTTTTACACAAAATATGTAACAGAGGCATTTTTACAATCATTATACGCACTTGCTTTTGCAAACAAAGAACAAATAATCTATTTTCATCCTTGGGAAATAAATGAAAACACTACTAGAAAAAGTGCATATGTTAAATTTGTGTAGATCTGCTATACACATATGTGAAAGAATTGAAAGTATTTACAAATGCAACCAATGGACACACAGAATATCTATACTTCCTACTTATAGGATCCATTTTCATAAGTAAAAAATTTTTTAATAAACCAACATTTTACTTGGTTTAACTTACTCTATAACAAATTTTCAGTGCAGATAAATGTATCACTTCATTAAAATATGTTTGAACACTTTAATTTGTATTGGTTGTCAGTATTCAGTGATCTTCAACAGCAATACTAAGCACTAACACTTGTCTGAATCCTTGGAAGCAGGGAGGAAAGGTTTGGCCCATTATTTTTTTAAAAACAGCTCAGTGTGAAAATTAAAACTGGGAAAATAGATAGGCTGTGCAAAATAAAAAATGTTTCTAATATAGTTAGTTAGCTAAAAATGTAATGTATAAAGGCTGGAGTGACTGGATGTCTAACATAATAGCCAGAACACTACGGCCTGCTTTTCAGCTCTCTAACTCTGAGCTAGTCAGCAACTTGAAAAGGAGCCACATGGTACATTTCTGTTCAGTGAGTTTGCAATTGATCCTCAGCATTAAAAAGTAGTAACAGATATGACCCATGTGCCCCCCCAAGTCTCTGATTGGTTACTGCCTGGTAACCAGGGTAACCAGTCCATGTAAACCAAGAGAGCTGAAAAGCAGGAAGTAGTGTTCTGGATATTATGTTACATATCCAGTAACTCCAGCCTTTATACATTACATTTTTGGCTAACTATATTAGAAACATTTTTTATTTTGCACTATTTAGCCAATTTTTATTTTTATACTGAACAATTCCTTATGGAATGGTGCACTGCATGTAAAAACATAACCTACTGTTTATGTTCAATGTTCAAACCTAAACAAATGGCATAATGTAGCGGAGCACAGAAGGGAAGTTTTAGTACACATTAGGTATTACACATTATTTTGTTATTAAAACAAAGTCGACCTAACTACCATCCATGAATTTAACTCATTCATCAAATAATAAGCTCAAAAAAGTTGGTGCGGAAAAGTTTAGACAAAATCGAATGAAAATTTGAGCTAGATTTATTCATGTTGACAACCATGTTAACTTAAATGTCTTCCAAAACAGATCATCTATCTTTCATTTTAGGCAAGTGTTCATCTTCTCTTGTGAGTGTTTTGTATTTCAAAATGAGGTTTAATGTTTGAGTGCTAAAATAAAATAACCCACAAATATATTTGTAACATCCATCATCTACAACAATCCAAACAAACAAACATATACTTAATTATTTCGAACCATTTACTGGCCATGTCTAATTTTTTCACTTATTTTAAGTTTAAATCTAATTTGAATTCTTCAGAATATAAAGCATATAAAGGGTTTGATAATTATTATAATAATTATTTCAACATAATGCAATGTTTACACACTTGGTCATTTATTCTAACATCACACATTTTTTGTGCTGTTTGGTTTTATTTTTTTTAAGATTTCAAAATAGTTTATGTTTGTGTTCATTTTTAATACTATTCTAGTCTGTCATTACAAACCCGGTCTGATTGCTAGGGTCACGTACTGTAACAACTAGACAGGTGTTGTAAGGAAAACATTCAGTAGCTATCACTATGTTTTGTTTGGTTTTGTCTGTGTAGCCAATGTCATTATTTTATGATAATGTCACTGAGTTTATACTGTAATTGTGTTTCAAAGGCCTAAATATATTATTTTTCCACCTTAGAAGAAAGATTGTCTAGAAAGTTTTTAAGTATAATGGACCAAAACACAGTCCACAGTGGCCCTGATGAGACAAACCCACATGGTGATGTGCCTAAGAAACCAAGTGAAAGCAAAATCAGGTCACTTACCACCTCCAAAGTAACCAATAGGAGGTTGGTGGGTTAGTACCCTAGTCTTACACAGATGTTTGGCAACCCAGTATTGATGCCTCAGAAGGTATGCATCTGTATAGATGATTATCATTATTACAAGCAGTGTCTGTCAAAGACCTGGTTTGGTGAGATCAGAGTATTGCTTATCTTTTGTTAAAAGTTACAATGAATAATTTCATATTGTTAAGATCTTGCCTAACTGCACATTTTCACAATTTATTGTTAAAATGTCTATGAAGATTCTCATTTATCCAGGTCATGATATATACAGTATCTAGTTAAATTAACTAAAAACAACATAAATAAAATATAGCTTCTAAAGAATTCCTGGTGTCCATTCATTTACATGAAGTGAGAGTCCCAGGTGTGGCTTGTGCTGTACCCTAGCCTGTCATACCAAGGGTTAACCTCCTTCATGACTTATATTATAATAAAATTGCAATGCAACTTTTTCCTGAAAATGAAGCATTAATGTGAGTTGTATTTTCCCCCAGAATTAACAAGGGCTGATACTTCTATCTGTAAAAATAAATACTGGCCTTCCTATATCTGTTACCTTCTTCCTACTGAAAACATCTGAATCAAAAACATCTCATTTTTGGCCAGGTGACTACTTTAACATTGAATCAAGCTTCTTCCTTTCATTCAGGATCAGTAGCTTATTTAACCACGTTCATGGATAATACAACTATGAGATTGGCTGGGTTACTGATGTGCACTAATATGTGGCACATAGTATTATAGTAATTACTTTTACCTTGCATTTTCATTCTACAATTAATTAATAAAAGTAATTTATTATTTCTTTGAAAAAAAAAAAATACACAAGATTCAAACTATTGCGGGATCAGAGTGCATCTGTTTTGTTACATCTAAATCACAATTTATTTTAAACAGCACAATTGTTACAATTGTGAAGCAATTCGGTTTTTATATCTGGGATATTAGCGTGTGGATGATTCATTATATTTTGGCGAAAGCCTGTAAGTCAAACTGTTTCTGCAGTTAGAGATTATTTATATACACATTACCTCTCAGTGGGTGTTAAACACTTATTCCTGAAAAGCTGTGTAAAATCATTAAGCTTAAAAATGGTATGTCTACATTAAAAGAGAACAAAAGCCCAGTGTAATACCTTGTGTTTTAAGCATTTGTAACAGCCTAAAGGTAACCTCACAGCAATTTGCACAGTCTGGAAAGTAAAATGAATTGACACATATAAAAGCAGATCAATTGGAGTTTATTTTAAACACTGGGCAATTATTTGAACCTTGGGAAGTACCCTATACCAACCAATTATTGATTATCTTTTTTTAGCCAGCTGCAGCTAGAACAATAGATGCAAACATGGGTTACTGCCCAGATGCATATTAGCCCAGTGCTTATACATCCCCGTTTGGGATGTATTTCAGTGGTTGAATGCTTTTCTGCCCTGGGGTATGGGGTATGGGGTAGCAGAGCACAGTATTTCTCAGCAGTAGGATTGAGCACTATCAGCCATCTGAATTCTTGCTTCCCGAAGCAAACTGGATGTGGGGAGATACGGACAATTACTGTATTATTCATGATAGTTACATTGTTAAATCGGGTTGAAAAAAGACAAAGTCCATCAAGTTCAACCGATATCTATATCTAACCAATATCTATACTAACTATAGAGTTTAGTCACAATGGCCTTTGATATTATGTCTGTCCAAAAAATCATCCAATCCATTCTTAAATGATGGATTTAATTGTTCTTGTTTGGGAAATAAACTAAATTAAATACAAAAATGTCATTAAAAATCTGCCTGTTATAATGCTGACATGCCTTATTAGGTATTTCTTACTGGATGAATATATTTAAAATCAGTTTTTTTAGGTAAGGGTCCATCTGTATTGGATCAAAATATCTTTTTGAGCCCACAGAGTGCAACAATATGATAAAGTGTGTTTGCCAACACTAGTAAGAGTATAAATGTATTCACCGAAGTATAATGAGCCACTTATTGTTATTAAAAAAATCACCAGCAGGGAATTATTTTAATTCAATGACTTGCAATGACAAATGGATAAGCTATAATAATTAATTCAAATGAGTTCTTTGGAGATGAACTAGTGTGCTATGTATTTGTTTGTCAGGGATAATTAACACAGAGAGATGTAAAAAGGCAGTTAAAGGATAAAAGTGCATTGGAACGTATCTGCTGCCAGCATGCCTAGGGCCTCACAAGAATGACATAAATGAAGAGAACTTACATACAAAATAAAATAATTATTCATATATGAGAAGCAAGAAAAAAGTTTTTTGATCAAGAACAGCTTTATATTACAGTTGAAATATTTGAATATAGTATAATATAGTATATATAGCCAGAAAATGTACCACAAAAACACATAAAAAATAAAATTCTAAATCATATGTATATTACAGTATAGATAATCTAGAAAAAAACTACTCTGCATAACATAAATATGAAATTACAAAACACAAATATCCTATATATTTTTTTTATCTATCCATGGTGAGCATGTGGGAAAATTGATTTTTGCACATATAGTAGATTTTCCCCTTCCCACTAAATTCAGGAACCAAAAAAGTGGTAATTACAAAGACCCATGGAGAATTTAGTGGCATAAAAAGGTGCAGCTCCGTGAGGAATAGCTCTGGTGGGTGCCACGCAGGCCTGTCCAAACCCCCTACCACATGGAAAGCAGTTATCTAGGGTGTCTGTTAGCAGAGTGAATAATATAGAGGAGCAGTTACAGTCAGAACTCTTACTAATCAGAATGATGCTGCAAACATGGCTGATACTTTATTCTCCTTACAACAGGTAGAGAAAAAAAGTATATTATATTTTATTCTAGAGACTCTTCCCAAAATGTACAAATAAAGAAACCATTCTAAACACAACACAACAACGCAGAAATAATAACAGTATTTAGGTGTAAAGGATACCTGGTGGTCTAGTGGGGCAGCAGGGACACCCATGACATCAATTTCAAATATTTAAAGGTGCTACGCCCTAATTCCCATCACCCAATGTAGGTCTTTTGTAGATAGTTTGTGGATGTGCTTTTAATCTGTGTTCAGTATTCTTTGATCTTTGCCTGTCCTTGACCACTGCTATATTGCTGCCTGAACGGGCTTTTGCCTGTTTCTAGTCTACTATTCTTCCAGGTCCTGACTCATACCTTGGTTCTCTCACTTTAAAACCTGGCATCATCCAAGTAGTGACGGGTTCCTCCTAATGTGAAAGGTGGCTGTTATAGGCAGAAGTGTGAGCTGTGACTGGAACCTTGGTGTTTGTTCTGGGTTTGGGATACTGAGCGTGACACACAGATTCTTATTAGTACCCTCTGGTGCTCCATAACTTTCATGTTTGACTTATGTAAAAAGTTTCAGACATGCAATTTAGGGAATGGTAGGGGGAGGGAGATAGGATACCTACACCCCCCACACACACACACCGACCCCTCCAGTATACCGGGCTACTTATGTTTGTACAGCCAGTGACCCATTTAGTCAAAGCATTTATATTAGCCTTACTTAGTAGATTTACAGACAAAGTTTGTACGTACATATGTTAGAGAACTTAGTCTGTAAGTCCCAATGGACAGGAATAGATGTGAATGATGTTAAATGTTGGTTTAATGTTACTACATGATTTAAAATAAGATAACTGATCAAAACTTGCATGTTACCCTTTTTCATAAATATATATTAAGAATAGGTCAGATATGGTAAGTTTCAAATATTTTTCCTCCAAAACTATAAATTAGGCAATATTAGAGACTAGCACATTATACAAAATATGAATCAAACTACATTGGCTTACAAATACATTTGTATAGAATTACAGGGAATTCACAAACAAAACATATTTTAATCAGGAAATCTAGTTGGTCAGCAAAAATTGGCAACAAATTCAAAGAACTCTAAAGGCCTTTGGTTTCTCCAAGTCTTTATATTGATGGATTTTTGTTGCTCAACTCAAGTCATGGCATACAAATCAAAGAAAATAAAATACTGCAAACTGTGGGTCGTGACATGCTGGGCTACAGTATATTTATTTCCTCAATTCTTTGAATACCTGAACTCTGAGTTACTGTGTAATAACAGTGAAGGCATTTTCCACAATGCCCAGAACAGCTTTGATTCAAATTGCATGCAGCACACAAGAGCCCATTAATGAACAATGTCTCCATTAGGTGCAAAATTTAATCAGACAGGGAAGTCACATTAGTTCTGCTGCATAATGTAACCTCAACCATCACTCCAATTGCTGCAAGTACTTTTGCAACTGGTATGCTTTCTTTCTAAAGCTTATTTAAATAGACAATTGAAACTGTAAGAGTTTTCAGAATGAGAATAAAGAATGACATGCATAGGTTGAATACTAAAGTTGAAGGAAAATCAAAAACATTCATTTATAGATTGAAAGTTGGATATTTTAATGATTTGCTCTATCCTAGCAATTATATTAATTAAAAAGTCCACCATTTTAATTAACTGATGCTAGGCACAGGGTGCAAAACTTATCATTATAATTATGTCATTTATCAAAAGTCGAGTTTTCTGAGGTTTGTGAGGTCTTTTATGCCTTGAATAAACTAAAATGTTTTCTAATTTATGAAAATCTTGAATTTTAAAAACTTGAATTAATGAATTCCGGGTTTAAAACCCTAATACTCAAATTAATCGAGTTTTCTGCAAACAAAACTTGAATCGCTCGAATGAATCGAGTTTTCGAGTGAAACCCACCAAAAAAAAACAAACAAACATAATGAAGGCTACAAACATCTTCAAATGATTCAGATTCAAGTTATTTCCAGCTTCAGGGTATAATAAATCCCGAAAAATTTGAGGTTTTTTTTAAGCCAAAAATTTGACTGAAAAATACTCTCGAAAACTCGAATTGTTTCGGTAAAAACAACTCGACTTTTAATAAATAACCCAACAAGAAGTCCTAATCAGCACTGAATGGAAAACAGAGGTTGTAATTACAAGGTAAAGTGGAAGAACAAGATGGTACCAACAGGGTAAACAGTAAAATAATACAAAATAGAAGCTGTAAAATGATTCAACAGTGAATTGAGAAAGATATAGGGACAGATTCACTATTGGGCGAATTTTCACCAGGGTCCGCTTCGCACCACTTCGCCAGATGCAAATACGATTATAAATACGCTTATTCACTAAAATGCAAAGTTTCATCCCGGGCATCGACCGATGGCGACTTTTCGCCAGCATTACTTTAGCTGTGCATGCATTTTATAGCAAAGCATTCATTCGTGCTTAGTGAAACTTCGCTAGTGATCTTGCATAGGGCAGGAAATTTAAAGTTGTATGGAGGTCTTTATTATAAATGTTGCTGCTAATAGTTTAAGTTACTGGTTTATATTACAAATGTCCAGGGAATCGCAATAAAGACAATAGAGTTAATAAAATGCCCTATACATTAGGGATGTCGCGGACTGTTCGCGCCCGCCGAATGTTCGCGAACGTCGCGCGACGTTCGCCATTTTGGGTTCGCCTTAGCTGGCGCTTTTTTTTGACCTCTCACCCCAGACCAGCAGATACATGGCAGCCAATCAGGAAGCTCTCCCTCCTGGACCACCCCCACACCCCCTGGACCACTCCCCTTCCATATATAAACTGAAGCCCTGCAGCGTTTTTTCATTCTGCCTGTGTGTGCTTGGAAGAGCTAGTCTAGGGAGAGAGCTGTTAGTGATTTGAGGGACAGTTGATAGTAAGTTTGCTGGCTAGTAATCTACCTTCTACTACAGTGCTCTGTATGTAGCTGCTGTGGGCACTGCTTCTGATCTCTCATCTGCTGACTGCTGCCTGTAACCCAATAGTCCTTGTAAGGACTGCTTTTATTTTCTTTTTTGTTTTTTTTACTTTGCTACTGTAAGAGCCCAGTGCTATTAGTCTAGCTGTGTTGGGGAGTGGGACTGGTGTGCTACTGTGCTGCTCCTAGTAGTTCAGCAGCACCAACCCGAGTAATTTTTTTTTTTAATATACATATATATATTTTTTTATTTTACTTATCTTACTGTTCTTTAACGTGTCCAGTGCTGTTTGCTGTTCTTCATAGTAGTGCACCAATAGTAGTGCACTTGCAGGCATTATTTGCCCAGTGTGTTCTTCAAACAACTGCCATCTAGCTGTGTGAGCTTTTTCACATTCTGTCTAAATATCAATAATAATACCGTCTCCAGAAACACCACCTGAGTGACGTTTTTCAAGCAGCAATAATATATTCCGTATCCACTGCTGTAGTAGTGTATACGTTGACCTTGCAGGCATTGTTTCAATTTGTTTGCCCAGTGTGTTCTTCATTTTCAAACAACGGCCATCTAGCTGTGTGAGCTTTTTCACATTCTGTCTAAATATCAATAATAATACCGTCTCCAGAAACACCACCTGAGTGACGTTTTTCAAGCAGCAATAATATATTCCGTATCCACTGCTGTAGTAGTGTATACGTTGACCTTGTAGGCATTGTTTGCCCAGTGTGTTCTTCATTTTCAAACAACTGCCATCTAGCTGTGTGAGCTTTTTCACATTATGTCTAAATATCAATAATAATACCGTCTCCAGAAACACCACCTGAGTGACGTTTTTCAAGCAGCAATAATATATTCCGTATCCACTGCTGTAGTAGTGTATACGTTGACCTTGTAGGCATTGTTACCCAGTGTGTTCTTCATTTTCAAACAACTGCCATCTAGCTCTGTGAGCTTTTTCACATTCTGTCTAAATATCAATAATAATACCGTCTCCAGAAACACCACCCGAGTGACGTTTTTCAAGCAGCAATAATATATTCCGTATCCACTGCTGTAGTAGTGTATACGTTGACCTTGTAGGCATTGTTTGCCCAGTGTGTTCTTCATTTTCAAACAACTGCCATCTAGCTGTGTGAGCTTTTTCACATTCTGTCTAAATATCAATAATAATACAGTCTACAGAAACACCACCTGAGTGACGTTTTTCAAGCAGCAATATATTCCGTATCCACTGCTGTAGTAGTGTATACGTTGAGCTTGTAGGCATTGTTTGCCCAGTGTGTTCTTCATTTTCAAACAACTGCCATCTAGCTGTGTGAGCTTTTTCACATTCTGTCTAAATATCAATAATAATACCGTCTCCAGAAACACCACCCGAGTGACGTTTTTCAAGCAGCAATAATATATTCCGTATCCACTGCTGTAGTAGTGTATACGTTGACCTTGTAGGCATTGTTTGCCCAGTGTGTTCTTCATTTTCAAACAACTGCCATCTAGCTGTGTGAGCTTTTTCACATTCTGTCTAAATATCAATAATAATACCGTCTCCAGAAACACCACCCGAGTGACGTTTTTCAAGCAGCAATAATATATTCCATATCCACTGCTGTAGTAGTGTATACGTTGACCTTGTAGGCATTGTTTGCCCAGTGTGTTCTTCATTTTCAAACAACTGCCATCTAGCTGTGTAAGCTTTTTCACAATCTGTCTAAATATCAATAATAATACCGTCTCCAGAAACACCACCTGAGTTGTTGTTGTTGTTTTAAAAATAATGCCAGGCAAAGGCAGGCCGCCACGCAGAGGCACTAGGGGCCGTGCTGCTATGCTATCCTGTGGCCCTAGGAAATTGCCCAGTTTTAAAAAGGCAATGACCCTGAACTCCCAAAATGCTGAAGAGGTAGTTGACTGGCTTACACAGCACACCCCATCCTCTACCGTTTCTAACTTTATCACAACATCCTCATCCTCCACTGCTATGGGCACCCCACGTAACACTTCCTCCACCACCGGCGCCCCTTCTTCACTGGAGTCAGAGGAGTTATTTTCACATGAGTTTCTTGAACTGAGTGATGCGCAACCATTATTGGCAGAAGAAGATGAAGGAGATGAGGACGTTACACCAGATTTAATTCTGGCAGAGAACACAACAGAGATGGACATAATGAGTGATGAGGAGGTCCCCGCTGCTGCTTCCTTCTGTGAGCTGTTAGAAGAAATTGATGCATCTGAGGAGAATGATGATGAGGAGATTGATGTTTTGTGGGTGCCCAGTAGAAGAGAGCAAGAGGAGGATAGTTCAGATGGAGAGACGGAGAGTCAGAGAGGCAGGAGGAGAATAAGACTTAGAAGAAGCAGGGAGGACAGCTCGCAGGGAACAGTAGGGCAACAACATGTATCGGCACCTGTTGTCAGCCGGCCAACGCACCCGCCATTGCCGCCAACGCCGCCAACTTCTACTGTTACCGCCAGATTGCCAGCTTCAAAAAGGTCAGCAGTGTGGGATTTTTTTAATGTGTGTGCCTCTGACAAAAGCGTTGTAATCTGCAATGAGTGCAGTCAGAAGCTGAGTCTTGGGAAGCCCAACAGCCACATAGGTACAACTTCTATGCGAAGGCACATGAACGGCAAGCACAAAGCACTTTGGGAGCAACACCTCAAAGGCAACAGACAAACTAAAAGCCACCCTCCTTCTGGTCCAGCATCTTACTGCTCTACCTCTGCTGTCCTTGACCCGTCTGAACCACCCTCCACTCCGCCTTCCACCTTGACCACCAGTTCCCATTCCCAGTCATCTGCCCCCAGCCAAGTTTCTGTGAGGGCCATGTTTGAGCGTAAGAAGCCAATGTCTGCGAGTCACCCCCTTGCCCGGCGTCTGACAGCTGGCTTGTCTGCACTCTTAGCCCGCCAGCTTTTACCATACCAGCTGGTGGACTCTGAGGCCTTCCGCAAATTTGTAGCAATTGGGACACCGCAGTGGAAGGTACCCAGCCGCAATTTTTTTTCAAAAAAGGGAATACCACACCTGTACCACCATGTGCAGAGCCAAGTCACCGCATCTCTGTCACTTAGTGTTGGGCCAAAGGTCCATATGACTACTGACGCATGGTCCTCCAAGCATGGTCAGGGCAGGTATGTCACCTACACTGCCCACTGGGTGAACTTGGTAATGGCTGGGAAGCAGGGAATGTGTGGCTCAACAACAACAGTGGAGTTGGTGTCACCGCCACGGATTGCACGCGGTTCTGCCACCACCTCTACTCCTCCTTCGCTCTCTACCTCGTCTTCTTCCTCTTCTTCCTCCTCTGCTGCTGGGTCCTCCTCCTCCACACCTGTGCACGCCCAGCTCCCCCTAGGCTATTCGACGTGCCAGGTACGCCGTTGTCATGCTGTCTTGGGGATGACGTGCCTGGAAAGCAGAAACCATACCGGATCTGTACTCCTGTCATCTCTGCAGTCACAGGCCGATCGGTGGCTGACCCCACACCAACTGAAGATCGAAAAAGTGGTGTGTGACAACGGAAGCAATCTGTTGGCAGCACTGAGACTGGGCAATTTAACACATGTGCCCTGCATGGCACATGTTCTGAATTTAATAGTCCAACGTTTTGTCTCGAAGTACCCAGGATTCCAGGACGTTCTCAAGCAGTCCAGGAAGGTGTCGGCCCATTTCAGACGTTCCTACACAGCCATGGCACGCCTTGCTGACATTCAGCAGCGGTACAACATGCCAGTCAGGCGTTTAATTTGCGACAGCCAGACTCGCTGGAATTCAACGCTCCTCATGTTGGAACGTCTGCTGCAACAACAAAGAGCCGTCAATGAATACCTGTTTGAACTGGGTGGTAGGACTGGATCTGCAGAGCTGGGGATTTTTTTCCCACGTTACTGGGTGCTTATGCGCGATGCCTGCAGGCTCATGCGCCCTTTTGAAGAGGTTACAAACATGGTCAGTCGCACCGAAGGCACCATCAGCGACCTAATACCCTTTGCTTTCTTCCTGGAGCGTGCCGTGCGACGAGTGACAGATGAGGCTGTAGACCAGCGTGACGAGGAGCAGGAAGCGCATGATTTCTGGTCGGAATCACCAGAACGAGCCCAGGCACCTGCTGCAACGCAGGGAGAGGTGTCAGAAGTGGAGTCAGAGGAGGAAGGTGGCTTTGTGGAGGAGGAGGACCAACAGGAGCAGGCTTCCCAAGGGGCTTGTGGTGACCTTTTGGGGACCCCTGGTCTTGTACGTGGCTGGGGGGAGGAGACCGTGGATGATGTAGTCCTTGATAACGAGGAAGCGGAGATGGATACCTCTGCATCCAACCTTGTGAGAATGGGGTCTTTCATGCTGTCATGCCTGTTGAAGGATCCCCGTATCAAGAGGCTTAAGGAGAAGGACCTGTACTGGGTCGCAACGCTACTAGACCCTCGGTACAAGCATAAAGTGGCAGAAATGTTACCAACGTACCACAAGTCCGAAAGGATGCTGCATTTACAAACCAGCCTGCAAAACATGTTGTACAATGCTTTTAAGGGTGATGTCACTTCAGGAACTCATCAACATTCCAGGGGCAGAGGTGCCAGTAATCCTGCCACGAGCGCACCTGCAAGGACAAAGCACTTTGGCCACTCTGTAACGTCAGACATGCAAATGTTTTTCAGTCCAAGGCAGCGCCAGAACCCTTCAGGATCCACCCTCAAAGAACGCCTCGACCGGCAGGTAGCGGACTACCTGGCATTAACTGCAGATATCGACACTCTGAGGAGCGATGAACCCCTGGACTACTGGGTGCGCAGGCTTGATCTGTGGCCAGAGCTGTCACAATTTGCCATGAACCTCTTGTCTTGCCCCGCCTCAAGTGTCCTCTCAGAAAGAACCTTCAGTGCAGCAGGAGGGATTGTAACTGAGAAGAGAACTCGCCTAGGTCACAAAAGTGTGGATTACCTGACCTTTATTAAAATGAACGAGGCGTGGATCTCGGAGGGTTACTGCACGCCGGAAGACTTGTTCTGACTCCCCATGCAGCTGTCCTTCTCTGCACGCCTCATGACTCCACACACAGCTGTCCTTTAGCGTCCTCCTCCCTCCGCCACCGTTACAAACTAGAGTGCAAACCCTACTGGTTTCATTTGAATCCAGGTAAATCCTGAGTTTTTCTGGCCTCTGTGCTTCAGTGGCTGCGACAAATTTTTTTTATATTTTCAGCATTTATATGGCATATTTTTTCTGGCCTCTGTGCTGCAGTGGCTGCGACAAAAAAAAATGAATATTTTCAGCATTTATATGGCATATTTTTTCTGGCCTCTGTGCTGCAGTGGCTGCGACAAATTTTTTTTATATTTTCAGCATTTATATGGCATATTTTTTCTGGCCTCTGTGCTGCAGTGGCTGCGACAAAAAAAATGAATATTTTCAGCATTTATATGGCATATTTTTTCTGGCCTCTGTGCTTCAGTGGCTGCGACAAAAAAATGACTATTTTCAGTATTTATATGGCATATTTTTTCTGGCCTCTGTGCTTCAGTGGCTGTGACCAAAAAAATTCATATTTTCAGCATTTATATGGCATATTTTTTCTGGCCTCTGTGCTGCAGTGGCTGCGAAAAAAAAAATGAATATTTTCAGCATTTATATGGCATATTTTTTCTGGCCTCTGTGCTTCAGTGGCTGCGACAAAAAAAAATGACTATTTTTAGCATTTATATGGCATATTTTTTCTGGCCTCTGTGCTTCAGTGGCTGCGACAAAAAAAATTCATATTTTCAGCATTTATATGGCATATTTTTTCTGGCCTCTGTGCTTCAGTGGCTGCGACAAAAAAAATGACTTTTCAGCATTTATATGGCATATTTTTTCTGGCCTCTGTGCTTCAGTGGCTGCGACAAAAAAAATGACTATTTTCAGCATTTATATGGCATATTTTTTCTGGCCTCTGTGCTTCAGTGGCTGCGACCAAAAAAATTCATATTTTCATCATTTATATGGCATATTTTTTCTGGCCTCTGTGCTTCAGTGGCTGCGACAAAAAAAAATTATATTTTTAGCATTCATATGGCATATTTTTTCTGGCCTCTGTGCTTCAGTGGCTGCGACAAAAAAAATTATATTTTTAGCATTCATATGGCATATTTTTTCTGGCCTCTGTGCTTCAGTGGCTGCGACAAAAAAAACATAATTTTTCAGGAAAGTACACATGCCTAATTTTTCAGGGTTCTGCAACAGTGGCAAAATCGCATCTTTTATGGTCACCGCAGGTGATCAATAAAGTAGACCAAAACTGGGCCCACACTGCAGAATCAGTGTTTTTTGGTTCACTTCACTGTACATTGAATTACCTCTGCCTGACCGTGTACGTGCGCACAAGCACGGTGACTGCTAAACACACCACTACAGAAATATTGCCACCAACAGGACGAACATCCTGGAGGTGACAAGCTCAACTAGTAATTAACAACTATTATTTGCTCACTTGACGGTATCATTCATTAAAGCTCTTTGCGTTTTTTTGCGTTGCAGTAAGCGCCGCGTTTCGTCTTTGCGTGTGAACAGGCTGTAACCTTTACACGACTTGATTGGCATGTAGACGCCGGACGTTTTAAAGCAGTTTATATTACACAGGTTTAGAAATGTAGTGTGATTTCTGCCCTTTACAGCACAAAACGCAGCGCTGTGTCAACAATGTATTTTTCAGATACATTTTTGCCCTTGATCCCCCTCTGGCATGCCACTGTCCAGGTCGTTGCACCCTTTAAACAACTTTAAAATCATTTTTCTGGCCAGAAATGTCTTTTTTAGCTTTTAAAATTCGCCTTCCCATTGAAGTCTATGGGGTTCGCGACGTTCGCGAACCGTTCGCATTTTTGACGCAAGTTTGCGAATATGTTCGCGAACTTTTTTTCCGACGTTCGCTACATCCCTACTATACATGAGCCTACTGTAAAGTTAATGTTCCATATGTAAAAAAAAATTTGTGGAGAAAACTGCTTACCCAAAAAAGTAATTTAGGACTTTACTGCATTTTCAAGACATAGGATATGATGTATGTGACAGAAGATTAAAGGGGTGGTTAACCTTTAAAGTAACTTTTTAGAATGACCAATTCTAATCAACTTTTCAATTGGTTTTCAATATTTAATTTTTTTATAGTTTTAAAGTTATTTGTCTTTTTCTTCTGATTCTTTGCAGCTTTCAAATGGGCATTGCTGACTCCCTTCTAAAAAAAACAAATGCTCTGTAAGGCTACAACTGTATTGTTATTGTTACTTTTTATTACTGATCCTTCTATACAGACTCTCTCCTATTCATATTCCAGTCTCTTATTAAAATCAATGCATGGTTGTTAGGGTAATTTGGGCCCTAGTTACCAGATTGCTTAAAATGCAAATTGAAGAGCTGCTGAATAAAAAGCTAAATAACTGAAAAACCTTCAATAATAAAGAATTAAAACAAATTACAAATTATCTCAGAATATCACTCTCTACAGTCTACATCATACTAAAAGTTATCTTAAAGGTGAACAACCCCTTTAATTGCTTTGAATTTTTCAACTTACCACTTTTTTTTTGTGAAATGTTAAGACAGATTTCTCAAAATATTTGGTGAAGCGAAATCCTACAACTTTGCTCATCAGTAATAATCGATTGATTCTAGTCGGACCGTCACTAGCGGTCATTCGCACTCTATCGCTAGGAGACTTTTTTTTACTCTGGCGAACGAACGTTACTCTGCAAATTCACTAAAATGCGGATTTTACTGAACGTTAGCTCTTTTGCCAGAGTTGCCTTTCTCCACCTCCGACCAGGTTAAGTGCTATAAAACAGGTAGATCTTCCTTAAAGGGGTTGTTCACCTTTTAGTATGATGTACAGATTAATATTCTGATTAAAGGACATCTTTATTAAGGGTCGAATTTCGAATTCAAAAAGACCAACCAAAATTAAGTTGAAGTTTTTTTTGGGTAGAATAGGTCTGTTCTCAATCGATTAGGTCCATATTCGGCTGAATTTGAATTGTTCGAATAGAAGGGATAGTGCATTCAATCGATTCAAAGTTTTTCCCAAAAAAAACTTTGATTTTTCAAAGTCCAACAATTGACTCCAAATAGGTTCTAGGAGGTCCCACATGGGCTAAAACATTAAGTTGGCAGGTTTTAGATGGTGAATGGTCTAAGTCGAATTTTTAAAACTACAGAAATGTACATAAATTTCGATATTCGATTTTTTTTGACTATTCCCTAGTCGAAGTACACAAAAAATAGATCTAATTTTTTTCATTTGAAAATTCACCTTGACCTTTGATAAATCTGCTCCTAAATGTACAAAGAAGTGTGTCTATGCTAAACTAACAGTGCATTTATGCCATTATAATACACAAGAGCCATGAATATATTGTAAATTATATCCTTATAAACGGTGAGTAGTGATGTCATCAGTTATAAACGGTGAGTTCTGATGTCATTTCTGTCACATGACTTACTGAAACTTGTGTATTATAATAAATAAAGTACCCCCAGTTGCAAAATATGAGGATATTAGAAGTACCTCGGAGTTCCATGACCTGTATAAAAACACTCGGCCTTCGGCCTCGTGTTTTTATATGGTCATGAAACTCCTTGGTAACTTATAATATCCTTATATTTTACAAGAGGGGGTACTTTATTCACTATATTAACAACCTTAGACCTTGCATAGCCCATTGCAGGAAATATGACAAATTTAGGTGGCAAGGAAATTCTGCATCCCAACTCAAAAATTTCTAAACAAATGCATCCAGTTTACTTTGATGCACAAATGTGTGAATTTTGACATATCAGATGCAATTGTCCCCCTGGTGGCTGCAATTATGCTGGAAAAACAAACATGGAATAAATCTCTCATAGAACATCACTGTTTCATTTTTCTGTAATGCAAATGATTTCATGATGTTAAATGGACAAAAGAAAATGGAAGCTTACATTAAATGCAAAACATCAGGGTGAATACATCAAAATACTGATTTTATACTATCTTACTAACAGAAATAATTATTAATATGACTGATAGCATGTTTTTTTTAGTGGATAAAGTATGAATGTGGTTCCTTTCTAATCTTAAAGCTTCCGTACCACAAATCCAATAATGATGACATGTTTATATGCATTACTACCTGAATATTAAAACAAAATTATTATATATAAGCTTTCTTTATATTTATAGTTATCGGTGCTTGATGTTCCTAAGCTTTTATTTGTTCTGACATGAAATGAAAACTACTTCTGTTTTTTTCTTGAGCAGCTTCAATCCGCATGCTTATATATATCTTAAATCTGATTTCACAGAGGAAACCTTTTTAGTTGATCCTTTTGTATAAGCCCAGTAAGGTTTATTATGTTATGGTTTCATACAGCTTGATGAGCTGCACTGTTGTGTTATTACACCAAGCTTCCAGCCTGCCTGATATCAATTTAAAGATGGAGTACTGGATGTTTCTGCTGTTTTTATAGCAACAACACTTTTTAGAAGATAAAAAAATTAGACTTGATTTATGTGCTTGTGCAACTGCTTTCATACTGTGCACAATGTGACACAATAGCAATAGAAAAAGCAGGGTGAAAAGAATGCACATCTCATTTTTAAACTTGCATGTTTTCCTAACCTGGAAATGTGTGAGTTAGAAGAATGTATTACATTTTAATAATATGTAACATGATAAAGTAACTTTTTGATCTAATTGTTGGGGGTTTAAGAGTAAGAGAATTAAAGTAAGATATTTTTAAAGGTATTTTTGTTTCAGTGCAGAAAGCATGAATCTTTTTTAATTTTACCAAAATATATCTCACTGTAATGCCTGTTGCACACATTAACAAAATTTTAAAGTATGGGGCAGATTCACATAAGGTAACTTAACACACAGTTTTGCATGTTATTTAAGGAATGTATATAATGTATATAATAATAATAAAATGTTATTTAAAGAACCATTCATCGAAAGTATTTTCGCATGAGCTAATAGATATTTCAAGTGTTAATTCTACATTACTGCGTATAAGTGGTATTCTAACCGCATTGTGATACTTATAGAACAGAATCCTAATGAATAGTTTACAAATAGGGATGTAGCGAACTGTTCGCCCGCGAACTAGTTCGCGCGAACTTCGACCGTTCGCGTCCGCCGAATGTTCGCGAACGTTTGGGAACGTTCGCATTTTGAGTTCGCGTTCGATCGTTCGACCATTCGAATTCCTTCGACCGCTAAAAATCAAACGATTTCCATTCGTTCGAACGATTGTAAGCATTCGATCGAATGGCTTCGATCGTTCGATTCGAATGAAAATCCTTTGATCGAACGATTAAAATCCTTCGATCGTTCGAATCGAACGATTTTAGCGGGTGTTCGAAGTTCGCGAACTGTTCGCGAACGTTCACATTTTTTGCCGGTATTCGCGAACGGTGTTCGCGAACACCAAATCGGCAGTTCGCTACATCCCTATTTACAAATATCTTGTAAGCGATAAAAGCATAAAATAGTGAGATAATTACTGAGTACAGTACAGGAGTAGAGGTTACTAAACAACATCCGATGAATTAATAGAGGAAAATGTAGTCAGGGACTATAGGGCAGCAATTACAGGCCTTTATAAGCAGCTGGGGCCTTACCTAAAGCCACTAACACATTTTCACAGTACCTTGGGCAGGTCCAGAATGTACTACATTCTGTGTCATGGAATTAAGTTTCCCAGAAAAAGGAATGACTGGAATACTGTAAAAAGAGATTTCTACTCCGTTAGTGCCATCCCATAATGTTTTAGGTACTATAGATTGCACGATTAATGGGTGACAATATCAAATGGCTGAAAATAACGCACAAAATAACGCATGATATAAAGTACTGCACACAATTCACTGAAAATGAATCAAACAAATTGCTTCTTAAGTCATACAAGTGAACGTTTAGTGAATCTATCGTTAAATCTAAAAATATAAAAAGCAATGCCATTTTTAAGGCACTCACTTTTTCGACCTCTTGTGAATCAGCCCCATTATTTGGGGCATTATTGAATGAATACAAATAAAAGCTATATTAAAACCAAGTTGTAAAATATTTTGAAAAATAATTCTACTTGGTATTTTGGAGTCTGTGCTAGCAGTGTGTTCCTATGCTATGCTATGCTAGTCTAAGTAAGATGATATGCATATGGTTGCACAATTATATGGCAATTGTCAGTACCTGGTTTTCAAAAACTTCAATAATTTAGACAGTATTGACTTTTAATGGGTAATGTAATACAAAAGCAGATGTAAATTCAGACATATGAAACTTTACACCATTAAGCGGTCCCTTGTAGTAGGTATAATTGGATTTCTGGTTAAAAATTATAATTTGTTATTCCTTTTAACGGGCAAAACCAACTCCACTTATAATTCAAGCATCTAGTTCTGAACTCACAAAAATCTTAGAAGCACATAGATTCCTCTTGCTTTGTGCAGACTGTTTCAGTCATTTTTTGTGCTGAAGTGGAGTTCAGTTTAGGTTTAGTTTATGGTCAGTGTTACAGTGTGCTCAAGAAAGCAGTTTATTGCTGGGCCAACACATACCATTAATCTCATTTTACAAATTATGTTGAAAACCTTTCTTTGGCACAGAATGATTAGAGTGAGTGATTGAGAGAAAGATTAAGCAAATGGAAGGGACAGGAATGTGAGGTCATATTAGTATAATTAGAAGTGCAACTGTGAGTAATTAATGTACATTTTGTAGTCTAAGATTACACTCTGCACATAAATTACAAGTTAGGGTAAGGTGTAAGATTTTGCAAAATACTAGTACAAGACACAGTAATTATTTCTAAATATAGCCTTTCATTCTGTGCACAGTTTTTAGTTTCATTTTTGACACAATCTTAGAAAATATATAACAATGCTGACAGTTCCATAGGAAATAACATTTGGTCTCTATATCTTTTTCTGTCATCATGCCTATCTCTGTTAATACAGAGAGTTCCTCCTGCATGGTGGGATAGACTATCACTACTGTTAAAACATTGGAGGAGGGAAAGTCAAGCGAATAATGCAAACCCCATCTTTGCAAAAATGTAGGAAAGCTACCGGCATTCCATCTATGAATACAGCAATGCCTTTGTTCGACAGCACTGTGTTCATTATGGGCAGGCATGAGAATCCATTTGCAATCCAGCATTAAATGCAAAGCACAGCCAGTCCCTGGATGCTAGTGCGTTTTAATTGAGGGGCATGATTTTGAGCCCCTTAGTATGTGGTCCGTGAAGCTGAAACACATTGGGACTTTATTTATAAACAATGAATACATTTGTTTCTGGACAGTAAACCATGGCAGCTTTTTGAAACATGCCCAAATGATTTGCCCAGTCTTGGTAAATGAACCCCATGTTGTATTGCATAAAAAAGCTTTGCCTTGCAAGCGTTATAGTCTTGGAATTAATTATTGAAAAGGATCTAGTATTGGCCATGTTTTTTTGCATTTTAGATTTGCATTTAACTGTTTTGCACCTCTAGAGGACATTGCTACATTTAGAAGAAGATGGAACATTTTTTTAGACAGATGATATATGGGCACAATGCTTTAATATATAAGCATGGCAAACGATTAAGAAGTTTGAAAAACTAGGGCTAGTAAAAGTATACCAACAAATATTCGAAAAACAACTGCTATAATCTCAGTGTCCCGTTTGCTACTGAAAACTACCCCAAACACTACTTCCATATTACCCTGTATTTGTTTATTATAAGATACACTGCATGACAAAGGCTAAATGAATGATCCTATTCCTTACTACAAGGATTATGCACTTACTGCATTATTTTTATTCCAACCCAACCCCATTCTGCAGCTGTATACAATACATTGTTCAAGAAATTTATTCAATGGTACCAATGTATGTGCCACCTTATGCCAAATAAACCACAAATTTACCATAGCTCATCACAAAAACCGACATGAAGGAACTGGAATGTAACTTACTGCAGTTTAGCAATGAGATGAGGTTGTGAATATAAAGAGAAGAGTACACAAGAAAGAAAGGGGATACTGTAATAAACACTATCTATATCTTGCAATTCATAACAGCCAATAAGAGGTGTGTTTTCAAACTGCTGACCAATAAATGCTACCTGCTTATTGGTTGCTTTTGGATACTAGACAATAAGCAAATATTAGAACATTTATTGCATTACCCCAATGCATTTTGTGTAATGTATATTATATTTGATCCAATGTCTTTGCAATGCCTATGTTTAACATAGTAAGTTATAGATGTAAGAAATGTTCCCCTTTAATCATTAAAAATATAATGCCTTAATATCTTTAATGAGATGATGTCAACCAGAATTATTAGGGTGACCACTTCTTTTTTTGTTTGCTACCACCACAGTTAATAAACACTTGATCATGCATTTATACTTCTATAGGGTACTTTCCTCCAAAGCCAATATATTTATATTTACCAATTACATTCTAAATATGTAAACAATCTCTTAGGGAAGAATAAAATTATTTTATATGCTCAACTCTGAATTTACAGTCTGATTGCTTGCCCAGAGGATAATTCTAAATTGCCTGTAATTACATGCCCAGTCACACACTGATTCATATATCAACACCTGCAATTTATTAGGAAATATTAATGTATATGAATTAAAATGAATGAAAGCTAGAGAGAATCAAAAAAAAAAAAGCCATACACCAAATTTATATTTTCTGCCACTTGCATTTCTTTTCTACAATCAATCCATTCATGAAAATTAAGGAAAAAAAGTAAATGTTCAGACTGGCAGGTTGAAATATTACAGTGAAGCTAGTTAATGCTGCTGGGACGGAGAAAGGGAATAGAGTTCAATGGAGTGCAGTGATTCATTCAATTGTTTTGTGACAGCAATCAAAATTATTCAGAGTTTCCATCAATAACAAAGCAAAATCAAATTTTCACGTGAGACAATAATCATTTCAACAAACTTAACAAAAGTTAAATACAGTCCTGAAAAATGCAGTTATTAGGAAAATGGTTATTCTGCAGTGCATGCATAGTTATGTTCTGGCTTATCATTTATAAGGCATGTAATTGACATACCTTCGTGAATAAACATACCTAGGGAATTCATGTTAAACACCGCACATTAAAAGAGGAGACATGATATACACTTGTAACCATTCATTAAGTGACATCAAATTCCTGGAGGTAATTATTTAACTTTTACATTTTATCTTGACAATGCCTTTGTCAAGATGGCGTGCAAGACATTTAAAAATGGAAAGAGGAGAAACAGCGTTTAGATATGGGTAAAAGCTTTTTGTAATTAAGATATATTTATGTCTGCAAAAATACTATATAAAAGCAGATCACTGTAGGAAATTGCATTAGCCTTACACATGGTATTGGCCTTTGCTATAAGAGAATATATGTGGAACCTGCATTTAAAGATAACAAATTAAAATTGGGTTAATATGTTTTAGTAGAACTAGCATTTGGATTTTTTTTTCCAGAACAATAACCTCTTAAAATAAAAACATCTCTATGAAATAATATTTCTGTGTTGAACCATAAATTATACAACCCAGAATTCTTATATACATATGCTGGGTTAAAGCAGGTGGTACATGATTTGTACTGAACATTTGTCTCTTTTGTCTTTTTAATTATATTGAAACAAGCTGTTCCATATAGCAAACTGCTCATTATGTACCAAAGTTATTTAAATCCTGCATAAAATGTGCTTTTTAGAAAACGGCTCTTAATAGCATGTGAGCACATACAGTACGTGAAACAGGTTAATTATCACTTATTGATTGTGGAGGGCATGTAATAAAATTCCTAAATTTTAACCTAAAATACCTTGATACAGCCCCTTCTTTCTCTATGAACACATCTATACATTTTTGGAGCCAATGGCAGATGCAAACATTATTTTTAATTTATTTGAGCTGAGCAGGCTCAAATTATTGATTATCTCATTCTGAGATATATTTACTTTATAGAAGAAGGCTTTAAAATGGTTCCCTTTAGCTGGCCATAGATGTTGAGATTTTTAAAAGATCAGATCCTGATCGTGAGACCACGATCTTCTCAGAACGATCGTACGATCGTACGAATTTACCATCAACTAAAAAGACCAATTTGCCAGGAAAACAAAGGGGAGCTGCCTGCTTGGCCCTGCAAACATAGATAGATTGCACTGGGGCCGACAGATTTTTGGACCTGGCTGATCAATTTCCCGACAGATGTCAGACGAAAAATCGTAGGCTGTACGATCGCTCGAATACCACTAACCGCACAATAATTTCGAAGGATTGGTCGGGCTTCCCTAAAATCGCTCGTTCGGCAAGAAGAATCGTCGCGTCTATGGGGAGCTTTTGTGCTGCCCCAAAGGGCAGATATTAGGGGTCATTTAACAACTGTGGGGGAAGGAGAAAGGTGCAAAAAAACAAGACGGTACACTTGTAACCCTTCCGTACCACCAGCATCTGTGGGTGACCTTTTTACTTCCTGGATAAAAACATTGCTGCCTCTGTTCACCAGTGCTAAATTCATGAGGAGCAGGCTTAGAAAGAACATAGGGATCTGCCATCCCAAGCAATGTTCTCTCTAATTCCTTCTCTGCTATGTGTGCAGAAATAATTAATTTGTGTACACATTTTAAATTTCCGAGCTCAGTTTTTAAAATTGTGTGTTCAGGTCAGATAAATTCTTTGTGTGCATCACAATTTGTTTTGTGTGCCGGCCTCAAAATTTGTGTGCACGTGTGCACACCGCATGGATTACAGGCCTAATTGTTATTATTTTTATTGCTGGCTTCATGCAGAAATGTGCAACAGCATACCCTGGCTCCTACTTCAATAGTGCTCAGTGGGGGGTGGGGTTCGTCATCCCACCAACTTTAATGTTGTCACAAAATTGACATCACATTAAAGGGGTTATTTATCAAGGGTTAAGTTTATTTTTACCTGAAAAATTTGAGTTTTTAAGCATATTTTTCAGCCAAAACTATTTTTTTTTCTTTTTTAAAAATGTAAGCTGTAAATAGCTTAAATCCAAAAATACTCAAGCTAACACCTTTCGAGGTCATGTAGAAGTCAATGGCAGAGGCCCCTTTAACCATCTGAATTCATGGTGTTTTTTTTCTGTGGGTTTTGCTTGAAAACTCGATTAATTTGAGTTTTCAGGTTTTTCACCCTAAATTCACTTCTTCTATTTTTTTCTTAAAACAGAAAGCATTCGAGTTCATTCGAGGATGGAATAAAAAAAACTTAAAAAAATGACTTTTGATAAATAACCCCCTAAACATTGTATTTGACTGAGCATGTGAGTGTCACTGACATTCCTGAAAAATCCAACATGGTGAGTTCCTGTGAGACTTGGATCATTACTGTTATAGATATGGTGAACCTTTAGGCTGGTGCATTAAGATCATTATATAAAATATGGCATGTCTAGCCATATTTATTTGTCTAGTTCTCCATTAAACATCTTATGCTAGGGGTAAGAAAATATCCTGTTTTCACCAGGAAAAAATATATTTTGCATATTTGAAATATGTTTGTAAAGTATAGGAGATCTTCACACCTAAAGTCTACTAGAAAATCATGTAAACATTAAATAAACCCAATCGGCTGGTTTTACTTCCAATAAGGATTAATGATATCTTAGTTTGGATCAAGTATAAGCCACTGTTTTATTACTACAGAGAAAAAAGGAAATCATTTTAAAATATTTGGATTATTTCAATTAATGGTTATGTGTGAATCCCAGATGAAAATGTGTGTGCAATTTTAAAAACCATATTAATATGAATTCATCAAAATTATTATTTCTTGCTTGCAGAAACATTATTTCTGTGATACACTGAAATGAAAACAAAACAATCATAGAAAAGCCAAAGTTTTACCAAGATACCCTACAGAATTAGTGTAGAAACATAAAAGGCATTTATTTAATAATAGCATAATATATGTTTTCTTTAATAGTCTATGATTAACATACTAGTAGGTTAACTGGCTTCTTGTCAATGTTTGTTTGTAGGCATTGTAATCAACATACTAGATTTAAAATTACATTTTTCACTCATTATACTGTATCTACACTCCATATCTTACAATAAATACTAGAGCCATTTCTCTGTTTAAGTCAAATTGGTCAGTCATGCTTAACTGTGAAATCTTGAGAGATATTGTTAGGCAAGTCGCAATATGGGTATTATTCATAGTACAGAGAAGCAATTGAGTGACATAGAGTAGTACAGCAAACCTGTGGAGATGTCATCTCTCCCTTTACCAGAAGAGCTGCACAGTCTATGACAGTTTGCAGTTATTTAAGGAAATAGAAAAATGTATATAGGCTTTCCATTTATACAAACTATGATCTTGCCCATGGGAATAGCAGCTGTGATTTATAGTGTGCAAGAATATCAGTCAGTCTTTCTTATTTTTAGTGAAAGATTTTTCAGGCAAGGCAGCCTTTTGCCGAGTATGCAACAGCTTTTCACAAAACACATGGAGACCCATGTAAAATGATTGTAAACATATATGTATGTTAAACCAAAAATACTATACAGCTTTTAATACAAAATTAATATCTACTGGTACTGAAAACAAGTGCTTTGTCTTTTTTTATATTGTTTTGCTGTAACACCCAGTCAACTGTTTAGTAATGGAGTTCAACCTTGTGTAATATATATGTGACCCACTTTCTGCAGGAGCAGTCTCATTAAATCAGCATTCTGATGGGGTATTGTACTTACGGTGTATATATATATAAATATATATATATATATATATATATATAAATATATATTCGAAGTCCTAACGCACACCATCCATTAGTTGTTCAAAAAATATATGTATAGATCACATACCTGGGTGCTACCCTACAAAAGCTGCATTATCCATATTCCATTGATAAAGGTGCCCACCAGGATTTTTCAATTAAAACTTCATGTTTATTAAATAAGTTTAAAACAAGAACCGGCTTTGTTTTAAACTTATTTAATAAACATGAAGTTTTAATTGGAAAATCCTGGTGTGCACCTTTATCAATGGAATATATGTGTATATATATATATATATATATATATATATATATATATATATATATATATATATATATCCTGGAATAAGGCGAGCACTCACAGGTCTTACGATGCAAGAAAATCAGTGAAATTTATTGAAAATAAATAACATTTCGGCTAATCCTATAACAAACTTTGAGAAAGGCTATAGGATTAGCCGAAATGTCAGTTATCTGATCACTTTTTTCATAACATCAACTGACTCTATATGAAAATCCTGTGAGTGCCAGTAATATAGACTGTTTGTATTTATCCTCCTGACTAGAGCACCCAGGTTGTGACTTTTTTTCAAGGTGTGTAGCTTGCCTCTACCGTACTCTCTCTCTCTACATACACATATATATATATATATATATATATATATATATTATTTCTTCAGAATGGACCCGCACTCCAAATAGTTCAATCAAAGTGAATTTTATTGAATCATCACTCACGTGTCCAACGTTTCGGCCCAGATTATGGCCTTGGGAAGGAGGGTACCCCCCAAAAAATTACGATCTTTTTCACCCTTAAAAAAGGAAAAGATGCCGGCATTTTTTGGGACTTGGAAAAAATTTCAACTTTTTGGAAGCAAGCCCTATCTACTCTATTGCACTTCGCCTGGTCTGAGGTGTCAAAAGCAAGTCTAGCGCAAGAGGTAACGTTCAGTAAAATAGCGCTAGAGTAGGTCCACTTCGCTAGCGAATTTACGCCAGCGCCCATTAGTAAATTGGCGAAGTAACGAAATGACATCACGCTGGCGAATTTGCGCTAGGGTTAGCCGCTTCGCGCTTTAGTGAATTTGCCCCTATATTTATTGTCTGGCATGGCACTGAAAATGAATTTAGGGACATGCTTAATGAATTAAACACCATGGATATAACCCTGTTAAATTTACTTTTGACATTCACCCAGTAAGAATACATTTTTTGGTTGTCAAAATATTTATTAATTGTGATCACCTAGATTATACACTTTTCAGAAAGCCCACAGACAAAAATGTACTGCTTCACTTTTCCCCATGAAAAAATCACTACCCATATCACAATTTTGTAGAGTTTTGAGAAAAATTCTACTCCTAATTTGGCTGAACAACAAGTGGATGCCATGTGGGCTCAGTTAAAAGATAGGGTTATCCAGACTGGATGCTAAAAGATGCACTGTTGACAGCAAGGAGGCAGTGTGTGCGCTGCACCTCCGTGGAAACAACCTTCTTTGGTCTTTTCCACAAAGTATAATGATTTTACTAGGAGGATATGTAGAACCGTAAAGGATCATTGGAAAATTATCTGCGCTGATCCAGATTTACGCAGAACCCCCCATGATCTGTTATAAACGGGGTATTAATTTATGGGATCTGCTAGAGAAAAATGACCCGGTTGCTTGTTACCAAAAGACATCCACTGGGTGGTTGGCTGGTAGCAAACCGAGATGTTTCCGGTGTCCAAACTATACTTCATGTAGCTATATGATACCTGCTGATTCTTTCCTTCATCCACAGGTAAACGCTTAATAATAACATGACACATGTTATTTATTTAATAACTTGTCCATGCGGCCTATCATATGTTGGCAAAACTGACCAGATGTTGCGCCTACGCATGGGTGCACACAGATCCACAATTAGTACAGCATTAAGAGATGGCACTACAAAAAAGCCAGTTGCAGGTTCCCTATGTTTCGATATACAGCAATAGATCACATTCCACCTCTGAGGCGCGGGGGTGAAAGATCTAAAGTCCACCTTCAGAGGGAGGTATTTTAAAATTAAAAATTAAATACCCTGGCCCCCTTAGGTTTAAATGAATACTGCTCCTTTTCATGTTATTTGAATCAGCGATGAAGATATTTTGCTACTTTTGTATCATTATACTGATTATTATTACTTTTACATACTACAATGTTTCTGCTTAATGTTATGTAGTTTGGTTTTATGTGTTTATGTTTTATGTGTTCTTTTATAATATGCAAACACCACATTATAACCCAGGTGATTCTGTCTCTTTGGTGCAGGGTTACTCTAGGGGTCACATGATTGGTGAGATTGCATGTAATTAGGTGAGTGACATGTGTTTTACCTATTTAAATCTGTGATTTTATTAACAATATGGTCTTGATAATGGTCTTTGATGCAGACCGAAATGTTGGCCGTTTTTAATGTATTAAATAAAATATGGACTTTTAAACCTTTTAGTAAAAAATCCCAGTGTGCACCATTTCTTTGAGGGGACCGGATCCTAACGTTGGCTGTATATGCACTTTAAAAATATAGACGTTTGATTTGTTTCACCAAAACTGCCAGTGTTGCTGGTCTTTTTGAATGCTACATACATGATTTTACCGTGCACCTGGGTACTCAACTTGGTGAGTTCACTTCTATTTAAAAATTCCAAAACAACCTCCTCTTAAACATTGCCTCCTTGTCCCTTTGCTTGGCTGTTATATAGCTAATATGCACTTCACTTTATTATAATTATGAGCCTTTTTAGGTAAAATTGTCATAGTTAATACAGATGTGCATGATGGCTGGTTAAGAAACAATCTAAAACTAGATACAGAGGAACAGATTTTCAGGATGCATATTCTGCTAAGATCAGGAAAGACAAAACAGATCACGAATCAGTGAGCAAGAAAAGGTCAGTGCAAGTAGCAAGAGCTGAGGTGAAGGGAAGCATACAAAGTGTCAGGCAACAGTAACAAACCACAAGGCAAGAACCATAACAAACAAGGCGGGGGTCAAGAAGAATAAATATACTGGCATACACGGAAAGGATACACATGAATGGAAGCAGTATTTATTGCACACAAATGTAAAGAAATGATGGAAAAAAAACCTCAACTTTTGGATAAATATGAACAGGAGTGAATTAAATTCTGAAATTATGCTTGATGGCGCTTAGTGTGTTTACTTTACAGTCTTAAGATGGCCATAGATGCAAAGATCCAATCGTATGAATAGAGGATTCGTATGATTTTCGGACCGTGTGTGGAGAGTCTCGACATTTTTCTACCCACGGAGATCGGTCATTTGGGCGATCGGCCAGTTTAAAAGATTTCTGTCGGCTGCTGATAATATCTCTGCATGTATTGCCGTTCATACGATTTTCAGTGGGAGACTGTCACTAGCTTTGTCGGACATAAACCTTCATACGATTGCTGTCAGGGGCAGAATATTGGCTGATCTGGTCTTTTACTACTTCGATCGTTCGAGGATTTGAATGATCGGATCTTTGAATCTATGGCCAGCATTACTGATATATGTTATCAGATCCTTAAGCTATGCAGTTGTAGGAAGAATAATAATTGTTAGTACTTTTACAAATGTATGTTTAAGCAAATGGTCTAAAATGAAAAAAGGGGGGGTAATGGTCTCAGATATCTATGAAGCCTGCTTTATCAATATATCTGAGATTCAAGAAGAGAACATTTCATAGAAAGCGTAATAATACTTCTATTATCACAGTTTTGTGATATATCAAATGCATTTAATTGTTTGGTATTTATGTTGGCATCATTAAAGGAATTACATTTATAAGAACTGCCCGACTCCCATAAAATTCTACAGCACCACTGAAACAAACAGAATGTAGAACAAGAACCTGTCTGTCACTGCCACTGCGCATATTTGATGTCTCTAGGGATATGATTTGTACAAGATCAGCAACTCTTTTAAGAATGTAATTCTATGAACATACCAGAAAACCATGCAAACCAAAAAAATGGTTTTCTATTCTAAAGATAAAATGTGAAAATATTCATGAATATGTATGTTAAAAAAGCCAATGTGTACAATTAATTCCTTAGTGCATGCTCAGTTTATACAGAGTAGACTGTTTATATACAGTACTGTAAAATACATTTAAAAGAAAGATTTATGATGCTTCTGAAATATCAAGCTGCCTGGTAAGCAAAGAAAGAATGCACCATATCAATTTTTGTCACATTTCTGCAAATCAATCTAAAAGCCTGTATGATCAAATATACAGAATTCTGTGGCATATGTTTTCATTTTACCTTTACCCAAGAAAAGGCACAGGGGCATCTGTTTGTAAATAGTCTCATATCATTTGGGATTATAGTCAATAGGACAAAGTGTGAGTATAGCAACCAGGTGTAATTATAACCCCAAAACATTCTCACATACATTCCCTTTGGCTATAATGGGCAGCGATCAATGACACTTACCAAGATATTTTTACCATAATTTTTTAGGAGATAGAATTTTTTGACAAAGCATTTGACCAATTCTGAGCTAAAAATACCTGGTCATAGGTTCATCCCAATTAATCAACAGAACATTTTTGTTGCAGCAACTTTTTTGTAGCAAAGAAATTTGAGTCTATGGGCATTTTTTCCCTTACTTTCAAGTCTTGTTGACTGTGTTGAGTGAATCTGTCATGTTTTGCTGTGTGTCAAAATTTGCAAACCGGTGTCAAAATTGGACAAATTGCATTGGAGTCAATGCAAAGGCAAAATTACATGTATTTTTCGCTCAATATACTGCTGCGCGCACACACCCTGCGTTGTTAAAGGACCTCTTATCCACCATGCAACAACTGACATTGGAAGAAAAGGGGAGGATATTATAATGAGCTTTTTTTTTCACTGATCGCATTGTGAATTGTTTGTGCCATTTTGAGAAATTTGTGACGAAACCATACATGCCGGAAAAATTTGCTCATGTTTTTTTATTTTTGTGTCCTTTTATTTTGTTTTATATGGACAGCAAGTTGGAGCAAAATTGGCATAACAATATTTATAAGCTGTAAATATAACATAATATTGTCATTTTTCCAACGGTGAGCAAGGTCAACATGGTTAACAATTAAAATAAACAGGGGCAGAGTGGACAAGTTTACATAGTTGGTTTATGAGCAGCTGTAAAGGGAGCAACAGTATTAGTGATGGGCGAATTTGCGCCATTTCGCTTCGCCGAAAAATTTGCGAATTTCGCGAAACGGCGAAAAATTTGCGAAACGGCGCCGGCATCTCGTTTTTGACGCTGGCGCCCGTTTTCGACGCCGGCATCCGTTTTTTCGGAAATTTTTTTTTTGACGCCGGCGAATTTTTGCCGCGAATTTTCGCGGGCGTTTCGCAAATTTATTCGCTGGCAGCGAAACGCGCAAATTCGCCGCGAATTCGCGCCTGGCGAATAAATTCGCCCATCACTAAACAGTATGCATCTAGTCA
Organism: Xenopus laevis; assembly: GCF_017654675.1. Classification (NCBI taxonomy): domain Eukaryota; kingdom Metazoa; phylum Chordata; class Amphibia; order Anura; family Pipidae; genus Xenopus; species Xenopus laevis. Next base: position 72,551,159 of record NC_054375.1, read on the forward strand.
TCTGAATTAAAGCTGGAGACACATTCACTAATATTGACCAATTGCTCAATTGATTTCAAAACTATCAGGTCTTCAATATTGATTGAAATAACTGTAAAAAATGTTTAATAATGCCTATAACCTACTGTAGTATTCAGCATCTCAGACCAGTTGGTCTTTTGAGGGTCAGAGATAATGAATCCCTTGAAGACTTGAACTATGCTAAATATTACTTTTGATTGATTTGATTGACAGTTCAATGGATTAGTTCTAAAAAGAATGTTTACCATTGACCAAGCCAGTTGGAAGAATTGTTAAAAAAAAAAAAAAACAGATTGTACTGTATGGCTAAAATCCAACTTAAATACCTTTGCTGCTATATAACAAGGAATAAAGCTTCCCACATTAAATGCTACTGTCCATGCTGCCATTTGCTCTATGCATCTCATTCTCTTGATATGATTTTGCTAACAGAATGCCTTTTAATTAGCTAGTTAGCCTGTAAGCCATGAGAATTCCAAAACAGCATTTATTTTATTGCTAGATTTTTATCTCATACTTCAAACAATATCTGTTCATTGCTCTCTTCTCCTTTCTCTACCTGGTTTAACTAAAATGTTCCAAGAAGTGTTTTTTTTTTTTTATTAATTGTGTTCAAGGAAAATATACCCTGAATTTTGAAGTGAGCTCATTCGGTTGTGCTTTATATAAAAATGAACACTAGCTAAACTTCCAGAAACAAATATAAAAATGTATTAATTTTTCACAGACATACCTGATTCCTCAGACTGAAAGGAACCCATGATATTGTGTCTGTGTGTTTGCCAGTCCCCCCTCCATTGTAATGCAGCCCCTCAAATTTACAGAAATGTGTTAAGGTGGCCATAGACGCACAGATAATATCGTACGAAACATCATATGATATTCGTTGCGTGTATGGTGGGAAACGAGCCAACCAATATCAGCAGAAGCCTTGGATATCAGTCAGCTCGTCGATCGGCTGGACGGAAAATTTTGATCAGGTGCCTTTGAAGGGACCCCAACACCGGCCATTGCTGAATTGTCAGATACAGGTCGAATTCTATTGTTTTTACCTGTTTATCTGACAATTCAGCTCTACACGTGTGTGTATTGAAATGAACGATGTTTCTTGGAAGATCTTTTCCAATAAAGATCGTAATTGTTACGTCTATCGCCACCTTTACAATTTGAATAGAATGATTATAAAAGAGAACATTTCCTTTTGCATGTTTGATTCCTTCCCCCTCTGCCATGCGTTCATCAAAAAATGAATAAGTACAAAGGTGAAGGGCACCCAAATTATTGTATGTTTTTTCATTATACTACTCACAAGGACAAAAAGATAAGGAAAGCACAATGGCTAATCAGAAGATGCAACAGCCTACAGTTTCACAGAAATCACATATTAATGGCTACATTAACACTAACTGCATGGTTGGTTCAAGAATAACATTTTAAATAGCAGAGTAAATTATTTACAATGTAAACAGTGTAATTTAGAAATAAAAAGTAAACCATAAAAATAATGCAGAATCCCTTTAAACAAAAAAAAAACTTTGTTCAATTAGCATAATAGCTCACCTTTAAAATGGGGCTTGCAAATTCAAAAATGTATATACAGTGGGTGTTTCTCTGTGTATTTAAACAATAACTGCAAGCTAAGAACCATATTAGAATGGAGGAATCCCCATATTGAGTGCTTACACAGGTGAATAGCTCACTTAACTAGTAAAACTTTACAACTTTAAAAACATACATATACTCAAAACATTATTACAAAAAGATCAGTAGCACATGAGTGCCAACTCCCTAGTCATCCGTTGAACACTGCAACATGCTAGAGATATAAGCATGATATAAGCAGACATTTGTCTCAAGTTGCGGGACATTTGTTTCAGCAACATCATGCATGTAATAATTTATTAAAGTGGTAACCTCGAGAAGTTACTACAATGTGCAGAAATTTTTAAATAACAAAGCAAATCCCCTCTTGGTCTCAATGATGAACTCACCTTCACTGGTTTATTAATGGATTATACATCTTTGAAATGCTTTGAAAATAGTTTTTGGTTATACATAAACAACTTATTTTTGATTATTCCTTATTCTGGACCTCATAATGACCTCATAGTGATTGGATTTTTGACCAGTGGAACCACAGTTATATATCAACAAGGGGAATGTCCATGGTGGATTGATCACCTAATCAATCACCATTGGAATATACTGGACTTGTGCATGTCCTTACTAATTATGTGTATTGTATTTGTATTACAACTGTTGTGTACTTTACTGTTGAGTTTTGTTTGATTGAACTTGTTATTTTGCCATGTTGTGTTTGACACAGCCCCTTATATACTAACGTGCCTATTATTTCTGACGTGATACATTTGATGCGCCAGCATCTGTGACACAGAAACTTTTTTGACACAATTACATTTTTGATGCAATTACAGGTTTTATGTCCGCAATGAAGGATCTTGTTATTAGCCTAGTAGGTCTTTTGTGCCAAATTCAAATGGATTTATACTCCCAGCTTTCCAAGTTTGTTTGTCCCCCTGTGAGGAAGCCCATTTGGAGAAATATGCATTGGGGTTGATTGGTGGTAGGTGAGAATCCATGTTACACATGTGTGCCTCCCAGTGCCTTGAGATCCACTGTTATATTCCACTCATTATATATGACATTTTGTGTGTTATGTGTAGGATATATCACTTCCAGCTGACTAGGGAAATCTGTGAATGATTAATGTTTATTAAATGTCAGGTAGTGGTCACGCTGGATTACCAGTTTGTGTGGGGGAATCTTTGATTTCCTTGGTACCCTGGTATATAGAACATATTAGCACTCATGTGTCACTGATCTTTTTGTAATAAAGTTGTAACAACAAAGTGAACTATTTTGATAATTCACCTTTTTGAGCCCTCAGAACGGGGATTCCTCCATTTAAATACAGTTCTTAGCTTGCAGGCTTACACATTCAAACAATGATAGTAAAATGTAATACGAGTAATTAAAAGAAAATTTCATTTAAGTTAGTTTTTGCCAAAAAATATGACACCTTTAGAAAGGTCTTAAAAACACTATGCACAATTAAAATTTCAAGTGTAATAACTGTCTAGTGATGTAAATTAAATTGCGAAAAGTCCTTACATTTATGTGAATTATTTTTCCACTTACAACTTTTATTATCATATTATACATATGCTGCACAGCTATTTAAGGATCAAGTAGCTTTCCCCATTTCTGCATCTGCCCAATTACTGTTTATCCCACCAATAGTATTTCAGCCTATATAGGTGTTTTATGAACATTTTAGTAGTGATACTTGGTTTCAATGCAAAGATTCTTGTTGCTATAAATGTGCACAAATATGCTGTTCATGTATAACCATATCGTCAACTCCTCAGTAAAATTATAAAGATTAGCCGTAGCAACAGTAAAACTGGAGTGCTGTTAATATCTTATCAGCAGCTACCCTGGTTGTGCTGGACATTCTGTAAGTGAAACCCTGTTAAATGTGGCAGAATTACCAACTGCCCCTAATCCTTTTTGCAAGTATATGATAAAAATGGGGTTTAACCTACTTCATACTATTATGGTCTCAGTGTTTGTGCCACCACAAACAATTATTTTTACAAATTATTTACGATTTCATATTTTTATATTTGTTGTAAAGCATAATCCTAATTTACTTAAAGATTACTCTTAATCAATACTTAGGGGCCCATTTACTAAGGGTCGAAGTGAATTCAAAGTGAATTTTCGAATTCAAAAACGTTGAATTTTGAAGTAATCGTTGGGTACTGCGACCATCTAATAGGCCAAAATTAGATTTAAATTGAAAAAACGTTGAATATTCGACGATTCGAAATTGAATTCCGAAGTTTTTTAACTTCGAAAGTCGACCATAATTATATGTGCCCCTTAAACTAAATGCAGCCAAACTGTTCCTAGGTCCAGAACCAATTTCTGCTTGTACAGTTAGGACTCAAAACATTTCCCAAACAAATGGTCTTCCCTGCTGAACTAATTGGTTGTATATATCACCATGAACCTATGAACACTATAGTATACTTGTCATTGCCTGTGATGTGCCTAGATTCATGCATCCACTTTCCTCATATTTACAAGATAAAACTGTAAAAATTTTAAGAGCATCAAACTGAAGAGGGGAAAAAAGAAAAACAGTTTGGATGGCAAATTGTTTTTGATCAGCCTCATAGGGATTTGTTTACATGATATGATTAATGCACTTAATAACAAATTTGACTACTCACAATTTTTGTCTTGTGAACTCATCACAGTGTAAACCATGTACTGTATTGGTTTTAATTATTCTCAACAGTGTTTGGACCACATATTTCTAATTTAATCTCTTATTTTTATGTCTTTTTCTAAACAGTTTGGATTGTGCAAGTATAAATGGAGATTATGTCAACATTGCTGAAACCACTGTTTTGTCCTCGCAGTGCAATTTAACTCAGCACTTTAAGCAGTTTTGAATAATAAAATTAGCACAGAGTATCATCAAAATTGTATTTGCAACATATGGATCTCAGTCATGCTATTAAGCTAAAGAGAAATGAAGTGCAGGGAAGTTCCTTATTGCTAGGAATAGGTTAGAAATTAAACATAATACGAGATAGACTCAGGCCCGGATTTGTGGAAAGGCCACCTAGGCCCGGGCCTAGGGCGGCAGGATTTTAGGGGGGCGGCATGCTGCCCAACCACACCCACATTGGTCCAAAAACACTGGAATGTGCTGGATTTTTAAACTCATTTTTTAACCTTCCCATGCACCAATCCCCATTGATGAAAATTTACAAGAATAAAGGGAAGGGGACAGGGGCAACGAACGGCAGTGGGCCTAGGTGCGCCCATTATGTAAATCCGGCCCTGGATAGACTGCCTAATCTTGTCTAACACATTCAATTATGTCTCTTTATAAATAGCAGGTAAAAAATAATATAGGGATTATAAATGGAACAGCTCATGGGAAGCCATAGTGTGTAAGCTTTTGTGTGTTTTTGTGCAGCCACATTTAGCTAATATATCACCTACTGTACATTATAAACATATTCCAAGATACCTTGGAGGTTATTCATATAACTGTGGAACCATTGGAATTATCCAGACACGCTAAGGAGCAGATTTAAGAAAGCTCTGTATTTTTTTTTACAGATGAGAAAAAAAGTACACGTGATGTGATAATGATGGTTACTGCTCGACATACTTGGTAACTAATGTCTTCAGGCAGGTTAACAAACTATTGATTTAGTTATAACGACGATCAAAAGCATCTTCACAAAATGTAGAGATTAAAAATACTAAACTACTTAAGATTTGTACTTAAAACAAATGTGTTATACGGACAAAAGCTGTGTAGTGTTTTTTGAAGGAATGCAAAAGGTAAGAAAGAAAAATCAGATGCCAAGAAAAGGACAACTTGACATTGTGTGTAAAGAAAAATTAGCCTTGAAGTGTTTTTATAAAAGCAAATTTAAGGGACAGATTTATTAAGGGACGAATTGAAAATTCAAATTAACGTTTTTAATTTTTTTATGGTCAAACCTCTCAAATTCAAATTGTGAATTTTCCAAACTCATTTCGAATTTGAATTTCAAGATTCATCATACTCTGTCCCTTTAAAAACTCAAATTCGACTATTCGACTATTCGCCACCTACAACCTGCTGAGTTCATGTATACGGTAAGTCAATGGGAGAGGTCCAGAGACCATTTTTATGCTTTCCTGACATTCGAGTTTTTTTCAAAGAAAGATTTCGAGTTTAGTTGAATTCGAATCTAATTTGATTGGAGTTTCGATATTTGTTTTTTTTTTATAAATTATTAAAATTTCGAATATAATCAAATTTAATAGAGTTTACAAAAACTCACATGAATTTTATCTTTAATAAATGTGCCTCGAAATGTAAGCAACTTCCCATTACACATTGATTACAAATATAAAGTTGTCTATTATAAGCAGTATTTATCTTCTCTTGGCTATGCTTTGCCCTGCTGTTTTTAACTACATGTACCATCAGAACACAGTTGTAGAAGTCAGCTCACCAGTCAAGACAAACTTTTCTGAAATGTCTATTAAACAAGTTTATGATGAGCATCAAGGCGAAGAAAGACTTTCAAAGCTAAGGCAAGACTTAAAAAATCAAACTTTAAACTCCAAGGGATTTAATACTAATACATATTTGGCAGCCCTTTAAAGAGCAGTATCGTCAGAGAAGGAATAGTTTGGATCCTTTTTTGTAAGTTTAAAATGGTGTCTTATAACATTTTGCATATCACAAGGCTTTTTATTGAATCAAATATGTCTACTCTCTATTCCCCACAGCTCAATAATGAATAGCATTTGGGAAACCATTGGGCATAATTCCAAACATATTCTGACCTGAAGTACAATTCCAAGTATATAGGAATTTTATACAGGCAGATAAAAAAATGAGTGAATGCATAACAAAAAATATTATTCATTTCAGAGTATTCCAGTTTTGGAAGAAGTTGAGAGAATCATTGAGAAGTTTGGATAATTTTAGATGTCTATATAATTGAACAGTATGTTAAATGAATTAGATATTCACCAAATGAACTGGAAATGCCTTTTTGCCTTTGTATTGGTTGAAGATAGTGGATGAAAACTTTCAAACATTACCATTTAGGTTGTCTGAGCAGAAGTAGAGGCAATAACAGTGACCAAAGGTAAATCAACTTGATATCCATAAAGAAAAGTTCAGGAAAGCATTCATTTAAACTAAATTAAGATTACTCAAACTCATTCTCCTTTGTATTTAATTGGTGTAACCTTTCTGCATTGATTACTGTTTAAAGAAGTTTAGCTAGCATACCAGAAAAAGTGACTCCTGTGCCTTGTCAGCCCTCTTCTGCACAGGGTAATTCGCAGTGGATTGGCACATTTCCACCCACAGAAAAATGCCATGTGTGCCATTAGCCTTAGATTTTAAGTTTGGGCAAGTAGGGCCCTACACACACCCAACCCTTCTACTAAAACACTGACTAAAATCCGAATTTTCATAATTACTGTTTTTGCATTTAATTGTTGTTATAATGCAGACACTGAGTAGAATATTGTACAATACAGAGAGAAAATAATTATTGTGATCAGTAATGTGAATATTAGAATTTAAACTAACTTCTTATTCCATACTGTGGAGATAGGAAAGTGAGGAAAAAATGTAAGCTTATGTGTAGAGAAAAAAAAAAGAATTTTAGTCTATTGAGGCAGTTCCTAAAGATGCATTAAATATTACATGCATTGTTTCTTATAATCAGTGGCGTAAATATAGAGCAGACCCTGCAGTCGTGGGGGGGCAGGGAACAGGGGGCACAGACCGATGGGCCTGCTTTAAAAAATCCTCATTCACAGCTGCAGAAAGCTGGGGATGCAAGAGGGAAGCAAGATGGGCAGGTGAGAGGTAGGGAGGATGGGTGGTTGGCCAAGAGGGAGGGAAAAAGGATGGAAAGAGAATGGGCAAGAAGGGGGGCAGCTGAGAGGTCGAGAAGGCAGGCAGATTCATGGGTGCAGATTCATGGGTGGACAAGAGGAAGGGAAAATGGTAACTGCTGCACATCCTCTCACCCATCATATCATTTTTGTTTTCCTTCTGATTCCTTGGAGGCCCCCAAATCTCAAGAAAAAAATAAAGGTTGCTACTTATCAATTGATTATAAATATTTAATGTACAAAAAAATGAGTATTCATTTGCTGTACTCCGATTTGACCATCCCCATTATTCTTCCTTTTATCACACATATGTTTTTTTAAATAGAAACCTTGATTTGAATTCAATATTCAATATTTCTGCAAGCCTTTGCATGTAAATACTGAAAAAGATAACAGCATCGTTGTAGTTTATATATATGTGGCTATGAAATATGGTTTTGTATTACTTCATTTCCAATTTTTTTTTTGAGAATTGCAGTTTATGGCTTTGTCGTCTTTAGCTTATTTACAATATAAACTTTCTTTGTTAGATGTCTTTCTATGTATGCCATTGGAAAGCACTAAAGATATAAAAAGAGAATACATGCATATTTAGAAAAATCTCATTATGCTTTTCTAAATCCCACTGGGCTGTGAAAGAAATGCATTGGTGACAGCATAAATCCTTTTTATGCAACTGTGTTAACAAAGGAATCCTCTGGGAAAAGCAACACTACGTTTTCAGTGATATTGAACAATGGATATTACAGTATTAAAGTGTTTATAAATTAGTGTCATTTCTGTCAGATTCATTGAATGTGCACTTAATGCCTGGAGTTTTATTACAGGTTAAAAACTAAATATGATGCAAACAGGCATTGCTTCTAGTGCAGACTGAAATAATAAAGAGTTTTATTATAGATTGGAAAAGTCTCATGCTTTCTTATAAAAAAAATACACTAAGGGGGTTATTTACTAAAGCTCCAGTTTATCTCATTTTTCTATTAAACAAAGTCGACATAACCCCCGTCAACAAATTTAACTCATTTATCAATAATTGAAAAGTTGGAGCGAAAAAACAAATTTGTAAATCAATTCGAAATGAATGATTGATGCTCCAAAAACTCAACCCACCCTTCCCCCCCGAAACGTTGAATGTTTGGTGGCTGAATAAAATGGATACTCCCCGACTGCATTAACCAGTTTGTGTGCGGATCCGTTTTCTATACACATTCGTTGCTAAGGGACCCGGCCAGGTCAACGGAAGAAACGCACCACCAGTTGCAGGATTGGTGAATTACAGGTGTGCGGTAGGAGAAATTACATTATAAATGCCATCTGGCCATGTTCTAGTCTCTTTTGAATTTTCTCATGTGTGAACCATGAATCATTAGTTGTATTACTAGAATTGGGACTATTAAAGGACAAGGAAAGGCAAAAAAATTAAATCCCATTTTTTACTTTCTTTAATGAAAAAGAAACCTATCTCCAATATACTTTAATTAAAAAATGTGTACCGTTTTTATAAGAAACCTGACTGTATGCAGTGAAATTCTCCCTTCATTTACTGCTGTGGATAGGAATTGTCAGATGGTCCCTAACTGCTGAGCAGGGAAAGAATCATACTTATGAACAGCAGGGGGAGCCCTTGCCTTACTTACCAACCATGCAGAACTCAAACAGCTTTGTTTATGACGATCCCTAAGCAGCCCAGACCACACTGAGCATGTGCAGGGTCAGGGTCAGGCAAAGATGTTTATCAAAGTAACAAGATGACAGCCCCCTGTGGCCAACTTTGAAAGCATAAATCATTTGTTTGATTACGCTTTGTGGTGCAGTAAGTTCATGCTTATGTTTAGTATACAAAATACAGAATTTCTAGCCTTATTCTATTTTAGACTTTCCTTGTCCTTTAAGAAGGAAACCTACCAGACATAAAAAGCTGTATTATAAAAGTCCTTTTCATATGAAAGATGAAATGCAAATTCTTTTTTTATTAAAGCATTAATAGCTGTTGTAAACTCATTTAAAATCTCATCTGTCAATCAAATATTGGCTGCCCCTCCTCGATGCCTTAGGCCTTTCACTTTCCATTCAGAACTTTCAAGGTGTTACTGCACTCCCCACATTCCCCCCACTCTCTTTACCATTTAATTGTGTAGCCAGGGCATGGGGATGGACATCAGGTCCCCCATTCTGGTGCACAAACTAGATTCTGAGATGATGCAAGGCTTGCCTTAATAACAGAGTCTACAAAATAGCTCCTGTCGGCTTGCTATAATTATGAGTTCCCAGGCTGATGGAAGCAAGATTTAAATAATTTATATAATTAAAGTTAATTTTGCTTGACTAACATGATAATAGGAGTTCAGAATCTCAGCTTTTTTTGTTCTCATCAGCCAGCTGACCCCCCCCCCTCTGATATTAAGGGTTCCACCCCTTCTTGCTTCATTTTTTTACTATTTACTTATTTAAAAAATGTTTTTGGATTATTTTTAATGCTTGTTGCAATATCCTTTTCCATATTGATTTTAGCTTGCCCGATAACTTTTTTGTATGATTTATTGGCCTCCTTGTACCTTATAAATGTATTGGCTGTCCCAGCTAACTTGAAAGCCGTCTTTTCTTACCCACTTCAACACTAACACTTCTATTGAACCAAAAAGGTTTTGCTTTGCAACGACGTTCCTTGCTTACAAGAGAAATATACTGACATGTATATTTATTAAAATTATACTGACATGTAAAATTTTCTTTTCAAAATATTAATCTACATTAAAAGTTACCTATAGGTCACGTTGATCATTTTTCACCGATAGTTCTGCTTTTGTAAGTAATTGTTACTTGAAGTTCCTAAACCTGACTGTCCCTTCTTAACCTGTGAGTTTCTAATGTGGACTACTGCTGCACAAATATGGCAGCCCACTCATAGAGGAACAGGGTAGTAAGAAAGATAATGTAAAAGCATCAGGCAAATACTTTTATGGCAAAATTATATATAGCATTTAATGACACAGTTATGATAGATATAAAAAAAAGTTATCTTCTGTTGTCAGTATCTCTTTAAGCAGCATTTTTAAGACTTCCCATTTTTGTTCTGTGTTTAACCCTGTAAAAAGCATTTCCCGCTTAATATGTTGCAGAGATGCCCTTATACTGTCAAAGTTTGCACATCTGAAAGTCAGTGTTTTAGTTACTCCCTTATAGAATATTCTCTGCAACAGAATCTCAAAGGAGACCATGTTATGATCACTATTCCCTAAATGCTCACCCACACAAATTCTAGAGATGAGTTCAGTATTATTACAAGATCCAAAAGAGAGTTATTCCTACTAGGTTCTTGAACGAGCTGGAATAAAAAGTTGTCATCAACATATTTACAAACCTACTAGCCTTTTCTGTCTTGGCAACCCCAGTCAATGTCTGGATAATTGAAGTCACCCATAGTAATGACTTGACCTAGTTGTGAAGCCACTTCTATTTGTAAGAGTAGCTGGGCTTCATACTTGCCATACCTCCACCGTGCCATCAATGGTTATGCCTTTAGTGCATGGTTTTAATTCAAGCTTTACATACAAACACACTCCACTCTTTTTAATCCCGCTGTCCCTCCTGAAAAGGGTGTAACCATTTAAATTCACTGTTCAATCACATGTTTCATACCACCAGGTCTCAGTAATACCAATTATATCATAATTTTTAGAGCATGCAATTAATTCTAGGTCTTCCATTTTACCTGAAAAACTCTATGCATTTGCCAGCATACATCGGAGGTTACTACTTTTTCTTTTGAAATTTGCATTATTGAGTGGAGAATTATATCTTAAGTTAGTATTAGTCTGTTTTCCTTGCATCCACTAAACATAAGTGGTTATTACACCTTTCCACTTCAGCAAATTGCTTATGGCCCCATTTAGCAGCATATGGACTCTACCACTCTATCGACTGCATACAGAGCCAGTCTATATTGACACTACTAGTGAGCAGTGACACTCCTACAGTCATAATGCCTCATACCAATTTAGCTGACATTATAAAATGTGCCTTAGAATAGGTTATGAAAATGTGCTTATTTTAATATTACGTTTTATGTTCCCAAATGTCTTATGTGGTTGCCCAAATGCTTTTTTAAAAAAAAGCACTTTGCTCAAAATGAACAAAAATACTACTTTTTGAAACTTTAAAAAAAAGCTTTGATGTCTTATATTATTCTGAATAGATATTCAGGCCAACAGAATGATTTCCCTTTATCTGGGAGTCCAGGGAATGCAGTAAGTAAACTAAAATTCTGAACACAAAGTAAGCATTCAAGTTCCTTTTCGAAAGATTATCCTCACTTCAGTTGATTTCCTAGAGCACAAATTGAAATGCATATATTGCTCTTACAAAGGACTAAAAATGAAAGATGTTTACAATTTTTCCTCTAAAACCTGTTTTTCTTCATCCAACAAGCAAATGACATTCAGCTTATTTGATAAAGATAAATAATTCAATAAACACAACTATGCTGAATAGGTAAATAATGTAAAAAATAATTTTTGATTGATATGGTAATTTTCATTTTGTGCTTGTGTTTGTTTTCTTTAATTAATACAAATGATCAATTTGATGGGCCAAACATACATTTGCTTATCACTGCTGAATACACCAAGTGCTAGTTTGAGAGAAAGAACACCAATTAATACAAAAATGGATGTATATGCAGATAAACAGCATAGTAGGGGAAACTGATGGTAAGCCATTGAATATCTGTATAAGGACTTTGAACACACTGCTAGACTGGCAAACAGAATGTAAGTGGTAAGCTAGAAATGAAACTGGTCATGCCATAGATGCAAGCGCTCTAAGGGGTGTAATATCACACCTAAACAATCAGTGTGCAGAGGTCATTTTAACATCGAGCATCCAGAAATGATGTGCAATTGCTTCTGACTCTTGTTTTTTTTGTATCAGTGTCCACTATCTGCCAGAAGGTAGGAATATTTTTTTCACAAGTTAATGCTTAGCTTTATATGTAATTTGTAGTTTTGGTTTAGTTACACCAATTAAAATATCCACACCCCTCAATTAATATACTCTAAAAAATGCCTGTTTGTCAGGGGCAGATTTATCAAAGGTCGAGGTGAATTTTCAAATGAAAAAAAATTAACATTTAGAGCTATTTTGATTCGAATTTAAAAAAATAACCGAAATTTATCATGTACTGTCTCTTTAAAAATTCTACTATGACCATTCGCCATCTAAAACCTGACGAATTGCTGTTTTAGCCTATGGGGGACCTCCTAGAACCTACTTGGAGTCAATTGGTGGACACTGAATTGAATTCGATCGAATGCACTATTCCTTCGATTCGTATCCGCATACGGACCTATTTGATCAAAAAAAAACTTTGACTTAATTTCGGTTGTTCTTTTTGAATTCGAATCTCGAAGTTTTTTCAATTCGAAATTCGACCCCTTGATAAATATGCCCCTAAGTGTACTTTAGTATTTATCCATGATGGTATGGATATTTTAAGGCTTGAAATCAAATGAATTTATGTTAATAACTTATTAACCATTATTGTTCACTTAGGCTAATTACTTTCCATAAGTTTATTTGTGAAATTTCTCATCTGCTACCTGTTTTATCTGTTGTGATTGAAAAAAAAACTGCTGGAAAACAGATTTTAATGATGCATATCTCATGGAAATTAAAGTTTCTAATTTGATTTTCCTCTTTGAATAACATTCTAAATACAGTCTCAGCACTGTGCAAAGATGTACACACTAATTACTAATTTTCGATGTTGAGGAAAAAAAAAAAGACTTTTTCCCCTTGAGCATTTATTTATTTATAAAAATAGAAAAAAAACACCAACTCAATTTTTGATAACCTTACCCTCTAGTATAGGAATATTCGTAAATGTGTAATATTTTCACATTTACTGAAACTCAAATTAATCTCAGTTTTTTTCTTAAAACAAAGTCGACCAAACTTATAAAAATCAAAGTGACAAAACGTCATGACAAAATCAAGCATCAATTCATATTGTATGATTGATACTCCGATTTGATTTTATCAAATTTCCAGTGCAGATCACGATGTCAAGAAACAACTTCAGGGACATCTGCCATTGACTTCTACAATACCTCAACAGGCTTGAGATGGCGTATTTTCAGATTTGGATTTTAAGCAGCTTTGGGGTATGATAAAGCTGTAAAAATGTAAGTTTTTATTTTTCCACAAAAGTGTTTTCCCCCCTGAAAACCCTAAAAACAACCAGAAAAAATAGAGGTTAAATAAATGGGCCACCGTAATATGTATTAAACAACATTTTCTGATTAATCTTTTTTCATAGTTTTTCTAGGATTCAGCAGCTTTGGCCGAAAACACTGTGATATCATGAAATATATCCAAATGCATCATAGAAATATATCAAATAGACTATTTTAGGTTTAAGTTTCCTGTTTAAGCATACAGTTTTTAAATTTTTAAATATTTTCTCACCAGTTAGAAGACAGTTCCTTGTCCTTGATGCTAATATACTGTAGGCATGGTAGATATGGTAGAGCAAACAAAACAATGAATATATCCTTAAAAGAGTATATTTTTATTCATTTATATTCTATGGCTTCTGTTACATTGTTTCAACAGAGATACTAATACTGCACAGATACTCAGATACTGCTTTAAGTTGCAGTTACATTTAAAAATAACTTTTTAAAAACACAAAGCTTGTAATATTAAAAAGTACTTTTAAAAGTAAAAAATTACATGTTTTGGGTGATCTCTTTTAAAAGATCTGAGAGCAGAAGCGATTCTTCTTTCTGTTTGTAGTGGAAAAGCGAGGGCTGTGGAACAAAGTGTTTTGCGAGGAATAGAATTAGTTTCTAGACAATTTCTCAAAAAGACTTCAAAACCGGTCATGTTTTCTAGCCTGTTTGGCAGTTTGGTTAAAAATGATGGGACATTAGCTTTCTGAACTCATAATTAAATCAATACATACAATGAATCTCAACAACAGAGTCTAAATTATTTTAAGTTCCCATAAACATAGACAGACCAGTAACATAATCAAAGGAAATTATATTTAATGAGAAAATACTGTATAGGGTACTTACATAAGGTGAATCTCCATAGATGGAAATACATTCCTGCTTAGTTACTTTTAAAAAAATGTCCAAAACAGAAATGAGCAGTGGGCGTCAGGGCCAGGCCAAGCCGACAGGGCACTCTAGGCGCCCCAGTCGGCTACCATCACCCCCATCCAATTGTGAGCATGCACGCAAGTGCTAATGCATGATAATAGAAGAGAAGGGAGAGAGGGGAGCGTACAAAGGGGAAGAAAAGGGGAGGGAGAAAGGAGGCGAGGGAGGAAGGAGGGGAGGGTGACAGAGGGAGGGGAGGGTGATAACGGGGATGGGAGGAGGGAGGAGTGAACCCACCACAATAAATGTGTCAGCCATAGACATAATTAACTGATTATGGATTGGTTGTATTTTTGCACCTCTTTCTAAGGAGGCATCAGAATGAGAGGAACATTAAGAAAAGGAGATGATTCTATTATGAATTATGTTATGTTGAATGTCTAGTGTTGCTGGATCAATTTGTAAAGTAGGATTTGTC
Source organism: Xenopus laevis (assembly GCF_017654675.1). Taxonomy (NCBI): domain Eukaryota; kingdom Metazoa; phylum Chordata; class Amphibia; order Anura; family Pipidae; genus Xenopus; species Xenopus laevis. Next base: position 72,566,228 of record NC_054375.1, read on the forward strand.
CCCTTTAAGAAAAATTTTTTTTTTTTTTTCAAGGTCTTCTAAGATAGGAGTCTAGTAAAGGTAAGTTAGTGCTGAATTTTTGCAGAGGCTATACTGTCAAATGAGCAGTGATTAATCCCTATCCAAGAATAAATAATAGCATTACAGATTTATATGTTTCACTTGTAACAGAAATAGCTTAAAGGAAGTGAAATTCCGTAAAGTAATTTTTCAACTTTTTTTATTTAGATTTTGCATTTTCAAAGACTCTCTTGCTAAATATATACAGAATGTAAATAAAATAATCTAGAAGCTCTGCTGCATGAGGCAAATAATGTAAAATACCACAACTACTATGTCACCCCCCATGCAGTTATAGTTCAGTGAGCCATAGTATTATAGCACTTCTACAATAAAGACTGCAGGCTCTTTTTAGATCTTCTCGTTGCTTAGCTTAGTTACAGCTCAAGGAATGTGATGCATCTTTTGAAAGTATTGTTTTTTATACTAGCAATAATGTCATTTGATATTTATTGTTTCTGGCCAGAAGACCACAATTTGCTGGATAAAGCTTCTTTATCCAATGCCTCCCTCACTTCCTTCGCTATCAGTAACATATGAGAGAGGGGTACTAAGGTCTATTAAGGTGATTGTGCACTAATGATAATCAGCAATAGCTGTGCCACACGTCTTTCTTTAATGTATACAGATATTTCCTCTAGCCTAGCACTAAATATAATAAAAGTGCGAAGGTTATTGTATATTATTTTATATAACCTTTAAGATAATCCTATAAACAGTTTACATAAAAAAATAACCTCATTATACAACAGATCTTATTAGCATAGACGGATTTTAATTAAGCCTCACCAAGCCTATGTAAATGTACCCAAGGGATAAAAACATAATTAGGGTCCCTAAGTGGCCTGACATTTTGCGTTGTAGAAGGTTCGAACTAAATGCAGCAGGCCCTTCTGTGGGAAGGTTGTGAGAGAAGTCAAGTGCAAGAGTAAGACATAAATAATCCATCCTGAATGTAATAATCCATCCTAAATGTACTCCACCTTGTTGTCCCAGGAGTTCAGTCTTCCTTGGTCCCTAGGCTCAGCATCTACTGCTCTTCCCTGCCCTGCTTCTCAGAATATGTGCCCGGTTAGAAGAGGGAAGGGCTACACAGAGCTAAAACTTCTGTGCAGGAAAACTGAAGCAGAGAACAGCAGGTGTGGAGTATAACCTATTGAAAATAATCACCCTGCTATGCATTTATTAAACGTGGCTGCATTTCAACACATAGAATTGTGTTGTATATGGGAGATGAAGGAATTGTTTGCTTTGCAAGGTTTTGCATAGAATTGTGGATTTATATAAAAGCACCTACTTAAAAGCGATCGGTATTTTAGAAGGGTATACAGGAGATGGTGGCTAGAATTCTCTGTTTTGATTTGCCCATTCAACCCTCGAATGCTCTGATAGGCCTGCCTCATCTAGATATTCCCACACCTGAGCAAAAACTTCTAAACTATATATACATGGCAGCTAGGCTTTCACTTACTTCTAAGTGGAAATCTTTAGAAGCCCCCACTTTAGATGAGGTAATTGCTCAAATTGGAGAGAGATGAAAATAATGGAGGAAATTAAAGCTAGGCTTAGAGGGAAAATCCCTCAATTTGAGAGAGTATGGTCAAAATGGAATTACTATGTTTCTCACACTAAGTGATATAAAGTCCAGGAGTCCTGATAGGATATATTTCATTAATAAACCTAAATTAAGTCATGTATCACTCTATTCACTTGAAGACAGTTACTGCATCTATCCCATACTACAATAATTGTTTTACTTGTTGATATGTTTTCTTTTCTTGCTTTTTCTAATTTCGGTCTGATACATGATGATTGTATACGCAAATTCTTGCTACATGATGATTGTATACGCAAATTCTTGTTACGATGATTGTATACGCAAATTCTTGATAGCAAAATGATGTGAAACTGTCATATCTATGTTATTAGAAAACTATGCAATGTCTGGAAATATATATATGACAAAATAAAAGAAAATTTAAGTTACAAAAAAATAAATGTGTAACCTTACAAAGCATTTGTTTTTTTTGTATGGTGTCAGTGACCCCTATTTGAAACAGGAAAAAAAAAAAGTGAAGAAGGCACATAATTTAAAAACTATAAAGAATATCGCATGGGTAAAAAAACAGTTATTTGTGCCAATTGTGCTAAATTTGTAAATTATCTGTAAGGTGGAAATTTACTCTGGTGTAGTAACCCATTACCAGAGCAGCATTGTGCCATGTTAGTAAATATTTATGAGATAAAACAATACTTTACATTTTGAATCAGTCACAAATAAATAGGAAGACGCTAAGGGCAAAGACATGACAACGCGACTCCTCAATTTGACCCTTCGCCTTGGCTATCCCACTAAACCCCATTATTATATACCTTAATGAAACCGGGAGACAGAGATGGGTTTAAAATGGCCACAAAATCTATTACATTTTATCAAATAAATAGGACCTTAACCCAAGGCAATATTCTAAAGCCAGAATTTAACAAGAGATGGTTACTATGCTCTGCGGCCAACATGAGAAAAGTTCAGCAGTCATGCTGCTGGACCTGCATCTGCAGTGCCTCGATGATAGGAAATCCAAGCAGGCTGCCCCTAGCACAAGCTAGAACCTCCTTTCTCCCTCTTCTAAACTTACCTGTGCAGTACTCTGACAAGGTCCTACTGCTGCTGTGACAAACAAAACTTATAATATCATATGTGTACTGTTTTGATCCAAAGAAAGGCAAAAAAAACAGCCTAAAGCCAGTGCCAATTATGCTTCAAGAGGGGAAAAAATCCTTCCTGACCCCAATGGCCATTGGAAACATTCCCTGGATCAAGCATTTGACATTATTCATTTAACATAAATTAATACAATGTAGACAATTATACTGAGAAGATGGAGAAGTGCATTTTTTAAAAAAATTCACATTCTGCCTTTAAAATGAGCAAATTTCACCTAGAATAGAGAGGATTGCACCTCACACTTGTGTGTCATTCAGAATGCTTTAGGATTCACCAGTTCACATTCAAGTAAATCTGACCAAAAAGCCCTGTGTGCTTCAGAAAATCAGTTTTGCAAAAGCATTTATATTTCTTCAGATTAGAACAGTGAAAATGTAAATCTGGAAATACTATGAACAGAAAATATTATTAAAATGTCATTACAAATCTCATTATAAGGATTTTATGCATTGGTTGCTATGGAAAAGGAGACCTGTCTGTGTGGGAGCCTAAGAGAAAATATGGCAGTGTATAAAAGAAATGTCAGTGAAAGGTGGTAAGGGTGATACAGGCATACAGGGATTTTAATGCAGCAGCAAAGTTCCTGAAAAAAAAAAAATTATATTATATATATTATATTTTATATATATATATATATATATAAATATATATATTATATATAAATATATATATTATATATATATATATATATATATATATATATATATATATATATATATATATATATATATATATATATATATATATATATATATATATATATATATATATATATATATATATATATGTATTGTCCAGGTGTGTATCCGCACTTTGACTCAAACAAATGGGTGCTATATCAAAATGTAATTAATAGCGATGAAGAAGATAAGCACTACGGAATTTCTATATAATAATTATTCATTCCACTGTGCATACCAAAGTTTCAGTCCACATTTGGACCTTTATAAAGGATTTTGTGTACCCAACATTCAAAAAAATCTTTTAGAGCAATTAGTGACATCAAGATTTGCATACATCAAAGAGCCAATGGCATTGTGGTTTCAATTTACATCTTCCATATCATATTACTAAAATATGAATAAAATCGAAGATGTGAAAAACTGTTTTGTGTGATTACCGTGATCTTCTTCATCGCTATATATATTTTATACACTGCCATATTTTCTCAGGTTCCAATATCATTCTCAAAGTGATCACTTTTGTCGTATTTTATGTAAACATTAGCATATGTTAAAGGATGTAATTTGGGAAAGGATGTAATATAGGTGAAAAATTTACACAGGCAGAAATAGGTCCCTCACCAAGACAGTACACTTTCTTAGGTCCCCCCATAGATGGTATGTTCCGTTGCAGGGGGTTGCGCACAATGTTTTTTGTCTTGACTGGAGTTCAAGCCCTGTCACTAATAAGATTTAAAATCACCAATTATGTGGTGTACATGCTGGTATTTCTCATTTATGCGGATGAAACTATCCAAAAAGTTAGGGATAGGTTCTCCCAGCATAAGTCTACTGTCAATACTCGAAACAGTGTCCTACCAGTTTCCAAGCACTGCAATGAAAACGGGTTAAGATTTAGGATAATTCAAAATGTTCCCCAACCTCAAAGAGGAGGCGATAGAGTACTTCTGTTAAAAAAGGCATTGGATACATAGATTAAAGTGCTTAAGCCCTATGGGGTTAAATACGGATTTTGAGCTACATTTGTCTGTTAATTAGTTTCACCCACTGATGTTGTTCATAAGATCAATGGGAGAATTTATATTCATATCATAATGGGTTCATTATTCCTACTAATTTGCTATGAATACATTTAAACACACTGTGTCATTATGATGCAGTTTGAGCCAACCAATAGAATGTAGTTTATACTGTAGCTTCTGTGTGATGCATGGGTGTCACCTTTGTGATAGAGTGGCGCCATTTGCGCTGCCAGGACTGAGGGTGATGTCATTTCTGTCACACACAGTAGCCAAGGCTTAAAGGAATTGTCCAGTAAAAAAATAAAAACTGGGTAAATAGATAGGCTGTGCAAAATAAAAAATGTTTCAAATATAGTTAGTTAGCCAAAAATGTAATGTATAAAGTTTGGAGTAACTGAATGTGTGACATAATAACCAGAACACTACTTCCTGCTTTTCAGCTCTCTTGGTTTCCACAGTTACCAGGCAGTAGCCAATCAATTACTTAAGGGAGGGCCACATGGGTCATAACTGTTTGCTTTTGAATCTGACCCTTCAAGTCACTGACTAACTCAGAGTTAGAGAGCTGAAAAGTTGGATTCTGGTTATTATGTTAGACATCCAGTCACTCCAGCCTTTATACATTACATATTTGGCTAACTAACTATGTTAGGAACATGCTTTATTTTGCACTGCATATCTATTTACCCAGTTTTTTTTTTTTTATTTATTTTATTTTTACACTGAACTGGGAGCCTCTGGGTAATGTGGCTCATGCACAAAACAGAGAAAGGGAGCAGTGAGAACCCGATACGTCATAAGATCTCCATATAGATGAGTACTCATGTATAATACTGCTTTCTATATGGTTTCTATAAAGAAAATAAATACTACGTTTTAAAATTTTACTAATATGGTGTGCGACTTTGTTGGACTAAATATAAATATATTTGATTCCGGACAAAGGTCCCTGTGGGTACCGAAATGCTGAGCAAAATAAACCTTTGGAAGATTGATTCAGCAATGCCATTCTTCTGCATTGTTTGTGTGGTTTCTTAGCTCAGGCACCCAGGTGAAACAACTGTCCATGGTGTGCACCTTACGTCTGTCTGTCTGTCTCTCTCTCTCTGTATATATATTGCTGTAAAACATGCTCAGAATGCACTTCTGTTTCAATGCTGCAACACAGCTATTTACAATAAGTTTTAATACTTTATTTCTCTGGTAAATAACTAAAGTAATTTATGAATTAGGTGCTGCCTTTCAAGTGGAAACTTATTTTCAGTATGTGTAAGAGAAATCATATTGGTATGTCTGAAAGGATTCAATAACCGTCATTTCCAGGCTGTCTGGTTACAGTGATCGGCTTCTGATTTATAGAAGTGCATCATTTTAATGAGCAGAACATGTCAGTGTATATAAATGTTGTGGTGAGTTACTAGGTTGCTGACTTGATGAACTGTCAACAGATTATTGATCTGACAATATAACTCCATAATGTTATTTTGCTGATGCTGTTACTTTATTTGGTTACCATAAAGTCAGTTCAATTTTGTATACAGGTATCATTTGTCAGACACAATGCATCTTAATAGGGTTTGTTCTAATTTCTTTCAATTTGTTTTTTATCTTTTGCACAGTTGTTTACATTCTATTCAAGTCCTTCTTTCTCTGACATGTTAAGTCATTGAATTAGCTTTAGTTTTATTTGGAGTAATAGATATTTTACAGATTGGAAATCTAAATGCAGGTAGCAAGGAGAAAATATGTATACGTTTATATCTTTAAAGTTTAATAATTAAAACACATGAAACATCTTGTGTATGCATCTGTGTGCAAAGCAGAGAGAATCCTGGAAAGGAAAACCAGGTTCACTATCAATTTCCAATTTTAATGGAACATACATTAACTAACCCATTGGGTTTAAACACAACCAAGGCATATTCTGATCAGATTCCAACTACAAACCAGTTTCACTTATATTCAGGGGTGATTTTGGCCTTTCTGCTGTGAGGCGAAGCATAGCACTGAGGTCCTCACCGTGTACAACGCGACTTCCTCACAGGTACATTACCCCTATTGTGTTTCTTTGCTGTTCTTATAGTAAATAAATAAAGCATATAGATACTTTGTAGGCAGATACTATGCAATTACTGGATAAGTCTGAAAGGATTTTTCTCCTGTCTGAGGCTAATTGAAGAGCAGTTTTTTTGTTTTTTGATCAATTAGCAGTTAGGCATTCTTCAATAACACAAAAAGGTTGAACCTCATGGATGGACCAGACATGTTTTTTGTTTTTTTTTTACTTCATCTACTATTATTTATAAATAAATTGTTAGCTTCTAAACAAGAAAATAGTCATGCAAACATTTTATTTTAGTAATATTTTACAAAACACTGGTAGTGCTTTTATTATGTTCCTTAGGTCATCACTGCCTACAAATAGCTCTGGTCACCATCTGCTCAATGAATTGCCACCACATGCCAATTCCCAGCCCTGCACCGGTGGAATGGATGACATCAGCAGTGAAGCATTAAACAGGCATGCCCAAGCCAATCTCTAATTGGCTGAATCCTTTCTATTATGCCTACAAGCATAGTAAAGGAAACTGACAGGGCTGGGTGGCAGCAGCCAACAGTGGGGGAGGGGTGTTCGGGAGGCACAATCGGTCACACATAAACAGGTTATTTTTCAAACTGGAGACGTGCACTTTATTTGTTTATTATAATCCAGACATATTACAGTAGCTCTGGTGACTGATTTTGCCCCTGAGGCAAGATTCTCATGTTGCCTCAATATAGAAACACATCTGTTTATATTGGGGCTTATAGTTGAGACCCAACAGCTGAACATTAGCCTTGGTTTTATTTGAAAATGTTAATTTTTTTTTATGGGCTTCCTTCCTATCATAACTTTTGGTTTGAAGCAAATTAAAAATCTATTCTATTCTGTGGAATGATACACACACACAAAATTACTCTAAAGTGATATATAAAGCAGCAGCCGTTTTCATACCTTTTATTCACTCTAGCACTTAACAATTTCCACACAGCCTCATTGTGAAACTAGTGAATTACTTAATGCTCAGGCAATTTAAATTTAATTAAAGCTGTAAGTTCAACTTTTTTCTCTATTGTATTAATGAATTTATTCAGAAATGTATACTGAAAATACAGAGAATATGTTTTTCTTAAAACACTATATGGAAAGAAAATTTAGGGCAATCAGCTGTTTTTTGTGAGATAGTTGCCCCCTTCTGCCAGAGCAGCTTATTGTTCAATGAAAATATTCAGTGGGTACATAATGCAATGGTTAATGTACCAATGAGATTGTGTGCTAAATAAAAAACACACCAGAGTTAAAAAGTGTGGTACAAGACAGAACAGAAGCATTAATGCTGTTATGGGGACCCATTAAATGCACCTGCAATGATGAGGTGTACTTTCCACAAATGCAAGGTTTTATAATTTATAATTGCCTACCAATAAGTAGCATCTCTTGAAGAAGTAAAGAAAATTAAATATGCTCAAATGAAAAACACTTGTGCTTTGAAACATTTTGAAATTTTATAAAAGTAATTAAAGCATAAAAATTAATAAAATAGTGCTCTAAATAGATGTTCCCATATGAGAAATACACCTCACGGCAAATACAATCTAGCTAACAAATTAGCATATCAACAAAACATTCACTATAAAAATGCCACTTACAGAAATACTAAACATCTGTTCAGCAACACATTTGGTGTAAACTGTAGAAAAGCTATGTATCTCATCCAGAGAATGTAGACTGGCAAGGAACAAAGGCTTTAGAAACACTTTGTATTGGGGTCTACTCCACAAAAAAAAAAAAAAAAAAGAAGAAATAACGAAGTGCATATTTTGTTTCAGGAAAGATATTTTAAAGTCTTAACAGTACTATTGCTCTTGTACAATATAAGAGGCCACCATGGAATTCCTTGAACATTAAAATACATTATGCTGTGGACCAAGAGCTTTTATGCTGGTTGTGCAAGACTTATTTTTTTTCCCGTTTCAAATTATAATAAATCAACCCCTAAGCATTGATTATAAGGCTATATATTTTTACTGGCTACTCACGGCTTTAGATAGCAGACCAGACCAAAAGGGCATGTTTATAAACACTTGGAAAATTTGCACCTTGGCAGTAACCCATCAGCAATTGACTTTTTTCAGCTAGCTGCAGGTTGAAAAAAAATTTGATCAGTTGCAAGGGTTACTGCTTTGGGTGCAAATTTGTTCGGTGTTCATAAATGAGCCCAATTAGTTTCCTGGATATTCCATTTTTACTGTTTTCTATATTTTTAGCAGAATATGCGATCTTATACAACATTCTTTAAATAAAGAAGGAATGCTTAGAAAAGGCTATGCAAAAGTGGAAGCAAAATTCTAACATATTCAGTGAAGAAAGAGAAAGCTCCACTTGTTTGGGCCATTGGCCAAAATAAAAAGGCCATCCGTGCAGTTGGCCAAAACACAAAATATCTTACTGTCAGGTGGCTCATGTATGGGCACCTTTTGGTTGCAAATGACTGGCCAGTTCTGTGTAGCATCCAACCAATCACCACACTTGTTCAGACTGACATGGTAATTTTATTATGTGTATGACTAGCTTTATGCACTGAAGGTTCCCCTTGTCATTTCTATGTGTTATTACTGCAGAGGTATAACTTTAAACTCAAAAGCCAAGAACTATCATAATAACATTGGTGTTTTTTTGTTAAAGTGCACAATGTAGCTTACAGGATGAACAAGCTGTAAACATAAACTGTAAGTAGAGGAATAAAACATGTTTAAATTCTCATGGATTTATAATATTTGTGGGTAACAGCTTTAATTATGGAAACAGATTGCACATAATCAAAACATCAAGTTTGATTGTTTATGTACCATAGTGTAAAAACCATGATTAATTGAATTTATTTAGCAGCTTCCAAATAAATAAAGGTTTAAAGAATGCTTAAAGCCAAATGTTCTGTACAAAGTAATATAAATATATGTTATTTATTTTTTTTGCACGTTTTTAAATGTGACATTAATTTAACATATGATTACTATATTGACTTAAATAGCTGGCTTTTTATACCTGGTGTCCAAGATTTTTTTTTGGCAAGAAATTAAATTAGATTTCTAATTTCTAGATGTTCCTCCAATTATTCACAATTAGAAGAATGTATCCATAAATATATAATGAACAAGTCTGAAAACAATAATAGCTCATAAAAATAATGAGCTATTCATAAAAAATAAAGTTGCTTGGGTTTTACAGTATTGTGTTCTTAATTGGTCATATAGTGATCCCATTGCTCCCCTGTTTAATAATGGCTGTTGTGCATAAAGGATTTAAAAAGATATACAGTATATTGTCTCAGGGCACACAAGAGTCGTGCAACATCTGTTCTAAAATAGTTTCTCTCTAATTTGCTTAAATGGTGCTTTTATTTAGTCTCCCATGGATTACTGGTTGCTATTTTTTGTGTCATTAAAACAGTTTAACGTGACTGACAGTCATCAGAGTAAAACAGCCAGTTATTCTATGTAGATGTTTTTAGTCAAAAGCAAACAAATGGCTTACAGATTGAATTAATTAATAATAATAATAAGAAGAAAAACATTTCTAAAATAATAAAATATACACATTACACAAATAAAACAATCTGTTGTATTCATGCAGTACAGTTTGATAAATACGCTTCTTAAAACCCTATAGGAATGAATAGAAAGTGTGAACATTTTTATGTGGTAAACTCTAATATAACATATACATATAAATCTGCCACCAAATCAAACATTAAATCAACCCAATAAGATTGTGCCTCCAAGAAGGATTACTTAAATTTTAGTTGGGACCAGGAAAGGGATGTTTTTAAAATGTGAATTGTTAAGTCTATGTGAGTCTATGGGAAATGGCCTTTTCAGATAACAAATCCCATACCTGTACTTCTGAATCTAAATTTTTTTTTTGTTCTCAACCAACTTACCCCCGTTTGATATTAAATGTCCCACCCCTTTCTGCTTCATTTTTTCACTATTAACATATTTAAAACATAATTTTTACTGCTTGCTGCAATATCCTTTTTCATATCTACTTTAGCTTGCCTGATAGCCTTTTTGCATGATTTATTGGCCTCCTTGTACCTTATAAATTATTTGGCAGTCCCAGCTAACTTGAAAGTTTTAAAAGCATGTGTTTTCTTACCCACCTCAACACCAACACTTATATTAAATGAAAAAGGTTTTGCTTTGCAAAGGCCTTCCATGCTTACAAGGGGAATATACAACTTTGTGCTTGGAACCATAGCAACCCTTTCACAAGAGAGTAAACTGGACTGCAGTGATGAGTGAATCTTTCCTGTTTTTTGTGGTCGAAAAATTTGTGAAACCCCAGAAAAAATTAGTGAATCGGCAACAAAATTGGGAAATGCATTGAAGTTAAAGGGAGTCAAAATAATTTTGATGCATAACAATTTTTGCGCGCACAACAGTTTTTACAAGCACAACTTTTTGTCCAAATGGGTTAAAGTCAATGGGTGTCAATGGTTTTCATGTGTGCAACTTTTTTGCTGTAGGGAATTTTTTCGCTGTGAATTTTTGCAGTTTTGCGAAAAAAATTTGCAGGTGATGAAGTGCAGACATTCACAGCAAATACATGCCTGGAGAATAAATTCACCCTGGAGAATAAATTCACTACTGGACTTCTTTGAAAAATGCTGTGATGTAATTTCCACCCAAACAGAGGATTTAATGGCAGTCTTTATTAGAACTACTACTGATAAAAACGGCAGATGCCAGAGACAGCTCTGCATGCCTTTAATTGTTTTCACCTTGTGAACTTCCAATTAACATTGAAAGTCTAGAAACAGTGCTTCAAACCACAAGATCTACTTTACGTGAAAAACTGGAAGGGATTCATAAAATTGAAAGCAAACATTTTACAGGGCATATTGACTGTCACGGCTACAAGTGCAAAAACAAGTAGCACTACTTTGGATTTTTAAAAAAATAAAAACAGTTTGTGCACACCTCAGTGTTCAGACAACAGTACTGTACATCACAATCCCACCAATATTTGCTCCAAAGCTGTGATTTATGGGATTTGGTATTGAGTTATGGGTTCCACTTCCCATATGGCTGGGAACTAAAGAGAAGCGTACAGAAAACAGAGATGGTTGGATTTTAACTCTAATGGGAAAAAAATATGTATAAACCAGAAGCAAATGTTGCACTTTGCACTGTATTATTCTTCAAGTAAGAGTTTATTACATTGCAAGTTTGAATTTCAGATTGCATATTTTTAACATCTATGTAATTACATCACAATCACTATGTTTTTTTTACCCACAATGAATGAATGAATCATACCTCCCCCCATGATTCCATGGCAATTGTGGTTGCCAAGGGTAGATGCAATTTTGTGGAAAATAATTACACAGTTGCACTTTGACACACATTGGATGGAGTTTTCTAATTTTGGCTTTCTGCCAGAGAGTGATATGTGTGCCCTATTCTTTTGGCGTAAATGTACTGCACTGATTGATACAGGCTGCTATATAAACCCCCTTTAAGCAAAAATCATTAATAAATTCAATTTTTCTTGCATCTGACTGTGGCCCACTTAACGGCTCCACAGATTATTGCAGTAGTAAATGACGTTTAATAACTTTCTCAAGAAAATTTTCAAAGGATAAATAGTTTTGCAGATTTACAAAAACGACATTAAATTTGATCAAAGAGAAAATTGATAGCGCAAACAAAAAGTTTTTGCATTACTCAGTTTTCCTGTAGCAACTTTTATTACATATGTCTACATTTCAAAATGTAAAGCATTGTGCTATAAAGTCAAAGATCTCAATAAGCTTATTTGAACAATGGTGTGATTATTCACATTCTTGGGTTTAGTTTTTAATTCAGTCAGATTTAGAAGCCTATCTAATCAGCATCAAATAAAATGATAACTGGAGGCTTTGCTACAAAGCAATAAAGCAAACATTCTGATATTTTTAAAGCATTAAAAAGATCAGCTCCAAAGAGAAAAACCATAAGGAATACACCATGTGATGTATCAAGAGAACTGTAGATTTAAAATTGGAAAATTGCTTCTGGACATTTCACAGTAACTGCATTGCCGCTAAAACAGTGAAAGATCTACCGTAAACAAATTTTGTTTTTCTATTCTGTCAACCGATAGATACCAACAAAAAAGCATCAAAAGGTTGATCAGTTGAAAAATAAGCTTTAAGCTTGAAGATATTGATATTTTATTAGGAGAATTCTCATTCTTATTAAAAGAAAAAAGAAATATGCATTTGCAACTAATTGTTTAAATACTCAATTGACCTCAGCCATCAGTGGTGAAAGTCAGTACAATAAACCAAACTTTAAAGCTAATGTTTAGGTCTATAAATAATAGGTTTTTATATAAAGATATAATACATTACTCATTTTTATGCTAATAATAACAAATAAAAAGAATATTAAAAGATCACTGCTATAGGGACTTTCATGAAAGAACAGGTAATGAGGTTTCACAAACAAGCAAGCGTGCACCATCTGAACTCACATTTACAACTATATGCTCTGTCAGATAGGGCAGGGTGCAGCACCACTGAGGAAGTTAGTCTGAACAGTTTTTATAAGGGGTTTCTCTCTAGAATGGTATTTAAAAATGAGCAATGCTACTACATTCTGCAACATGCAATACTTTTAATGCAAAAGAGTCATGCCTTGCGACTGGGAGAGAAAGAGATCCGGTAGAGCTCAGCCAGGAAGACCAGGGGTTCCAAGGACTAATACACAGTACAGTAACATCTGACTGTTGCCTGCAGCTCAAGAAGTGACTTTTGATCATCACAGTATACAAGCTGTCATGGATAGCAGCAACTTGGAGGAGGGGCGGCATGACTCAGGCTCAACCCAGGCATAGAGTTTGAGTTAAGGGGGGGTTAGATTGGGGGGTGGAGAGAGTGCCCATTTTAGTGGTATGAAAGGCTATTTGCCACCATTTGCAGTAAAGCGGCGTATACTCTGTGCTAGGAGAGTTATGACTGGAGGATATTGCTTTGGGTACTGAAGGGTAGACTGACAGAGGCTCTGGGCTATGCAATGTTATGCTATGCATGTATATGGTTCAATGTTCTTGTTACCAAAATTGTGTAAAGATATGGATTTTCAAGTCTGTTGATGGTCTGTATTGTGATGTAATAAAGCTGTGGCCAGTATCCTCCAACAAGATGATGTCATGCCTTTTATTGGTTAGTTAGGTAGGGTGAGGATGTGGTGAGGGATGAGTTTGTCATTTACTAACAAAAAGTATAGACAATAACCAGTAGTATAAAGTATTGTAACGTGCTGTGGGAGGGCAGCTGCCACTCTACAAGGCAAAGGTGTCAATAGTTACTTGCATATTAATGCTCATGAGGTAGAACTATAAACCATTAACTGAACTGTTATAATTCCCAACCAGAGAGAACGTTAAATGTGTGGTGTTCAATATTGGTTTTGAACAATATAATTTAAGAAATATCATAAAGACACTTACTGGTCCAAAGGCGTTACTGTCAAAGCTATGTCCATGATGGTCACCTTCCACCCACACATGACCACGAGGAACTTTCACATATCTGTTTTTGTGCCCCAGTGTCCTGTTTTTAGAAGGCAAAAAAACATGATAAAATAATTCTGACTAGAATTCTATACATCCATACACAATTAAATGTACATTACATCAGATAATTATGAATTTTAAAAAAAAAAAGCAATATATGTTTCAATGGCGTTTTTGCGGAGTCAAATCCAGTATCTCCACAACTAACAGATGCTTGGAATAATATCTAATAGGGGAATTAATAGTGAATACTTAGGACTTAAAATACTGTAAATTCCATTGCTTGTAATGAAAGCAATTATTAACCCATGAGATGTATCACACTAGAAACAACAAAATCTATTTGAAGCCACTGTAAAGTAACATGAAATAATCTCTTTGTTAAAGTTTAATCACTTTAATTATAATCTTGTCTCTGAAAGCATTTCATCACTGAAGTCCACGGTCTCCTTTTCAGAGTAACCATGACTATTCCTATTCATATTGTAAAAATACAAATGTGCATAATAATAATAATAATAATAATAATAATAATAATGCTTTCCTAAGTATGAGCATAAAATAAATGGCTGCCAAGATGGAGATATATGAACAATAGAACTGAATTACCTATAAGATCATTCTATAGTTGAAAAAAGAATGTTAAACATCTTTAAGTTAAACAGAGGAAATAAATGACTGGTAAAAATTTAAAAGCAAGATCAGAGTACAGATATGGGACCTGTTTCCAGATAAGGGGTCTTTATACCTTTAGTCTTCTCAAAATCATTTAAATACTACAAGGTACTGTTTTGCTATTACAGAGAAAAATGAAAATTTCTAAAATCTTGAATTTTTTGATTAAAATGGAGTTGATAGAAGATGGCCTTCATGTAATTCGGGGCTTTCTGAATAATGGGTTTCCGATAAGAGATCCTATACCTGTACATGAAAATTACCATGCTGAGAGATACAATGTAGGATTATAAATTTGTAAGGCTGAGGATAACATAAAAATGTATTTGCATTACAAATTGCTACTGTAGTACAATTAAAGTCCATTGTAACATTATTTTAGCATGAAAAGATTTTTCTGGGTCAAAGAAATCCAAAGGGAGGGAAATATATATTGAAGGTCCAAAGGGGAGTTATTAGATAAGTTCAAATAACATACCTATCATAAAAAAAACACAAGGTCATGGCCTAATCTTGTTACTTCTGTGCTCCTTGAAGGAACTTTGTCAAGAGATTTGATAATGAGGATATAGTGTATAGTGGTTTGTATTGCAGAGTGAAACACATGGTAACACCAGTCACAGTTATGATACTTACAAACTGCTGTCCCTGGTTTTGGTGTAATACTGCCTGACTTTTCTACAGCTCACTTTTAATTGTAAAAAGTAATGTTCTGTAGATTGTTTTCTGTGCCTTCTTTTTATCAAATTCACAGAAAATTAGAGAGATGTGAGATGAGAATGAGCTCTAATAAGTGTCATACTTTATCAGGAACCTGATCCAATTAACTAAATGCAAATAAAGTGAACTAAAGGGAGAGAGAGGCACACAAATTCAGATGAATTAAATAAAAGCTTTCAGCAGACGATGACCTGATTAATGCTTTACTGAACTACATGCATACTGTACCTACAGCATAAATAGGACACAGCTTTGATGGTATGCCAGTTGATTCTGATCACCATGGCTCTTCTATGTGCAAAAACAAGACAATAATACTTAGATTCCTTTCAGCAAATATAGACCACCACTCAGGGCATATTCATAATTGTGGCATGGAGATAAAGTATTTAAATATGCAATATCAACTCAGTCAGTCAAGCATTCTAAATCAATATTGGCCTGACAAGCATCATAATCTACCATAGGCCATTCAACTGAAGTAAAATCCACTGCAGACAGGTGGGGGGGGGGGTGACTGGTCTGTCTGTCAGAATACAAGTATGAAAAGTGTGACAAATGTCTAAGGGTAGAACTCCACGGGCGATTTCAGCGTGATCCAACACGCTGTTCCGTCAAATCGGTTGCAACCGAAATAAGGTAAGCAACAGGACCGTTGGATGTTGTCGCCTTGGATGAACACTGCAGCTTCATCAGACATTTCCATCTCGCATCCGACTTGACGTCTGCGTTTTTACTCAGCGCGTCGGATCGAGCTGAAATCACCCATGGAGTTCTACCCTAAGGCTTGGGGACTGCTACAAAACTGCTGCTATGAACTCAAGTACAGATACTTGTTATCCAGAATGCTCCAGACATGGGATTTCTGTAATTTGGATTTATATACTGTACCTTAAAACATAATTTAAACATTAGTTAAACCCAATAGGATAGTTTTGCCTTCAATAAGGATTAATTGTATCTAAATTGGGACCAAGTACAAGTTACTGTTAAATAATTTATTTAAAAAATAAAATTTTTTCATTGCCAAATTTTATTGCTATTAACCCAGTTAATATACAAAGAAAGTATCTTTACTATAAGAGCTGCAGAATCATAAAAGGCCATTTCTTGACTCTTTTTTGTATTAAAGAATAAAAGAAAAGGTACAGCTGTGTACAAGTGCCTCCAGATTGACTGGCATACCAGATCATCTGAACAGTCAATGGTTGGAAAGTTATAAGTGAACATGAGTAAATGTCTTAATTCTTGAATAACAAAAGTATCAGGTCTGACTAACAGAGCATAAGGGGAGGAGGTTGTCAACAGTAATATTGATTTTTGATTCTGAATATTTTCAAAAAGTAGCTCTTTGTAATGGCAAGTAATGTAAGAGTGGTTGCTTAGGAAATTTCACCTTTACATGAAACCAACTTTGATGTTCACCAGTGCCCTACTGGGGCTGTGAAACTTTCTGCTGTTGAGCCGACAGAGAACCTAAAACACAAGAGTGAATTCCAGAAGCATGGTACATATAAGGGTTCAGATAGATTCAAGTTCGAATACAGGTTAGACACACGTTAAACCAGAAAGCAACAAGGCTTAGGCAGGGAGAAAGGAACATTTCCAAATATGAGGTCGTAAACATGCCTCTTTATTTTAAGTCAAGATACTCTGCTCCTGAATTTGCACCTATTATTTAATTAATTCTACAGTCTTCAATCCATTTAAGAATCTTTCAAAACATTAAAAAAATTATGGAATTATGGTGCAAGTATCAATTTTTGCTGGTGCACATATTTTGAGTTCCTGTACTTTTGATGATACAATCCAACCCGGTTTTGTAACGGAAACAACTGTAATATGATCAAAATTCAGAATAAATATTTTCAGAAATATATTTACCGTGGGCTTATTGTGAGAAAAGCCTGTGTTGAATGTACATGCAGAGACCAAATGCCAAATAGTTTTTGTGTGTAAACATTATTGTGTATTTTCATGCTGCTGGCTTGCATAAAGTAAGTCTAGTAAAGTGTTTAGCAATGTTGAGATATAGATACCCAATGGCAAATACTTTAATTGGGTGCACAACCTGACACAGCTTGTGCTCATTAAAATTGAAATGAGCTCTCTTAATGGTATGTGTGCTATATCATGGCTGTTGTTAATGCCTCAAAGGACATGGAGCAACAGAAGGGAGAACTGCAGAAAATAAAATTAAAGCAAGAACACTGATGTCATTTGCAATACTGCCTTAAATGTAAGAGAAACCAATAACTTGTATTTTTAAATATTGAATACTTTATGTTGTGGTTGGCTGAACTGGTAAATACTGCAATTTATGTACTGTTTTCGAACGAGATCGCGTTCCGTTTATAATTATAAGTACTTGGAGATGTGCAACATAGAAAACATAGGTAAAAGGGTCAAATAATCCATATTAAGAGTTTTAAAGGAAAGTAGCATACCATTTTACTGTTATGGGAATGGGAAATGTCAAGCAAAAATGTTTTACCTGTTAATAGTCATTCATATCAGTTGAAATATAGGCATATAATATTTGTTTGCATTGTATACTGTGACAAACTTGTAGTCTGTACACGTAAATTCTGGGGAAACTCCTGCCCACTGAGAGCTACCTTAACACATTTGAAGAGGTCCCTTACTAAACCAGGCCCCTTGTGGACAACCAGCATAAACAGTTGGCTCAACTGTATTCCTTTTTGTACAGTCCTCAGCCTCCAGGCTTTTCCTCAGGCTCACTCAAGACTTTATAACACTTGGTCACAGGCTCCCTCTGCCCCTTGCAGTGGCAGGCATCACCCCCAGCCCCTTTGGGAGTTCCTCACACACAGGCAGTATCCTTCCTGCTCTGTGCCCTGCTCTGAGAGACACACTCCAATTCTCTAATTAAGTTTAAATACCTTTTCCACAGGAGCTCCAATCTACGGACTGGGGAATGGAGTGTCTGGCTACTACCATCTTTAAACAGATTCTCTGTTTAACAACTCCCTTCCTGGATCATACCTTGGTCCCTGGGGGGAAACTAAAGGCTAGAGTGACCGTTTTCCAGGTTTTCTTGGTCACACTACCACAATATTTATTCCCAACCTAGTGAAGTCATAGAGACCCATTTATCAATGTTCTGATTTTAGCGGCTTTGAGGTTTTAGAAACCACAATGTCTATGGCCATTTTTGGTGGTAAAAAAAAATGTTTATCACTAGATCCAATTATAAAATGCACAAACTGATAAAAATATGGAACCAATTGGAATACCAATACACAAGCCTCCAAATCCTAAAACAAAAATCCCCTAACAAACAGTAAAAGGTTGAATCAAAGAAAGTTTTTACAGTTGGAAACAGACAACTCCCATTGCCTTCTACATGACCTCAACAGCTTTTAGATGGCCAAGTTTTTTCATGGTTTTAACACTTAATAAATTACAGATATTCGTGGTTTAGAAGAAGCAGTAGAATCCTCCATTTTTAGAAAAAAAAAAAAAAAACATTAGTAAACAGGCCCCATAATCAGTCATACTGCATGAAGAGGCTTATGCTTATCCAAAGACAATCTTCAGGCTAAGATTATACACATATGAAGGGATAATTAAAGGCATTGAATCTCATTCCAAACAGCTGCATTAGCACTAACCTTCATATATTTTGTAATAAAGACTTAGGTGTTCTTGATTTATTTCTACTTTTCTGTATGTACTGCACCCATGAAGGTGTTCATTGACCCAACAGTAATTTCCACAAATCAGTCACTGGTGGATGTACAACAGAGGCATAGGTGCAGAAAGTGTCAAATATGACTATTGTTGCACATCATGGCATTTAACCGCATATAAAGTGATTTCTCAGCAAACTGAACTGAAAAAAGTAATGGGTAGAGAATGAATGAGAGGAAAATGAAACAAAGTATACAAAGAAAAAAAAATAAGCCTCCTATTTAAACAGTAGACAGATGGCAACCAAAAGCTCAATATACTGTAAAATTTTCCATAATCAACAAATATGGTCAAGTATGATGCGTTCATTGTGTCAAGTATTTTTTATCCTCACTGCATTGTTCAAAAACATGAAGAATGGTCCAGATTTTGTCCTTTTATCCCTCATCAGTATATGGAAGCCACAGTATTCAGAAAAAAAAGTTTGACCTGAGTGAACCTCCTATGTTTAACTCCAGGAAATCATGCTACTATTGCCAATGAAATCTAGTTGGGTCGTCTCTCTGGGATGGCTCACCTCATAAAACATTAGTTTTGGTAAAGGCCTGCAGGCAAACTATTAAAATAATTCATGCAATAGCAGGTGATACATAAGAATCCTTGGGGGTTAATTAAACTGGCCCTTCAGCAACTGAAATGCTTTAAGTCCCTTGATCAATAACGTCTACTAATTTTTAATCACAGTAAAAGTCCACAGGCTAAAGAATAACATGGACAAAAATAAGCTTTATATTAGTAATTCTACCTTACAGAGGGTCCATGTCAAAATAAGGGTGACAGAGACATTCAAAGTCAGCTAGTAACCTTTAACTTCCATATTTTTCACATTATCTAATGTGGGACATTAAGAATACTTTATCAAAGCATTTCACACTTCTCCATATGTTTTTATAGAATGCAGTTCAATAAAGAAAGGAGGGAAGAAGAATGTGTGTGAGAGATACACAACAACATGAGAAAATGAAGAATATGAAATACACCTACTTGGGGGCTGTTAAAGCCGTGGAACCAATATTCCATGATTCAGTGCCCACAATAAAGCATAAATGAAATATAGCCAGGCAATTTCAGGTTAACTGCAAAAAGTTTTAATCGCACAACATGTTTCGGGGCAAAGCATGTTGTGCGATTAAAATGTTTTGCAGTTAACCTGCGAGTGTCTGGCTCTATTATACAGATGTATTCGCCTTATTTGGACAAAGGCAGAGCTAAAGGTACAAATAAGGCTTAATTGGAAACAGTAATCAGCATATGCATAAATGAAATATAAACCACATTCCAATTTCTGTTGTAACGCAGTGGTACATGATAAGAATAAGCACCTATACAACAATATTTTGAAGTGCACAATAACATTAGGATTTGAAATATAAAATTCAAGCTGAAAATTGTAACATGGGGAATTCTACAACAAGGGAAAAAAAATATAATGCACATGACAAGAGGGGAAACAAGGATCAAATATTCAAATCTACATGTTATGTTAAATTTGAATTTACATTTTGTGCAATTTAAGGAACAAGAATTTAAAAAAAAACAGGAAATTAAGAAGCATGCACTAATCTTAAAAATGACTGACTTTAAGCATTATCATGTCTGATCAAAGGGATTGCATACACAGCAAGGAAAATGGCATGTCTACCCCCTTGACATTTGATCAAAGGGGAAGTAATTAAACATTATAAAAGCTAAAGCTACCCTTGCACATCTATATAAATGTTTGCTATATAGCCATTTATGTTTGATGGATTTGTTAGGGTGATGATAATACAGGCTGTAATAATCCCATCACAGACTAGCTAGATCTCACACTGGAATCAAGGATAGTTTAGCGACTCCTGCTGTGTGGGCTTGGAAATTACACAATCAATCATTTATTTATCATATATATATATATATATATATATATATATATATATATATATATATATATATATATATATATATATATATATATATATATATATATAGAATTAATGAAAACACTTAAAAAAAAAAAGGTAATTTTCAAGAAAGCAGAATCATTAATAATCCGTCAAGAACCATCAGTGATAGAATACAAATATATATGTAGAGGGTTAATTACTAAAATCCAAATGTATATAATTATTTAAATAAAAAAACCACAACCAAACTTCCATACCCAATTTTACCTTATTTATTATTAAAAAGCTCGATTTAATGAGGTCAGTTAAAAATGTAATAAAATTTAGCAAAAACCAGAACCATACATTCCAACACAGACTACAGAAACTTCAAAATATTATAGGGACCTCTGCCATTGACTTATACAGAATCTCGGCAGGTCTGAGATGGCAGATTTTTGGATTTGGGCTTTTTTGCTGCACTGGGCTGTAATAAATCTCGAAAAATTAAAGTTTTGTCCCAAAAAGCCAGACTAGAGTTTAGTAATAATAATAACAACCCCCTAAGTGTTACTGAGCCTGACAGAGCTATCATGTTTGCAGGCTGGATATGGCACCGATCTGCATTCCTGAATCTCAAAATCTCATATCGCATATTACCGCCTCCATAAAGCGTGCAATCTATTAAAGGTCCTAATGTACATGCAAGCTGTCTCGACTGCAAGTGTTGGCTGCACCCAGCCTACAAAGAAAGCTGCACTGTCAGGTAAAGGCACAGTAGGATTCCAGCAAGCAATTACAAGCAACAGGGTCTGTGCCAATGAAAAATAATTAAATGTCCATGCATTTCTGTTTAGTATATACTTGCCATGCACTAGTTCACAAGACACAGCAGCTTGTGTTTTGGTGATATTTCTATTAAAATATATACTTGACTCTCTGCCAGCAGTTAAATAAGAACATTGCATGTGTGAGCATATGCAGGAATAATGTTATATTAATTATTTATTTTAAGATCAAAATCATTTACATTTTAATAGATTGCTTAGCATTTGCATTTCAGGCAACCTGATTCATTCTTGCAAATTAGAGATGATTATTTTTACAGTGGTTAAAATATTCAAAATGTTTTGTTTCATAAAATAAATAAGTGGGTGCAAAAATAAAAAAATTGCAGTGCTTAAAGTGTTCTTCAAAACGCTTTGATGTCAAGTTTGCAGGGATTCATTCCAAAACACAGGCAGATTGTAATGGAATGTACAGAACACAAGTAATACTAATGAACAAACGAATAAATATGAATGGTGGCAAAATTGTTGAAAAAAAGATCTTGTTTAATTTTCAAAGTCAACTTCCTGTGAAATTAGGAAAATGTTTTCATTTATCTGTGACTAACATATAAAAATAGACTTTATGCCACAAATATACATACCCTTAAAATGATTCAAGGAAAATAAGGTAGACATAACTCACAAACAAAAACAAATTTGCATTTGTAGGTAAGATCAAAATAAAGTTGTAGAGTAGGACTTTAGTCATAGTATTCCCTACCTTATCAGTAGAAAGAGGGGGTCTATGGATTGATAGATCTTGTTTCTTTTATTCATCAACCCCCAACAAACATATACAAACACTTTAGTCAAAGGATGGAAAAATGTGAGAAGAAGGAATGGCAGGCAGTTTTGGATTACACGTGGCAAGAGAAGTTTTTAACATTTGTTTGGGCCCCCTTAAACATTATATAATCATTCACCAACAAATCGTACCCTAACTGGCCTTCAGGCTTGGCTTTCCCTAGGAGGGCCAGCTTCACAGTTTTTAACCACAAAGGGGTGGCTGAATCCACTGTAAGGATATCTGGTTTAGGGGAACAGCACATGTATGCCTGTTTTTGATGGAATTATTGCCTGGGTGCCAATGCCAGTTATTAATATTAGCATATACTGAACAAAGTTCAAATAAATGCATTCACTGGGCTTTAAAAAAAGTGTGTATTTATTTAAATTGGCCCAACATCAGCAACAGTGACCTTTCTCAGGCACAAACAAATAAAACTTTGCACACCTTTATACCCCTCCCCACAAACAATGGTGCCATAATTTTAGCAACAGATAAACAGCACACAGGAAGTTACAAAACATTAGTAAAAAAAAAAGACAAAGAATAACTAAGTTCAAAAGAAAAATATCTATGAAATCCTTGGTGAATTAAAAACAACATTAAAAAAAAGCAGCTCAAATTAGAAGTTGTTTACAGTTTTCATAACAGCAAGTTCCTGTGGACTGAAGGATGATCACCTAACCTTATCTGGTTGTGTCTAAAGCTGGCCATAGACGCAAAGATCCGATCATAGGAATCATTGAACCATTGGACTTCCCCATCTCCCGACCTGCCACTAACCATTCCGATCAAATAAAGTAGTAAAGAACAGATCAGCCGATGTTCTGCCCCTGACAGCAATCATACGAAAGTTATGTTCGACAAAATCTAGTGACAGTCTCCCACTGAAAATCGCACGATCTGCAATACATGCAGAGATATTATCGGCAGCTGACAGAAATCTTTTCACCTGTCTGATCGACCAAACATCTGATCTCCGCCGGATGAAAAATGCAGGACAGTCCGAAAATCGTACGAATGCTCGATTTGTTCGATCAGATCTTTGCGTCTATGGCCAACTTTACTGTACCAAACATCACTGCACTAGCTTCCCTTGCAATTTGGGACAAATAATGGAGTGCCAATTCCAATAACTGGAGTGGAAGAATACTGAGCTCAACAACACGGGTCATAGGTCAATAAGACAGACCCTCATGATGGTCTTCAAATGTACTTACTAAAAAATGTCAATAGAAAAATTTGGGAATGCTGGTACATTGATGTTAGGAAATAATGGTACACTTACCAACAGGCACAACCAGACAAGGTTAAACAGGTAAAATTATCGAACACTCAGAGAATAGTGATTTTAAATGTATTCTAGTATCTTATGCCTTATTAACTCCTCCAAAAGATTTCCTCCCACCAATGTCAAACTAACAGGCCTATAGTTTTCAGGCCCTTTTTGAATTGTTGCACTACAATAGCAATTCATCAATCTCTCAGCACCATGTCAGACATCAAAGATTTCTAGTAAATTAAGTAATATGGTTTAGCAATAAAAGCGATGAGCTATTTTAGTACCTTAGGGTGAACATCATCAGGACCTGTACCTTTGTTTAGATTCACATGTTCAGCACTCATTAACTCCCTCCCTTATTTCTAAAGATAATGGATACCTTCTACTAGTGATGGGCGAATTTGCGCCATTCCGCTTTGCCGAAAAATGTGCAAATTTCCTGTGAAATTCGCGAAACGGCGAAAAATTAGCAAAACTGCGCCTGTTTCGCAAATTTATTCGCCAGCGGTGAATCGCACAAATTTGTTGCGAATTCGCGGCTGGCGAGTAAGTTCGCCCATCACTACCTTCTACGCATATGCCCTCTGACAACCTCTTCCCATCATCCATCACTTGTATTCACTAAAATTTCAGGCTGACTTCCTACACTTTGTTGTTGCAGCAAAGCATAAACTTAGAGTCATTTAAACTATCTAAACAATGCCTTTCTCTTAATAAGCACCCTTCTGACACACAACTTACAACTCAATATCAAAAATCCATTTTTCGGATTAAAAAAAAAGTACAATTCTTTGAGTTTTTTTAAAAGAAACTCAATTTTTTGAGATTTATTATACACTGGTAAAGTTCATCTTTTCACTTTACTGCACATGCGCAGCTGCAAGAAGACCGAGAAGCAGGATGAGGCTCGCTCAGTGGTTCTTACTGGACGATCATGGGCCGGTGCAGATTTCTGCTGATAGGAACACTGGCCTGGGTGCCAGGTAAGCAAATATAATCACTTGGGGTGCCTAACTGTTGGCACCCCAAGTTTAATTTGCCTTTCATTCTCCTTCAAATAAGAACCATTCGAGTTGTGAGTTTATTCGAGGTATAAAAAAAACTAAAGTTCAACCTTTGATAAATAATCCCCTTAATGTAATTTAGCAAATTGCATTAAAGATATGCTTGTATATAAAAAGTTGTTCTTTACACAATTAATTTTGCACTTGAGGGCAACAACTTGTATGCACAAACACAGAGTAAATATGATTACCATGTGGTTAGTTACTACAACAAGAACATCATGGGGCTCATTTATTAACGCAGCGCAGCGCTAAAAAGAGCGCAGTGGCCAGACATTTGCCCAGCGCATGCGAGTATTTAATAATGTAGCGCACGATACCTTAACAGTGCGATTTGTGCGCTAATGTAGACACAAGACAGGTGCGACGTGTGAAACTGCGTATCAGCTGTCGCAGTGCTTATAATAAATTGTGCGCACAGGAAGATACCGCAAAGGTAAGGATTAGTTGTGCTCATGTATGAATGCGCTGCTTTAATTAGTTGCGTCACATATTGCGCATATTGCGTTCACTTAGACGCATCTGCATTTGTTTCTGTGCTAATATTTGTTTGGTTGCAAAGGTGTTTAGCCTACCTGATACCCTTAAAGGAACCTTGGTCAATACAAACATGTTGGGTGGAAGGCGTGGTTAATATGCACTTTACAAGGGTTGTTCATCTTGAATATACTAGCGCAGCTGGGCAGGAATGCGCATTTTGAAGAGCGTTACTATTACGCCACGAAGAGGCAGGCGTAAAAATTGTGGTGCTGTTGCCCGGGTGCAGTTTTGCACATATACAGACGCAAATCTGCGACGGCCGCAGTGCAAGCGCATTGTAGCCACGCCCACAGCCACGCCCCTAACAACCACGGCATCGTTTGCGACATAAATGCCCAATCTTTTGCGCAATGCGCATAAACAAAACCATCGCAAAAGCTCTGTGTTATGCGCAATATCACGCAAATATATTAGCGATCACGCTTGTGATGGCGCAGACAACCTTTTGCGTCCACTTATGCGCTGCGCTGCTTTAATAAATGAGCCCCCATATGTTTTATTTTCTCACATTATCTTGACTTATAATAGCAATGAAAATGTCACATATGTTTTTGCAGATTATGTAGTTCAATTTGGCATTAATTTACCATTTAACTTATTTTTAGCAGCGTGCTTTTCTGTATTGTAGACATCTAAATTGTGTGTTTAACAGATCTGTTGAATGCTAGCATTAGCAGCCTTTCCAAATCTAAGTATCAGCTACTAAAATATTTTCTAGGAGTTAAACTGGAGGAATGCAGGTGTTTAATTAAAATCAGTTTCTGACAAAACACTTAGGTATGACCAAAGCAAATCATAGTATCTCAAACAACATAATTCACACAAAGAAAGAAAAAAAATACAATATCCTTTTGCTGTAGATGACTAAAGGTGGCCATACACGGATAGATCCGCTCGTTTGGCGATGTCGCCAAACGAGCGGATCTCCCTCCGATATGCCCACCTTGAGGTGGGCAATATCGGGCTGATCCGATCGTGGGCCCTAGGGCCCAACGATCGGATCCTAGCGTTCGCCAAACAGGCGGTCGGATCGCGGGACCGCATCAACGAACAGATGCGGCCGCGATCCGACGGGATTTTTAATCCCATCCGATCGAGATCTGGCCGACTTTCGGCCAGATCTCGATCGGGGAAGCCCGTCGGGGGCCCCCATACACGGGCCAATAAGCTGCCGACACGGTCTGTCGGCAGCTTTTATCGGCCCGTGTATGGCCACCTTAAGACAGGGCTCATAGTGTCACATCAAGCAGCAGTAGACACACGTGTCTCACCTCCCAGCAGATGGTAAAGGAGGATCATAAAGCCACACATATTTTTTTTTTTTTTCAACCACTTTCAACCTATATTCTCTTTTACTTTTCCTTTGAGACTAAATCTTAAATGGGTTTCAGCTTTTACTTCCATTTGAATAATATAATTGATTATGCACACACACTTCATTCAGCTAGTTGAAGGAATATGGTTAGTTCTGGCTAGAGTCAAATACACTGTTCCTACACAGTAACTGTATTTGTGGTAAATAAATGTTTACCAAAGCATGAAGTGCCTCTAAAATGTGCAAGAATTGTTTAACAGCTGAAATTAAAGTAAAGATGCTTTTATTGGTGGGGTGCTAGTGTTTCACCATATTTTCCAAATTGATCAAAATCAGATGATAGCTAATAACCACAGGAAATAGTTTCTGCCACTTCTTGTCAAATTCTGATTTAATGAAAAGGGATTAACAAAAGGTCAGTATTTTGGAGCCCACACAGTTTTCAAGCAGTTTGAAGGGATATGTTGGGAAAAGACTAGTAACACTTCGAGTGTATTGTTTCTTGGCACATTCAAAACATGAGAAGGAAGGCCATATACTGTAGATCATTTATAAGGACTAAGAACCGTTAAAGCTAATTATTAGTCAGTTTATCCCAGCTTAAACCTAATAGGCAATTGATTGCCATGTTTTGCTGCCCCTACAATGCTTTATTTGTGTGAAGGACAAGAATTCTCTTGCACCCCATATTAATACTCAAAAGCCAGTGGATTAAAGAGTTGTATCCAACCTACCACAGTGTGAGAGTGTTGCTACAATTCAATACTCTAGGACTGTGTACCCAGTAAACTGTATACTTCCCACCACATTCATTTGAGTTGATCTACTCAAGAAGTAAAAAGTGAGAGTGGAGCATAGGCAGTTTAGGAGAGAATAGAAAACCCTAAAGAATTGAGTGAAACTGAAATATTTTACTTTTCTGGTTGGAATTTCTCTAACAGAGGCTGAGGCCCATTGAAACAGCACATTTTCTAGATACTAGTTTCTCGGTTTACAGTTTGCTGTATGGAATTAAATGTACCCTATATTGTGGGGAAAAAACTGTTGTGAATAAAACACAAGCAAATACCTTCTTGAAGTTACTCTGGGTGTTGTTGTCCCTTTCTGTGGGTGACCTTCATATCTCCCATACTCATGATGAAACTTCACTGGTTTTTGATGAAACGGAATCTAGTGTGTTGTTTAAATAGGATGTGCTAAAGGGTAAAACAAATTTTACAATAATGTACTTGATCTGGTTCCTTTGAGAAAATTATTGAGAATCGCTGCTTAGAAACGCAGGTTGCTGTGCCCTTATCTAGGTAAAAGGAAAATAAAACCCAACTTCCATCAGCATTCCTTAGTGTGTAGGGCCAAAAAGATCGGGGGGGGGGGGTTCAACTGATTCTCTGGGTATTTTACATCCTTTAAATGACATACTGAACTATTAAAATGGTAACAGAATCCCTTAATAGTGATATCTAAACATTCTTAGCCTATGCTTAGAGATATAAAACATATTACAGTACTAAACAAAAGTTTAGATCAGTGTGCTGTTTATGGAAATAAAACTTCTTGCTTCAAAAGGTAATTCTACTACATACCCATCTTTATGGAAGTCTTTAAAGATGTAAAATGCAAGTTGTTGGGTTTTTATTGGTGCCAATCATATGTAACTCCTTTTTGGCCACCCCCTGTTCCAAAGGTTGTACACTAAATAATTTCTTACCAATTACAGGTCCTGAGCCCCCTTTGCTAGGTGAAAGGGCACTGGGAAATCTCTTCTCTTGCAGTGCCTCCACCTAATGGGATTTGGGAATACACCTGCCAGTGGCCCCATTAGGAAAACATTCAATGCACACACTTGCTTTATAAAAATATCAACTTTATACAAGGAAGTGCAGATTAAAGGGGCAATGAACTGCATTGTTACAAATATGCATTTAAAAGCATGACCCACTGCCATGGTGAATCTGTGCCAGTCCTATCCTGGTAATCCCCTACCAGGCAAAGTCCCGCACTACTCTTTTGGTGACAAAAAGTCTCTGTCCCTTTTCCCAACAAGAGCACAAATGGTCCAGGTAGCGCTATTTTCCCAAGTACCTTTCCTGATGGACAAGGTACTGGCAGGCACACAAACAGCCTTTGACGCAACAGAAACCCCGCTGGATCCTTTCCCTTTTCTCTACTCTCCCCAGGCAGACTCACCCGAGGGCTCACACACAGAGCTGGCAGGCTCACACAGAGCGGAAACAGGCATCCACAGCAATGAGAATCTTTATCGAAAAAAATGCAGCTTTGATGAATCCATAGCTGCACTGTAGCTCCCAGCACTGTCTATAGCGCAAGCATTTCCACATTCAATTTGGAAAGTCCAGAGCTTCAGACCTTCCTGATCGTGCTCCCAGGCATGGGGTCACCTACCCCAGCATCATAGGCCTCCTGCCTCTACATCTTGGCTGCTGAATTCACTCTCTCCTCCAAGAAGTAACATCCAGCAGTAAGACAGCAGAAATTTGTAATGGCTGTCTGAGCACATGGCTCTCCCTTTTATAGTAAAGTGGTGCAGCAGCGATATCCTCCGGTATCTGCCCTGCTGCACCCACAATGCTCTGGCCCCAGCCCCTGGGGCTCTCTGTAGGGAATTAACCCTTCAGGTCCCTACACATGTTTTTTGGTAAACCACTTTTTTTGTATTCCCCCATGTAAGAAATAAATGCTAATAATCGCTAATCAGATTAAACATTAGGGGGCTTTGCAAAAAATGGCAAAAGTGATTCTGCAGTTTTGTGTGTTTTATGAAAATAAAGATGTTATAGAAGTCAAAGGAGAGTACTGTATGTATTTTGTCAAGAATGGTGCTTTTTTTCAGTGAAAAGGGCATGAATCACAAAAGTGCAAATGTCTTGACAATGCATGGAAAACTGTGATCTGTGACTTTTCGTGTGACAATACGTGAGTGTGATAAACCCATTCATTATTTTGATTTGAAAGAGGCTGTATATATCAAGATTATGAAATTGTTTTGTGCCACTCTGTGATTTTTGATATACACCTAGTAAAATGTTAGTATTTCTTTATTGCAAGACAGGTTGATTATAAGTTGTAGCTATGCACGGGTGCTTTTATACATACAGTAAAAAAAAGTAGAAAATACAAATTAAGTATATGTTGCATTTAATAAGCTTTTCTTTCAAAAGATCTAAAACTGATTGTGCCTTTACCGTATATTGCTGCAAAAAGAGAACTTGTTCTCTCAAGACATCATTTTTCCTTTAATCCCCTTCAAACATGTCCCTGTGTTTAAGAAGAAAGTTTGGTATTTCCCCATAGGTTTTAATAAATTAGTAGATGAAAGGAATTTGTTTTTCTCTTTTGAGTGTAATTATATGGATGTGAGGAAATATTTGTGCCTTAAAACATTTTGTTTGTTTTGTTGCACATATAGTATACATTCTAGACTTGGTTTTCAGACTCAGATTGGACTTTATTGGACTTGGACTTTATTCTCATTGTGCTTAATTGATCATTACTTTCATGCTTGGTTAACATTTATCAGATGCATTTTTCAGTGACTAAATAACTCGTTATACATTTTCTTGTCATATAACTCACATTTTTTCTTTGATAATGATTATTGGGCTTGGGGGAACAATTTGAAATAATCCAATATAATAGGAATCATATTCTATGTCATGTCCAAGCAACTCCAGGATGAAGATTTGTTAGCTATCACATATAATTTGGACTTTTGTATGCTTTTTTTTAAAAAAAAATCATATAGATAGAGAATACCTTAATTTGTAGTTTTTGGCAGCAGGGTCACTGTAATATTACAAAGGACATGCTTAAAATATTCTGTTATGAGGCATACTGTTCTCTAATTTTTTTTTTTTTTTTTTTAGTCTTCTTTAGTGTTCAGCTCAGTTAGCATGATGAGAAATTTACAGTAGGTCTAGAGGCATATTGTAAGATTATTGTGACATTTGAAACTGCCTGGATACAGTAGCTTTGATATCCCATTAATGTATTTATGAAAACAAAATCTCCTTGTATCTGTAATAATGAGAACATTTTCTGTTGATTTCAGTGCATGGGGGAATTTATCCAACAATGTTCTGTTATCCTTAACAGAGAATCTGGATTTCAATGTCAGATCATATCAGAGGTTACTGTTCATCTTCTGGGCAATCAATGTCTGCTCTATAATAGCAGACCTCTTTCACATTGTACACGGTTGGCAGAAGTTCCAAGTATTTCTCATTTCAAAATGTCAAGAATAAATGATTTATGAGCAAGAAACTCATATAACTACATTCTAATCCAACTATGTTTGTATAATCATTAAAGCATCAAGATGATGATAGCAGCTCACCATTGTACTATCGTTCCTGCCTTTTGTTCAAATTTCATAGCAATTTTGTCCAATGATAAGTACTGCATTTTAGTTTTATATTATGGAAAAAAATGAGGTTTAAAGATAAATTCAGTTTAAGTGTGTGCGCCTTAGGCAGTTGCCATCATTGCTTATGATTAGATAACAAAAGATGTCGATTGTTTTCTAAATTATATTTTATAATCCAAGGATTTGTTTTGCCACAGAAACTGAAATTCCTAATACTATATACATATTGGAGACATTTACAAGTATATCAATCAACATAAAAATGGATAATAATATTTAGTTGTAAGCTCTTATTGACCATTCCCAGCCATCTGTCTCTCTTTGTTACACTTATAGCTGCAAATTATAAACTGTGTGATAATGGAGCTTAACTAAAGCAAAGCTACACTGTGTAAAGCTAGCATTGCATTTTAAAGGCAAACTGGCATCCATTTACAGTTGCTGTTGTGCTTCATTATAAAGCAAAGTAAGTTAGAAAGTCATGAAGATCCTTCTTATCCCATCCACTAAATGGATGGTCTACGGCCAGTCTTTAAATGTACCATGAAGTGTGCAACATGCCGTCAGATTGTACCTTTTTTGCACTTTGCACACAAAGGGATGCATAGTAAATTACCCCTAAAGTTTTAGTGAAAAGAATACCAAGAAATGATTAGTATAATAATTGAATTATATAGCATCAACATATCGTGCAGAGCTTTAGAGGTTTTGCAGCATTCCCATCAGACCCAGCATCAGTGGTGCTCACAATAAGAGGCCCCTATTACATTAATTCATTCTCGCTTTCTTTCAATTACAATTATTTATGCTTTCCAATTGATACATAACATGCATTTTACTGACTTTGCATTTGCATTTATACAATTACTTTGTTCCATTATCCAGACAAAGAGTAGGTACGAAAGCTCTATATAATATTTGATGTAAACCAGTACTTTCCCAAAAAAGGGAAAAACATATTTATGAGACAGAGCAACTTGATTACCCAACTAAGCTGCCACTTGAGGGACTGGTGGAGAAAAGTCTGCTCTTTTCACTTCTGGTAAAAAACTGGTCTAAAAAAGCTCACATAGCTCTAAAATTTGAACTTTGATAAATAACCCCCTAATTAAACTTGATAGAATTGCTTTGCCTACAAAAAGTATTAATTACATTAATTAGGATCAAGTACAAGGTACTGTTTTGATATCGAAGAGAAAAAGGAAAACATTTTTAAAAATATAAATTTGATTAAAATGGGGTCTATGGGAGCAGAGTGTGTTTATGGGTTTCTGAATAATGGATCCCATCCCTGTACCACAAAATAAAAAAACAAAATAAAAACAGAGGTCATTTACAACCTAAAAGGCAAGGTTCAAAGAGTAAAACAGGTATAGTTCACACCTCCCTCCACACTAGATTAATTACTGCACTCATTTTGGAACACTTTTGCGCTACTTAGTGCCCTTGTACTTCTATCTGGGGTCTTTGTAAATGACTTCTCAAGTGTGTCAGGCTTTTTTATATGAATGGATTTTACTTACTCCTCAAATAGCTTAGACATGACAAAATATGTTTTTTAAAACTTAATCATCAGTTAATCTCAAACAGCAACATTAAATGGATTTTATTTGGCAGATGAATTATCTTTGATTGTTTCTGATATTGTTATCAAATTGCAATTATCTCAGCCTGAGATTCTTTTATAATGCATTTTCAAATTGTGTATTGATTTTTTTTTATTACAACCCCTTTTTTCATTTTTCCACTTCACAGATGGATCAAATTATAAAACACAACTCTATACATATTCAGGGACAAAATATGTATTCTTTATGGAATCAGTAATGCCTTCCCTAGTAATCTTTATATATTTAATTAAAGGAGAAGGAAAGGATAAAACTAAGTAAGCCTTATCAGAAAGGTCCACCTAAATATACCAGTAAACCCTCAAAGTAATGCTGCTCTGAGTCCTCTGTCAAAAGAAACACTGCATTTCTTGCCTTCTATAGTGTACACAGGGGATTCTATATCAGACTTCCTGCCTTCATCTTAAACCTCCTTGCCCTGGGCATGAGCATGCTCATCTTGCTCCTCTTTCCCCCCTCCCTTCTCTGCTGTAATCTGAGCCCAGAGCTATAAGTGAGCAGGAAGAGACTCAGGCAGGAAGTGATGCCACACCAAGCGAATACTGCAGCTGCTGTCCTAAACAAACAGAGAGCTTCTAGAGCTTTATAGTAAAACATTTCACAGAGTAAATATAGCATTCTAGCTTGCACTATTACAGCAACACTTTATTCATGAGAAGAGGGCAGAGTGAAGAATATAGGCTTTTCTTTCTTTGGTGTATTTATAAACACTTGTAATATTGTATACATATACATATAGATATGTCTATCCAATAAGTCATCCAATCCCCTTGCCCTAAATGGCATCAAGGTAGACCTACCATCACCTGGCAGAGAATTGTATAGCCTTGCTGCCATCTCTGTTAAAAACCAATTCCATTTTTAAATTCCATTTAAATTTGACTTAAATACTGACTTTCTTCCAGGTATGCAGAAGGGCACCTACCAATGGTGGTCTGACAACAACCTATTATCTATATACTCTTTGACCAAACTGGGAAAACTCAAAACATGGCAACAGCTGCAAGAAAAATATGATATCCCACAAAGAGAAATCCTGCATTATCATCAGATCAGGCACTACATTGGCAATCTCTGGAAAGAGGAACAATTTCCAAACCCAACCATCTTCGAAAGAATGTGTCTACAAGATTATCCCCAAAAAAGGTCTATCTCAATCCTATACGACCAGTTGAATCATCCAACCCCACTGAAACAACTCAGATTTATAGCTACATGGGAAAGAGATCTCCGGATCTGCATGGAGGAAGACCAGTGGCTAGATATTATCAAAGCCACCACACATTGCTCCATCAACATAGCGATACAAGAAACCTCCCAAAAGATACTGCATCAGTGGTACCTAGTACCGGCCCGATTGGCAAAATGGTACCCGACCAGCTCCCCACTATGCTTTAGAAACTGCGGCCAACATGGCAGTTTTCTACATATATGGTGGGAATGCCCTAAAGCCATCAGATTCTGGATTCGCATCTACACCTTAATAACAAATGTTACAGGACTGTCCCTCAGGAAAAACCCGGCAGAAGCACTAATTCACAAGAGAGTCCCAGGAGGTAACAAACATTTAAGGAAGCTATCTTCTCGGCCTCGAAGCAAGTCATAGCATCCTCTTGGAAATCCCCGAACCTGGACTTCCATATGGTCAAGACCAAAATAGATAACATGCTGGTCTTAGAAAGAATGACTAGTTCACGGACAGCAACACAATCACACTTCCACAAAGTCTGGACACCATGGATGACTTATCGAAATATATTGCCCCACTAATAACACTCTTTTCCCAGGACAGAAGGGATGACGTAGTAGTAGTGGTAGTAGTAGACATACTAGCAAGTGATGATACCAAAACTAGCCTTATATCCTTGTTATGTTTACCCCATGCCCACTCTGATGCCAGATTTGTATGACCTCCCTACCCTTAGATTTGCGCTACTCCCAAAATGACGGTACATGTAAAGGCTTTTCTTTATATTTGTTTATTGTTAATTGTTACATGGTTCAAAAATGTGAAAGTTCCAGAGATCATACACTTCTGCAAGCTGGAAATCGTCCAGTGGTTGCAGTCCTTGAACCGTGACTATGTATATTTTCTTTTGTCCTGATTTCCTTGTATTGTTTCTGCAAGTAAAAATAAAAATATATATACAAAAAAAAAAAAACCAATTCCATGAAAAATACCCCACTATCTGTTAATGTCCTCCTATATATTTGTAAAGAGTAATCATAAAGAGTAATTACGTCCTCTATCATGCACCTTTTATTCAGAGAAAACAACCACATCTTTCATTAAAGGTTATTTTTACCATTCATTTAAACAGTTTAGATGCACATTCTTACAAGCTCATTAATAACTGCTGAAGAACTAATACCCAACACTGCATCAAACTTTCAACATGAGATTTTCAAAGTGATCTGCACGGAGGCAAAATTTTGTAAACAATTTAGTCATGCAAAAGTATTTTCCTGTAAGAATATTATCCTATATTTGCAAAGTCTATTATCCATAAAAATCCCCATATCCTTTTCTAAGAAAGAGGACCCGACACAATAACATTTAAGAGCAGAGTATGAGATCACAGAAAAATGTACCTGCATTCTATCCATTCCAAACCTAGTAGGTTTCTGAACTGCAATAAAACAATGTTATATAGCATATTCACAACCCCATTCTAGAAGATCTGCAGTATAGATCAATAATAATGTTTTAATGTCTACCCATAAGTCTTCCACATATTCCAAATTCTATCCTGAGTAAATTCTTAAAGTGGACCTGTCACCCAGACACAAAAAGCTGTATAATAAAAGTCCTTTTCAAATTAAACCTGAAATCCAATTTCTATTTTTTATTAAAGCATTCATAGCTGTTGTAAGCTCATTTAAACATCTCAGCTGTCAATCAAATATTGTCTGCCCCTCCTCTATGCCCTGGGCATAGAGGCGGGGCAGACAATTACTTTCCATTCAGCACTTCCTAGAAATTGCTGCGCTCCCCACATTGTTGTCTTCACCGTTTAATTTTGTAGCCAGGGCATGGGGAAGGACATCAGGTCCCCATTCTGGTGCACAAACACGATTCTGAGCTGATGCAAGGATTGCCTTAATAACAGTGTCCACAGAATGGCTCCTGCCTGTTTGCTGTAATTATGAATTTCCAGACTGGATGAAATAAGATTCAAATAATTTATATAGTGTAATTAAACTAAACTTAGCTTGACTGATGTGATAAAATAGGATTATGAATATTTTTTTTTGGATTTACATAAAGACAAACCCCTCCACCTTTTGAATTCATCCCTCCAATTTAAAAAGTATAGTCATTTACATGCACAAACCAGTCACATGATCTCTTCAAGTAGATAATACCAATAACATCATTATTTTCTATAGATGCAATTAAATCTAGCTCTTCCACTTAGTCCTGTAACTAGTAAATATCACAGTTTGCTTGCAAATACACAAAGCTTGTTAAACAGTTATTTATATAATTTATTCCATCATGTCCCATTCTAATCCCAGCTCTCAATCAATTCCAGCTTTCCCATGATCTTACATCCTTATGTTATTTTTTGTTGCAGGTTTTAGGAAATAGATTTTGGAAGTCATCTGCCAGTCCATGTGTGTTCAAGAAAACTAAGATCTAATTATTATTATAATTAAATCACACACACTATATTTACAGTACATATACTATATTAATTTACAACTGCCAGATTTGGAGAATGAAAGTATATAATAGATCCAATGTACTCAATATCGGGGGGGGGAAAAAGAAAAGAATAGTTTAAAACTTGGCTCCCAGTTTATGTCAGTGTGACTTCTGCATCTCAACAGCCAATTTTACTGCATCAATATGCCAGGAAATCTTTTCCTTTCTTTAAAAAAAAATTATATTCGTGAATAAAAAAAAGTCATCAGAGTAGGTGTTTGAAAAAGAAAAGTGACTTGAACTTCTTTTCACTGACTAAATTCAATTATTAATGTTTCACACAATTATATAGTACCTTTTCTATATTGCACTTGATTTAAACAAATGGCTATTATTAAAAATTCCATTAACAATCCTTTTATTACTACATGCAGTAAGTTAATAGATTTCTTAGGTTTAGAGAACAGTTACAAATCTGGCACAGACTGAGCTCCAAGAATATTAGACTGTAAAACAGAACATATGGGTAAACTACAACTGAGGCCGATTTGAATAAGACGTTCTTGCCATGTAATAAAATAGGTAAGGCAGGTATTGTTTCAAGGATAGGCACACTCTCATGCGAGAGGGTTTATGAGTGTTCATCGAGAACTGCTGCAGTTTGAAAATTGTCCCCTTTCATGCTGAGAGACCGTGCTCAAGTCCAAGTGCTATGCAAAGGGCATGAAAGTGTCAATTGGTGAATAATTGCACACCAATCACTGTATAACAGTCAGTGGGTAGTCTACACTTTTGCTCTATAATATTCTGCCCCTTTCTTGTATAATTTTGATATCAACACAAAGAATCAATATAAAGAATGAAACATAAGAGTAAAAAACAATTAATGCAGTGGCATAAGTTAACATTACTTATCCCTGCAAAAACTCCTTGAACTTTACCTGGCTCCAACACATATACTGAAAGTACTTATAAGTGAGAGACTGCTTTGGTTACATCCCTTAATTTAAAACTGACAATTAATTGAAATATCTATTTATACCCCAGTACTAGAGCCAGTAACCAAAAGAGAGGACTTTGTATGCATTTAGTCATAATGCAGTTAAACTTCGTGCAGTATTTATTTAATCTGCATGAGGAGTAGCGGATAGCTTCCCTTGACACATAAGGGCTTGGAAAGTGAACACTAAGAGGCCCATTTATTACAGGTCGAAATTTAATTGGTATAGTTTTTTGAAACCACAATTAAACACGATTTCTCTAAAACCATGAATGCCACGAGAGTTATTAAAAAATCCAAACATAAAAAGCATAAACAGAATAAAGATCTGAACAATCTGGAAAAATAATATCTCGAAAACCTCTAAAAATTTGAGTTTTTTGGACTATTACAAGCGAAAAACAATCCAAAAACCTTTAAAAGTCTGGTTTTGAGGTTTAGGAGGATTAAAGGGGTGGTTCACCTTTAAATTAACTTTTAGTATGTTTAGTATGGCCAATCATATGCAACTTTTCAGCTGGCCTTCATTTAATCAATTAGTTGCCTTTTTCTTCTGCCTCTTTCCAGCTTTCAAATGGGGGTCATAGACCCCATCTAAAAAACAAATGCTCTGTAAGGCTACATAATAATTTTTATTGCTTCTTTTTATTATTCATCTTTATATTCAGGCCTTCTCCTATTCATATTCCAGCCTCCTAGTAAAATAAATGCACAGTTGCTAAAGTCATTTGGACCCTAGCAACCAGACTGCTGAAATTGCAAACTGGAAAGCTGCTAAATAAAAAGCCAAATAACTCAAAAACCACAAATAAAAAATGAAAATCAATTGCAAATTATCTCAGAATATCACTCTCTGCATCATACCAAAAGTAATTTAAAGGTTAACAAACCCTTTAAATAGGTTAAATAAAACTTTAGTAAATATTGCTATATAGATCTTGGCCCAGGGCATTGTAAGTGCAAGAGCTTTAGTTTAAGCAGACACAAGACACTTAAGTGTGTGGCATAGTTATAGGTGCAGTCTTACTATGGGAAATGCTTGGGCCTGCTTCTAGAAAACAAGGCTTCTATCCCTTTTATGAAAATTGACCTTAGTATGTATATTTATCTCTTTTGTTCCAAATGTCACTTTCATAGCAGCAACCCTCTATTTTATTGTTACCCTTCCACAGCCAGTGTATTTTCATCTTCAATTGTTTCATACGTCAAATAAATGTTACTGTTAATAATCTGATTACATCAGCAAGTAAGCAATAATTAACCAGTGGTTTTGTGCATATTCCCAAAATAGGTAACAATTGCAGGTTGTAATAGTAGATTTGATAGTTCCATGTGTTTCACATCCCAAACTATCCACAGTTGTACATACAAACCAGCACCAGCTGATTAAACATATCTCAAAAGAAAGACCTTTACAAATACTATGGGGCAAATTCACTAAGATCCGAAGTTGCGCCAGCGACAGCTTTGCCGCACTTCGCCAGGCGTAGTTTCGCCAGCGCTACACAAATTCACTAAAATCCGAAGTTGCACCCAGGGAGGGCGAAAGGTAGTGAAGTTGCGCTAGTGTTAATTCGTCAAGCAAAGCGAAGTTACGCTAGCGATGCCTAATTTGCATACAGCACCAAGTTAAAGTACAATGGACGTATGTATAGCAGCAAATACATTACACTACACAAGCCTGGGAAAGCTTCATAAAATAAAATAGAGTTGTTATTTTGCCCTATACATGTGCCCACTGTATAGTTTAGGTGCCATATGTTAGGAAATGTAGGGGGGGGGGAAGTAGGGTATCCCCAAAAAAATTTACGATCTTTTTCAGCTTATCACCCTTAAAAAAGGAAAAGATGCCAGTGTTTTTTGGGACTTTTTTTGAAGCAATCCCTATCTGCTCTATTGCACTTCGCAAGTTTGTGAATAAGCGTAGTTACGTCCCTTCACCATATCGCAACTTCCATTTCGCTAGCGGAATTTACGCCAGCGCCAGTTAGTAAATAAGCGAAGTAACGAAAGATGTTGACTGGCGAATCTGCGCTAGCCGCTTCGTGCTTTAGTGAATTTGCCCCATTATAAAACAAGATATGTTATCATAAAAAATTCTTGTCTTTAGATACATATTCTTTTAAATCGAGAAATAGGAATTGTCCTAGTCTTTAAGGAGTTAGACATTTGTTTTGTAAATTGGTGTCATTTTGCATATAAGAAGCAATTTGACCCAAACATATTTTCATAACTAAGTGCACTAGAAAATGTCAAAAATAGAAAAGCATTTTATTCCTCTGTGGCTTCATCTATGAAGATTGGTCTTCTTTGCTGTGAAAATGTTCAACTATTCTTGCTTATTAAGATTTGCTTGTTTATGGCTCAATTAAACAGATGTAGCCATAAAATCAATCATGAGCGATAGCAAAGAAATCTTAGACTTTACAATTTCATCTAATGATACAGACAGAAGTGTTTCATTTCTAGCAAATCAAAGCACCATAACATTCCAAATCGTGTTCTTCCAAAGACTTGCCAGA
The DNA here is from genome assembly GCF_017654675.1 of Xenopus laevis. Classification (NCBI taxonomy): domain Eukaryota; kingdom Metazoa; phylum Chordata; class Amphibia; order Anura; family Pipidae; genus Xenopus; species Xenopus laevis. The sequence continues at coordinate 72,606,297 of NC_054375.1, forward strand.
AGGCACTACTCTGGCTTTAGGCGAATAGAAAAACAAAAGGAAAGATTTGCAAATTAATGATTTAATCACATATCATAATCATATAGCTTTATGGCATTGCCGTGTTGATGTAATAATACTGTATGATGTGGTTATTTTGTGTATAAACACTTAAGAATTCAGAATTACTTGTTCGTACTTGTGATAATCTCAAAGTACCACACTTCTGCAATTAAGTGACAGTTTTCCAAGTCCATCATCATATAAGTGTGACGTGTATGCTGATTCATTAAAGGTAAGTGCATTGTGCCTATGACACAGGGTGCTGAGGGAACCCTGAAGCTACAGTACCACCCGGTCCAGAGGTGGCAGCAGCTCCAGGGTTCTTCTTTATCAATTGCCACAGCAGCACTTGATTTGGAACAGGAGGCAGGAGAAATTTTATGCACAACTTACTGCGGGGAAATTTGTCTGAATGCAGCTATAGTATCGGACATCAATGTTAATGTCAAGTAATGGTGGTGTTTTTTGTTTATTTTTTTAACATTGCAATTGCTCCAGATTGCAACGTTCAGGTTCAATATTGTTTTCTCACTGGGTAATAGACCTCTAAACTTTCATATGCAGATGAATATATTAAAACCCAGCAACTATTCACTGAAGCACTGCACATTGTAGTACAATAAGTACCATGCTTACGTTTTCTAGCACGGACTGTTCCCTAGACTGCTATTAAATCTATAAAATGTAAGGCTCTTACCATGCACATTAGCTGGAAATAGCATTACAAAATCAGCAATCAGTAATTATTTATGCTGACTCACAATTATATCTTGATATGTACATAAGCAAAATGAATGTTAATCACATTGTAAGCTGAAAATTCCCCCTATAATGACTTGCCCTATAACCATTTTAATTGAGGTTAAAAAATGTCTGCTTTTAATGTATGCTATTTGTAGAATCCAAGGTAAAACTAATCTATACTGGATTAATAATAGTACTGTACTTTTGATTTGCACAGAAAAGCAAATTGCTAAAGGATTTGGTTGTACTAAAATAACCCAGGTCCTCTGGATATACAGTATCTTCTCTATACATTTTCAATTAATATCAATCTATTTTTATTGATTGCCCATTCTATCCCAGACAAGGTGGCAATTTGATCCAATGTCCATTTTGGAGGAAGGAACAAAACAGTTAATCAGAAATGTTCTCTGGTTACTTTGCTGATGAATGTAGCAATTTGACCTCTCATTGCTTAATCCATCAAATCACTCAGTGTGTACAGTCCAAAAAGGCTCCTATTCAGTTAAAGTCTTAGCCAAATCCAGGCAGACAAAGAATGAGTCATTTATAATAGCTATGATGATATAGGAACTGAGGAAAATTACTGTTTTTTTAATAAACAAAGAAAGCACATTATATTTAAAATGCGATAAGCATCAATGCTAAATATCCTCTGACACCTCAAACTGGGTCTTCCATTTATCTGTTTGTACAGATCATGGTACCCATGATATATTTTTTTTATAATATAGGGAGGCTCTCTGCTCAGGGATCCAAATGATTGTATATGTGCCTGGAGGCACCTGAACAGTTCTAAAAGGAGACAAGCTACTGTATATGATTCAGTTCAGACTCACAGCAGCTTGCCACATGCTGAACATCTAATTAACCTTGTAAATGTCAGTTATACAGAGACATGGCTAAGGAACCTACTGCTAACACTTAGCACTTACAGGGTTAAGTCAATTATGCTGCTAAAAGGAAGCCTGGATTCAGTTAGTAATGACTCATACAGCCTGTCATTCTTTGGAATTATTTAGTTTCTGTACCTCCTGCTGTCATTGACTCATCTGTATAAGCTAAGTATATTGTATTTAATTCTCATCTTCTCTCCAATACTTGATTATACAGTATCTACTGTATGTAACCATCTATGCACATCTTTTCACAATGCTTTAAGATAAAAATCACAAATGTTCTCTATATTATTACAGTATCACAGACTATTATTATTATGAACACATAGAAGGGGGTGTATGTGTGTATATATATATATATATATATATATAGATATCTTATAGATTACCATCAATAAACTGATCAATTCACAAGCTAAAGACAGCTCTGCTCAATAGAGTTTACAATCTAAAAAAGCTAAAGAAATAAAAATATATTTATAGTGATGGACAGATCTAGTGATAAGCTAAACGGTCTGTTTCGCTCTGCCGAAAAATTTGCAAAACCTCTGAAAAATTCCCATATTTAAATTTTTCCTCATTGGGCTTTTTGTCACTTTAAATGCACTGGAGTAAATGTTTTTTCTCATGTTTTTACCTCCTGACCCTCAACCCTAGCCAGATCTTCAAACTTATAATAGGTTATTTGGATTCGGCAAATACTGTTTCTCAGTCATTATATTTTTTACAGCATCCATGGTAGTAGATGAGATGTTTGCATGGTGTCTGTAGTCTGTGAAAGTGCAGAGAAATGTGTAAATGTTAGTGGCATAGCCCATTAATAAATACATTTATATGCATATTTGGGTAATGTTTTTTACTTTAGTAAGGGAGGGGCAAACAATAATCAATATTTTCTTTTATAAACATTTTAAAACCATGTTTACAAAACTTAAACTAGAATAACTTAATAACCTAAATAAAATGTTTCACTCAATTACTAGAATGTTATCAGAATGATATTTTTGAATTATTATTGATGGGATTGTTCATTATTTACCATCTAGGCATCGGGGCAAATAAATTTCAATTGATATCAATTGGAAATGTATCAGTGACCTTGACATGTAAATGGAATTTCTAAGTGTGCGAAAATGGCAGAGAATAATTGCTAAAGGCTACAACTGAACATAAAGCAATGCTCATCATGTCATTACATAGCGAAGACCTTTTAAGAGACATCAGGTTTTACCATCCTCCTGTTCAGAACTGCACGATTTACAAATTCAGAACATGAATATTAACCAAGTAACAGCAGGGATCCAAATACAATTAAGAAAACCACAGAGTTCTAAGAGACTCATAATATTGTGCCTTTTAGAAACAGTCCTGCTTGATAGACAAAGGCTTGCAAAAAAGACAGCATAATACTTTAATAGTTAAATATAATGATTTGTATTTTAAAAAGTGAAGAACCTGTGCTTTCAATATATTAAGTAAAACAGAGATATGTGAATGCCATCACAGAGTGAAGGAAGTGAAACTTAAATACAAAACAATGGGCAGCATGTTAAAAAAGATAAAGTGTAGTATAACAGAAATATTAATGGTAGGCGATAGAGTTCATATAAGAAAAAATGGAATGTTATTGTCAGAGTGCAGGAAGTGTAAATAAATCCTTGTGATAGAACTCCAATCATTTTGAAATGGAAAAGTACTGTAGAAATAATATAAACTCAGCATTGCCTATATAGTAACTCTATTGAGAGAAGAAATTTGAATTGTCATTAAGGGGGTTATCAGTGGTCGAGTTTGTGAGGTTTGTGAGTTTCTTCTACCTCAAATAAACTGACAACTCAAATGTTTACTTATTTCTGAAAAAAACTGAATGTAAAAAAACTATTGAATACAATCATGGGAAAAACTTATCTTGGCTTGATATAGGCTAAAAAAAAATCTCAAATGCCTCGGATTTATTGAGTTTTTGAGCGCAAACCACCGTAAAAAAAATGAAAATCACGAAGACAAAAAATATCTTCATATGGTTAAGGTACCTCTTCCATTGACTTTTACATGACCTCAACAGGTCTTAGCTGGAGTATTTTCGGATTCAGGCTTTTAGCAGCTTCGAAGCATAATAAATCGTGAAAAATTTACGTTTTTTTTATCCCTAGAAAAACTAGATTTTTCGGGAAAAAACAACAGTAAGTAACCCCCTAAATATATAAGTATTTTAGCACAATATATATATATTTAGGTCGAGATTTATCAAAGGTCGAGGTGAATTTTGGAAAGAAAAAAATTCAAATTTCGCGCTTTTTTGTGTACTTCGACTAGGGAATAATCCAAATTAGATTTGAATTTGAAAAAAAATCAAAATTACAAATATCGAAATGTATCATTACTGTCTCTTTAAAAATTCGACTTTGACCATTCACCATCTAAAACCTGCCGAATTGCTGTTTTAGCCTATGGGGGTCCTCCTAGAACCTACTTGGAGTCAATTGGTGGACTTTGAAAAATCAAAGTATTTTTGGGAAAAACTTTGAATCGAATTCGATCGAATGTGCTATTCCTTTGATTCGAGCGTTCCGAATTCAGCCGAATACGGACCTATTCTATTGAAAACTTACCTATTCGACCAAAAAAAAATTCATAATTTTGGTTGGTCTTTTTGAATTTCAACGTTTTTTCAATTCGAAATTCGAGTCTTGATAAATATGCCCCTTAGGTGACATTTGAAATGTTTTAAAAATATCTAAGACTGTAGATAAAAAATAGCCAACAGGTAAACGCACATATGCATACCTCAGGGTGATGGTTCTGATGCACAAATGCATAAACTTAAGTCACGTGAAGGCCTATTTATTGTAGGTCGATTTTTGTGGTTTTTGATGTTTTTGAAACCACGACTAAACTCACTTTCTCTAAAACCAAGGGGCAGATGTATCAAGGGTCGAATATCGAGGGTTAATTAACCCTCGATATTCGACTGTCGAATTAAAATCCTTTGAATATCGAAGTCAAAGGATTTTGCGCAATTCCTTTGATCGAACGATCGAAGGAATAAACGATTAAATCCTTCGAATCGAATGGTCGAATATTAGAATGATTTTTAGTTTGAATCGTTCGATTCGAAGTCGAAGGTTGTAGTCGAAGGTCGAAGTAGCCAAAAAAAACATTCGAAAATCAAATTTTTTTCCTCTATTTTCCTCTATTCCTTCACTCGAGCTTAGTGAATGGGCCCCCAAATGAAATTTAATAAAATATCCCAATAATAGTAGGAACTGAAAATAACACTGAATGATCTGAATACCTTTTTCTGACAATTCCTAGTGAAAAAAAATCTTAAAACCTCTAAAAGTACAAATTGATTAAAAACGGTCGAATAGGATCAGCGCAGCTCCCATTGACTTTTATAGGACCTCAACAACTTTTATCTGGAGAAGTTTCCTTGTAGAAGTTTTCACACTTAATTAATCTTGAATTTTTAGAACTTTTGAAAATAAATAGGAAAACCACCAATTTTTAGAGATTTGTGAGAAAAAAAGAATCAGTTGTTAGTAAATCGGCCCTTTAGTCAAGCTGCTTGAGCAGATGGTGACACTGGGTAAAAGCAAAAGGTATGTTAAGGAAGTTCTAGTTTAACTGACATAGGTCTACCTTTAAGCAAGGTTTTAGCTGCCCTTTAACCACCAATTGTTAGCAGGTTATTAATGAATGTAACAAATTATATTGAACATACAGATTAAAATAGGTCAAACCAATACACAGGGGCAGATTTATTAAGGTTCGAGTTGTGTTTTCCATGAAAAATTTGAGTTTTTGAGGTTATCTTGGAGACAAAAATCTATTTTTCAGGGTTAAAAAAAACTTTTTTCAAGTTTACTGAGAACAAACTTGAATTTTTGGAGATTTATAATACCCCAATCCTGGAAATAGCTTGAATCCAAAAATACACCATCTAAAACCTATGGAGGTCATGTAGAAGTCAATGGCAGAGGTCCCTTGAAAAATTTGAGGATGTTAATAGCCTTCATGATGTTTGAGTTTTTTTAAGATGGTTTCACTTGAAAACTCATTCTACCGATTTGAGGGGGATTTTTTCGGGTCGTTAACCCTAAACTTGCAGAGTGAAGTTTTTTCTTAAATTAAAAGCCGTCTGAGTTGTGAGTTCATTAGAGTTCTTTCGAGGTCTAAAAAAACACTATAATTCAACCTTTCATAAATAACCCCCACAGTGATGCTATCGTGTGAAATACATTGCCATTTATAAACATTAATCTCTTGACCTGTACCTGGGACAAAATGTACAATCAGAAAATGAACCAGCACAAAAATAACTTTTATACAAAGAATTACTGCACCTTTATATTTGTTCATACAATGGGTATGCTGCTCATGGATTCTCAGTGAGATAATATTAACATTTCTTAACCATACTTTACTGAAATACAAATCTCAGCACATATGAATTAATATACAATTTTAGTCTAGCAACATCAGAGTTGTAATCTTAAATCAATATTTCTATTAAACTTTCCTCTGGCACTCCAGTATAAATCCCCTTGTTGTTTATCCCTGTTTAATTACTGTGTAATATAATGAAACTAAATTTACATTAAAAAAGTTATGTAAAAGAACAGCACAACGATGTTTGTTTTTAATATGAGGAAAATGTCTTCTAGAAAAAGTATTTTCATCTGGTTATATTTTTTTTTAAATGCATGATGTGTAAATAACACCTCTCAGTCTAACCACAGATAATGTAGACGTGATACTGTTTTAGTCTTTTTTTCAGCACTCACCTTCAGTAGTCAGGCAACAAGGAATGTGCGAATAGTCAATTTCAGAGTTATTTACAATTAAATTAGATCTTGTTGTGTATGTGCAGTCGTGTTCAGGACACATTATGATCTTATGCCGTCATTATTTGTTTTCAGAGGGAAAACAAAGATTTTAACACTTGTGTGTCTGATAACTACTTAGGAGTAGTGTTATTTGTCTCGTCATATAGGACTTCGTATTTATTTAAAAAAATCTATTGAAATAAGAGGAATTTTATTTTTCCTAAATACATTAAATCTAAAACACAATTTTGTTGCCACACAACAAATGTTTGCCAGAGCTTTCTATTTTACATATGTGCAATGGCAGAGGTGCAATAGATCTAACCAGCAATTGCCTCACTTTGGACCCTCAAGTGCAACTTGCCACAAGAGATGACTGGTTGTGGACTCCATAAAGCACGTGGAATTTAAGCTCCTATTAAGAGATACATTATTCCTATATTACTTTTACTTTAAGAAGGGCTACAGATAAATGTTTTTTATATTTTCTCACAAAGTCTAGAAGGAGGGAGAAAGTGAAAAAAATTGTAAGACCGCTAAACAGGGTTGCATTGGGCATGTAGAGATTCAGTACCCAAAAAAATTATAAAGGTGTTCAGTGGGACCAGGTAATGTAGCTGCTGGCTCTGGATAGCTGGGGAATATTTATTGAATAATATTGATTTAAGACTGCAACTCTGATCCTTCCAGAATACCTTAAACCTTGATAACATGTTAAATGACAAGTTTTCCAGTTCAGCAGCAGATGAGTAAAGTATGTTTGAGCAGCAGAGCAATCATAGAACCAGTTCACACTGGTTTCTGACATATATGGTTATTTGGCACCCACCAAAAACAAGCACTTATTATTATTGAATCTGTCCTGTTTTGCTTTATGAAAACATTCTCGAAATGCATTTCTTTGGGAAACGGGGGAGGCTGTATAAAATGATTTCACGGCAAAATGATTATGTTAATGAGCGTTTCTTTCCCATGGCGATTTTCTCATGCATTTTTTCACACAGTGGACTCTCATGGCAAATATTTGCCACAGTTTCCATGATATGCCATGGATCTATGCTTGGCAAAAAAAATGCTCTCATCACTATTAATTATTTGTAATAAATTTGACATAGCAGTCTCTTTCACTTCTAGAAAATGCTAAAATCTACATATGTAATGAGCTACATGTGACCTTACATCCATTTTTAAATAAAAATTTGTGAGATATACAAGTTACATTAAAAAAAAGGGGATATTTCAGCCCAAAAGTGATTACCATTGGATATGGATATGGCACAGTAGGTTTGACCTTGTTAAAGTAAAATATCCACTAGCGAGAGAAAATAGTCTATTATCTGCTATTAATGTACTGTATAATTACTTGAACAAATGCATTGATTTAATGTTGCTATGCAGTATTAAGTTAATTGATAAAATCTTAACTGTGTGGCTAACTCTTGACCAGAATGTTTGCAACAGATTTTTGTGGGAATAATTATAGGCATTGTCCAGATGGGAAATATTCCTAAAAGGCAAACATGCATCAAATTAGGCATGAATATTTTAATCTGATGGCACAGTATTATAGTGTGGGTCATGCCATCTCTGTCACACTGGTTACATCAATGATATTTTGCTTAGCTGAATGGTAACATCAAATGGAATTGATAAAACCTTGTCCTTAAACACTACTATGGTGAACATAAAATAAGTGAAAATTAGAGGGATTTCCACATATCAGAAACCATGATTCTTCCATATCTGCATTTTCCTTCCTGGCTGGTGACATTATTATTAGCGTTTGTGTTCCCACTCCTATGTGTATATCCATGTGTCCTTTAATGAAACACCTATTTTGCTACTGTCATCTATCCAGAAAATCATAATGGGAAGAGTATAGATCCCGGCTTAATTAACACCTTACAATCCATATATGTTTGTTATACAGATAATGTGAGCTAACAATATGTATTGTGTTAAAAAGGTCACGTGTCTTTTTTTTCTCCAAATACTTTCAAATTTAGTGTTTAGCCCATAGGAAGATCTGCAGTAAATCAAGTGCTATCAGATTGGAAATGACATTTGAATGAATTGCTTTACATGGACTGTAAATTCTCTCTTCCATTTTGTTTTATGAATGAAAAATGAAGCATTGAAAGCAGTCAGGTGAAAGGACAATCTGAAACGATGTCTTCATTTCATGCCATTTTACACACAAAGTCCTTCTCAAGTGTATCTTGCTTTATGCTTCCTTGTTTAATACATTATAGCCGAGAACAATTCTGTTCAATTGAAAAATAATTTGCAGTTGTACAGCCCGTCAGCATTTAAACAAAAATATAAATCACAATCATAAAAGTGGGGAAACATACATTTGCTGTAATTGGCATACATCTGTGTTTTTAAATGGATATTAGTTCTTAAAAAAACATGCCAAATTAAAATACCTTCATTAAGGATAAAAAAATTATTTGCTGCATCTTTACTTTTTTACCTTTTCAAATTTTATTACAATTGCCCTAATGTCTGCATGCTGTACTGGCAGCCCCCTCTGGACTTATTCACGTCTCTGATTTGTGCATGGATTTTAGTGCTTAGACAATCACTAAGCAGCTAATGTAAGTGGGCTGCAGCTCCTGGTCAGTCAGTTAAGTTTAGGAATGGCATTGTGAGGGTGGACTTTAGCTGAGTTGGGACCCTGGAATGGGGTAGTGGACAGGGACTTATGGATACCCAATGATCCAAGAGACTTAATTTGGCACTGCAATTATATTAAAAAAAAATAAATGTTTTATTATCCCAAAACCCAGAACAGACACCAAGGTTCCAGTCATGGCTCACACTTCTGCCTATAACAGCCGTGTTTCACGTTGGATGTAGCCCTTCACTACTCGGAAGCCACCAGGTCTTAAAGTGAGAGAACCAAGGCAAGAATTCTGGGCAGGCCCCACTAGACCACCAGGTATGGTTACAATTAGTTCTGCAGCTCCATTTATTAGTTACATAAGCAATTGTATTGTGAGTACAATCTACAAATCTACACCAACTATGAGAAAGTACTACAAAATCACACAATTAAAGGTTCAGATTTTTTTCAACCGATAAGTAACTATTCAGCCAAATGCAAATCTTAGAAAACAATGTCTTAGAATAAATTATACTACCAGTCTACATACAAACATATAATATACATACCAACACCACACCTACTATGGGGCTGATTTATTAAGCCACAACTTTTTTGGATTGGGCTTTTTGACTCCAAAAATCCAGGGGGGAAAAGTGCAAATTTTTCAGGCTTTATTATTCAGCAAAACTACGCAAATACTCCAGCTAAAAGCTGTTGAAAACATGTCAATGGCAGATTTCCCTTTTACAACCGGAAGATCTTTCTTTGATTTGTGGTTTTAGGAGGTTTTATGGTGTTTTTGATGCTGACTTTTGTGCAACAATACAAAAAAGTCACAGTTATTGTGCAACAACTCGAAAAAGTAGCGGATTTTGTGACATTTCTGCAACTTTTCCAATTGATGCTTTTTCAGATAGTATTTTTTTATAAATGTTATGACATTTGTGGTTTTAGAGAAAGCGAGTTAAATCGTGGTTTCAAAAAACCTCAAAAATCATAAAAATTAGACTATTGATAAATAGGCATCCATGAGTCTTCATCATACTAACAGTTAATTCTAAGATAAAATAACCCCTTAACATTGGCATTTTTATTGTAAGCAACAGAGATAAACAAGAAACAGTTTGCACTGCCTGTAAGTTCCTAACTCTCTCTCTGCCAGAAAATACTAACAATCAATCAATCAGTTGTGGTTTAATTAACATCCAAAAGGTTTGATAAAGGCACTTCATTAATTATAAATGAAGGCAGAAAAAAGTACCTCTTGACTCTTCCTACTGTGTACTTGTCAGTGCATTTGAATTCACTTTGTTCTTGTTCACACGTGTATTTTTGTTTACTGTAAAGATTCAGAATATCTCCCATATGTCAGAAAAAATACCACAATCATTTCAGTGAGCTCATTTTTATCATGACAATAAACAAAATATTCAGTATTAAGTAATGTATCTCTACATTTTCTTTGTTATCCAACCATTTTTTTTAATAGAAATAGAACTATATTAGTGCATGGAACTGCAATTTACAGCTTGCTGCTGATAAATATCAACACTTAATTTTAATATCATTGTTACCTTTACAAGCCACCTCCTAACAAAGCATGTAACCTCTGGCACACAAATGTGCAATACTTAAATGAATATTATGATGCAGGCAAAAAATATAAAGGGTTAGAAGAAAACAAGGTGCTCCAGAATGAGATATAAAGTAAACTCACCGAACAGTGAAAGTCGTCTGGGTGCACCAACCCCAGAATATGGACGAATATGGAAGCAGAGCTGATCAGCACTCAAAAAGATCCACAGGACCAAAAGAATTTAGTTGAAAAATAATTGTATTTGTAGAAAAGTTAAAAGTATATCAGCATCTCCATCTTTAACTTTTCTACAAATCAAATTATTTTTGAACGGAATTATTTTGGTCCTGTGGATTCATTTGATTGCCGGTCAGCTCTGCTTCCACATTCGTTACAAAATATAAAGGCACAACTGTCATAAGTATTTATTGTGAAAAGTACAACATTGTACAACAATTGCTGTCTTCTACTAAATCTTGTGGTTTATCACAGTTTTAACTGTGTCCACTATTCTCCTGCAAAGGAAACCATGGAAAATGCCTTATTGATGTACTGGAGTTACCAAAGCACCTGCCCAGCTTTGAAAATCTTTGGATAACTTTTCCATCCTTGCATTTGCATAAAAAGCCACCAATCACAAATACCTGAGACCTGTAGAATTTAATTGTGCATATCATTAGTAATGAAAATAAATTACCAATTTTGATGACAGAATCTGTCCTATTTCACATTGCCAAAAATGATGAAAACCAAAGATTTTTTTGCATAAAGAACATTGAAGCTAATGGGCGTTTGTGTTTCAGCTGCGATTTTTTTTGTTGGTGATATTTTTCACTTCAAAATGCCACTGTTTTAAAAGAATGTATAGATGTTGAAACATGGAATTTCATGGCAAATCTATGCCTGGCAAAAAAAATGTGTTCATTACTAATGCCCAACAGCTTCTTTTTGGCACTCTCAACTGTAATATATCATAAAAGGGACATGTTACCAAGATCAAGAGTTGCCAAAAAAAATACAGCTATCAATTAAATTAGTAAATAAGCATCTTATATTTTCTGCTATTTAAGTATTGTTTCTCTGTTTCTTTTAATAGATTATCACGTCCCTGGTTTATGGCAGTTACTGTTGCTAAGGCTCAATGTACAAAATGAAGTTCTTGACAATAAGCATTAAATACTTGAGGCAGTGCAAAATTTTCTCTAGTACTATAAGCCTCAGCAAACAATCATCACTCGGGTGGCTGACAAGTTATTGAGTTATAGCACTGTCTATGCATAACTTGCCTTCAGTGGTCAAGACAATGTGTTTTACAACTTCAGGCAAATTTTGGGTTTGGGGACCTCAAACATGTTTCCATCTAGTCTGCAGCCAGTAAAGGCAGTAGAGCCTACTCTTTCTAGTACTTATGGCAGTGCTGAAAACTGTAGACTATGTGGTTTATACTATAACACATCCTGGACTAGCCAGCCTTTACTTAAGATGTTTTTTTATATACCTGTCAGGGTTGGTTTGATCAAAGGATAAATGACCAGCTGATGGGCCTGTAGCTTTTTTTTTTTTAATCTGTCCAGTTGTAAAAAAAAAAATATTGATGGCACATTTACTGTTAGAACTAAAATATTTGACCGTAAATCATTAAAAAACAAACAAACTTGGTGGGAAAAAATATGTAGAGCTTCAATAAATGAAAGGTACTGCAAAACAATCAGAAAGCAAGTATCATGCAAGTAATGGTTTAGTATTCTTAAAAGAACTATGTAGAATCCCTTTCTGTTAAAAATACCTAACTGTATTTCTTGCAGAACAAGCTGCTCAAACAACTTTGCATGAAAAGCACAAACCAAATGCAATGAAACTAGAAACAGTTAATATATAAAAACAGAATATTCCGGTTATTTTTTATAAAAGATAAAAAACATTTAAATATATAAAAAACTAAAGAAAGTGGTTTTTTTTTTCTTTCATTTTCACTCTTTTGGATCTGATAACTAAATTAACAAACATGCTTCAATGCTATAGTTCCTTTCAACTAGAAGTGGTAAATGCAACAATGTGTGTTAATAAAATATGAGACAAACAAAACAGTAATAGCAGGTTATGGCAGGTTCCCACAGTTAGGAGCACATTTATCAAGGGTCTAATATCGAGGGTTAATAAACCCTCAAATTCGACCCTCGAATTTAAATCCTTCGAATTTGAATTTCGAATTCGAAGAATTTAGCACAAATCCTTCGATCAATCGAAAGTAAAAATCGTTTTTTGATTCGAACGATTTTAAGCGATCGATCTAAGGATTTTTCTTCGGTCAAAATTTTTTTAGAAAAGTGCTGGGGAAGGTCCCCATAGGCTAACATTACACCTCGGTAGGTTTAAAGTGCTTAGTATGTAGTCGAAGTATTTTTTAAAGAGACAGTACTTCCACTATCGAATAGTCAAACGATTTTTACTTTAGAATCATTCGATTCGATCTAATTTGACCCATTCGATGATCGAAGTACACAAAAAAATACTTCGAAATTCTAATTTTTTATCATTCAAATACTTCACTCGAGCTTAGTAAATGTGCCCCTAAGTGTCAAGACAGCTTAAAGAAAAATTGGCTTTTATTTCAGCTGGCAACAAACAGGTACAAAATAAAAGCAGAATAAACAACAAAAATAGCTTTCAGCAGCAGTATCAATTCAAACAACAAAACAGCACAATTACAGACCTTCCCATGATTGTCCATGTGTGTACAGGGACATAGGATCCTTAATGTCATGATCCAAACCTCTCTCTGTGTGTCTCTCCCAGTTAGAGATCCTGAGAAACTGACCAGCTTGGGTTTTAAGGACTACTGATTAGCCACCTGAGGCTGCCTGTAGCGCCTCACTTTGCTAAAAAGGTATTTTGTAAACCAGCACTTAAAACCTTTTACAGATCCATTAATGGCACAGAATCAGCATATTAATGGAGATTAGCAGCATATTTATGGCATACAACTGCCTGATTCTTTTTACAGCTAGAATAACAATAGGTATTTAAGTAAAATGTTATACAAACATTAAGTGAGCATTTTCCTAAAACATTTGAGAGACACTATTGTATCATAATATTTCAGTCACAGGTCAAAGAGAAACTACTTATACCTCATGCTAATACTAAACGACCTAGAGGGAATTTAACCCAAAAAGAAAAACGTTTATTTAATAATTTTAAAGTGGATACATCCATACTGATTAGATCAGCAGATAAAGGGGGTGATTGTAATCCTAGATACATCTACATACATTATGGAAGCAGAGAGACAGTTACTGTATGTGTTAAAGATAAAGATTCCACTTTATATCAAAAAATCTTACATGCTTTTATTGATTCTGTACAATGAGACAAATCATAAACCCACAGACTTCACAATACATATTGGTACGATGGTCCATTACAACAATATTCCATAGTTTTCAGAGTGTACAGTCAAGTCATGCATTCCCCCATCTGGGAGACCTATTGTAGTGGCATTAGGTCTTTGGGTGACCTACCCTACTAGTAATAGATAGCTATTTACAACCACTTGTAATAGTTCTCCCTAGTTATATCAGAGACAGTAAACATATTTGCTTGACAACGCTTCAACCTTTGGCAACAGTAGATGTAACTTATACTCATGCATACCACATCAACAGGGCCTAGTGCCTAAAGTTTTCATAATGAATCTACAATGAAATTCATTACAAATGGTATTGAATTTGTACTTATTCAGCATTTTTTTCTTATCAACAACACATATCTACAAAAGTGTGATATAGAAATGAAGGTGAAATCTGTCCCTGCATATGCTAATTTATACAGAAGTAGTGATGGACGAATTTATTCACTATCACTATCACTATTTATTTTTTTCGAAAAAACGGACGCCGGCGCCAAAAACGGACGTTTCGCGAATTTTTCGCCGTTTCGCGAATTTCGCGAATTTTTTCTGCGAAGCAAAACGACGCAAATTCGCCCATCACTATACAGAAGCTTGTGGGAGTACAGGTTTCCTTACAACTATTTTAAGACACTTTTCTTTTTTTGTCCACTTTATTGATGATCGTTTAAACATTTGGACAGATAAAAAGGCATCATTGGAACAATTTACAGAGATGAAAAAAAATTGGAAACATGAGAATTGTAATTTGATTTCAGGGATGATTCTAGCTAAGCTTGTGTAGCATGCTATCTGTAGAAAAACTGAATTTCAAGCAACATGTTTCCACATTTTCAGATCACTACTAAAACAGCTGAAATTACATGACTATACAAATCCTTACTCTGTGGTTAATCAGCACAAGAATTCCATCACTACGCCATTGACACAGTAAAGCCAAACAAAATCTCCCCATATGAAGAAATAAGACAAATGGAATGATAAAGAATGTGAAAATGAAAATAAAGGGGAAAAGAAAACACAGAAGTGTAAGAAAAGGACAGAGTGTAAAGTGTAAAAACATGAAGAAACCAAAAAAAGAAGAAGGAGCAAAAAAGAAAAACATGAATAAGTGGACATGTTTTAAAGAAAAGAAGTAAAGGTAGATTAAACAGTGAAATATGAAAAAGGGGAAAAGGGTTACAAGCAGACGTACAACATAATTTTAAAAAATGAGATATCAGGACATATAAAACAAACAAAAGATAGTGGTTGCTGAAGCCCCCCATCTACTTAATCTGATTGGTCAATTCAATTTCACTGCAGAATGGTTTGATGGTAGGATACATGTCTCCATGGGCTATTCAAATTTCATTTTAGGCAGTATAGTCAAGCATCCCCATTACTTCAACAAGCCTAGGTTATTGAGGGGGTGGGGGAGGCAATTTCTATTTATTTGCATATTTTTCATATATACATATTTATTAATGTTTTCAAATTGTTAATGTTTGCAATTGATTGTTTATTATCTTTAATGGTCATATCTAGGTCGTCTTTATTTATGGGTCTATGACATGTATATTCTTTATTGATTGGTTAAGTTAATTTAGCTCAATTTAGTTAATGAACACTGAATAAAGTTTGGAGAATTTTAATATCACGCTTGATTGAGCCGTTTGTCTGTGGAGGATCCGATGTGCATATTTCGAAGTTTGGAGGCGGTTTGAGGCAGTTTGAGAGACAAAGGGTTTGTTAATAGGGAATTAAAGGATCAGTGAGGAGCTAGCAGGCTTGGCACCTTAGGGATAAGTAGATATCTTCAGTTAGGGAAGTAGGCTGGCACCAGGCCAGTTTGGCAGTTTTTAGCAGTACTAGGGTTGTGCGGCTTTATGGCTATTAAAGTTATACCTGTATAGTAATTTAAGAGTTATTTATGATACGGGTATGGTCATGCTGATGCTAATTTTCCAGCTCAAATACTTTATTGGAGAGTTATCAGCAGATGCCCTGGTTGTCACAAGTCCCGCTGCCACTTATGTCAAGTCATTGTAATATTCTAAAAAAATATTTTCTGCTCGACAAATGTGGCCAATATTGGCTAATGTGACAAATATTGGCTAATGTGCAATAATGCTGCCTCAAGTGGTGATGTAGAATTCATTATGTCCTGCTCTTCCTGAATGTTTAGATTCTATTTTGTGAATTCGCTAAACAGAACACCTTTGGAGCACACACATACAGCACAGGACAGAGAGACAAACAGAGCACATATAATTAACGGTTTACAGTAATCATTAGAGAAAATAAGATCTATAAACAGTAATAGTAAATCTTTATAATTGGAGAAAAAAATAACTTTACAGAAGCAGTGAAAATATTAGTCCTGTCTGAGCCGCAAGAAGCAAATGAACAAAATACCTCTCTTATTCCCATCCATGTAGTTTGTTGAAGCAAAGCTTAATACAATGCACTTGACAGACAAAAATTTGAAAACAAGAATCTTCAAACAGACAACTAATCCTTTTAAGCATGCAACTCCTCCTGAGGATTCTTCTGTACAATATTCAACAAATACCTTATTGTAGCTCTGGCTTCAAGGAAATAAAGTATTCCACAATGTTCAAGTGAAAAGGAAAACAGGCTGAACTAAAGGAAATCTAATACTATATTAAAATGAAATATCTATGCTACTTAATATTTTACCAAGTTCTTCAATGTAACAACCATTCTCTCTAACCAGTATTAATCAACAGAGAACGAGCAGAACAATATTATAGTATAGTGGCAAGTGGGAATTAAAAAGGAGGTGACTACGTTGCTTATCTAAACATTCTACTTCTCACTTTCAGACTGAAAAGCAATTCTAGGTGTTTTTAGCATATGAATTGAATGCATGTTTTACAGCTTTGCTTTTTCTCCATTTCCCAACAGCTGCTAGATTTTTCTCAAGACAGCCCAAAAAAATGAAAAAAGATGGCAGGGCTTACCACAAAAGGAACGAGGCCAACTTTTATGGTTATTAACATACATTTCAAATCGTGCAAAAGAAAACAAAATTATATGGATTTAATTTTATTTCACACAAGCCTATTCATTCCTTTGTTTTGTACTACATACACATTTATCACACCCCACTGGCTTGTGTGTAGACATATTTGTACAGCCATATACTGTAAATATACCCGAAGCTGTATCCAACTTTTGGTCATGTTATGCATTTAATTTAATATGCATCATATAAAGTCCCTTTAGGTTAATTGTATTGCCTAGACATTGTACAGTCTATTATTCAGAGAAGTTGAATTATAAAGGTGGGTTACAGAATAGATTTACTACAAATATGCTGGAAGTGCTTTTAAAAAATTAATGCAGTGCTGCCATGTTTCTCATAATTAGCTTTTTCATCTACAAAGCACATTTGTCTGATTTTTATGAACTTCACTGTTAACTTTTCTTATACCATCATTCAATTAAATCTTAACAACTGAATGTACTTTACAGTGTAACTATTTCAGCTTTATCATTTATTTGACAAGATAGCTTAAATCTTCTCCTAGGTAGAGAAGTACACCAGAGGCAAAAAGAAAGTAAAAACATGCTATACTGTGCATTTTTGAAAGTCAATCTGTATTTGGATTGACAGAATTAATTGTTCTTTTGAGTTAAGATTGCCAGTAAGTAATTCTTTTATGGGAACTGAATTTATATACCCACAATTTTGAGACCATAGTGGCTAATCATATATTTTAACTGATGATTTTCAGTAAAAAGGTTGTTTTATTAATTATTTTGTTAACACAAGAACCAAGTTAACAAATTAAACAGCAGGTTCTAGGTCAAGATATTATATAACATAGTCAGTAAAAGTAATACAGAGGGGCGCATTTATCAAGGGTCGAACATCGAATTAATGTGAGTTTTTTAACACTCCCATAAGCTCAAAATTCAGCCAATCGAAATGTATTAATAAAATCTAATTTTCTCAGTTTGGACGAATTGAAACGACCCAAAAACTCTAATTGAATTTGATTTGAATTAGAAAAATTTGAATTGAATTTGATTCAAATTATAAAAACTAGAATCAAATTTAAAAAATCTATTCGAGTTTCTCTGAAATAACTTGAATTTCAGAAAGGCTGCAAATGTCACCAAATTGATCCCCGGACCTCTCCCATTGACTTTTTACAGCAATTCGGCAGGTTTAAGGTGGCAAATAGTCTAATTCAAGTTTTTAAAGGGCCAGAGTATGATGAATCTCAAAATTCAAATTAAAACTGGAATTGAGTTTGTATATTTCACAATTCTAATTTGAGAGTTTTGACGAAACAAAAACTAGAAAATTAGAATTTTCACTTTGACCCTTAATAAATCTGCCCCAGAGTGTTCACCATTCTATAGAAGTCAGGAATTGGCCATGAAGTGACACTAGGTAGGGGTTGCACTGATCCAGTGCATCAAAATATCTTTCTAGCATAGAATAACAAAACCTGGTAAAGGTTTCAGGCGTAGTTTGTCGGCATAATGTCATCCAACATGTCTAAGAGACACATGTTAGGTGATATTATATGGGGGAACTCAAGATCATTACTAGGATGTTCCTGATATTTCGTCAACATTTGGCTATTGGTGGACAGGATGATATAATGTGAAAGAAGTTTGTGTTGGTCTGCCCACATCTGGGACGAGAGTCAACCATGTTTCTCTCTTTTTTTGAAGTCTATTGGGGCTGATACAGTAGATACGGTTTAGTATTTTGTAATGAATGAGTCTATACTAAGTGGAAATTAAGAAGTAACAATTCTCTGTCAAAAACTGGATTTCTACATTCATATGGGGCATTTACAGTTTTTAAACGAAAACCTATTCCTGACTAGAACATTTGCACTATTGTTTTTATTACTGAAACCCTTGCTTGTTGTACTTCTTGATATGAAAATTGCATGCAGCTCTGTCTTAGTTTGTGCTTATGAACCTTAGCGCTCTGGTTAAATAAGCAAACTATCACCTTCCAATCTGTGGCACAGGTGAATCAGTCTATAGGTAACAGATGAAGATCTAAGGCGTATTGTCTTTGCAAATGTCCCCCTAGTATACTGGGCTGTGCCCTGTTTCTCTTCTTCTATAATTCGCAGGCAAATTAATTGCTATTAGATCAATCAATGGTAAAAATTAAGGAACAATCAAACTATGAAAAAACACTCAAAGTTGGGATAATCATAATTGTAATTATATTCTAGTAAAAAAAAAGGTAAAATGTAGTGATGGGTGGATTTGTCCCGTTTCTCAACAAATTTTGGGCGAAATTTGTAAATCTGGCGAAAAAATCGTGAAAAACCAATTTTGGCGCCTGAGACAATTTTCCAGCATCAAAGTTGACGCCCATTGTCTAAATGCCAGCAAATTTTCTCGGCAAGTTTGCGAATTTATTCATTGTGCCATTCACTTCAAATGTCAACTGTTAAAATAAAATAATTGAACTCAAACAAAATCAACTTGCTTTAATACTTCAGATACTGTAACATCCTCTGTGACTTCTATAAGATTCCTTTATGTTTGACCAATCATAAATATTCACAATTGAAAAACTGTAATGAGACTTTTTCAAGTTTCAAGCTGTCTGCAATTTGTTTGGAAAATTTTAAAAAATTGGGGTTATATTATATGTGCAACAATATAAAATCTTAAGAGGTAGAATTCTAGTTTAGTAACTCATTTCTTAATCTGACTTAGATTTGCCCATAGAAATCAAAAGCTGCTTACCCTAATAGTCTCATTTTGTGAAACATGTCTGTGACTGTACCTTTGTCTGAGAGGAGCACCCTTATTTTACCTGTCTATATCTGCTTCACTGTCATTGTATACAGTACATGTTGCAATGCTATAAATGTCAAATATTTCTCTGGTTTAACATAATTATATGTTCCATAGTAAATTATATCTACACTTTTTGTTTACATGTTATTTCGAAAAAGTACTGAGTAGCATCATCCTTCTAAATGGTCTTTCAATCCCTCCTCTGTGCCTCAGCTTCCCAAGATCCCTTCCCTGTACAAATATTTCAGCTCTTTTCTTACCAATACTGAATGTTATTTCTTCAAATCAACCAACCCTCAAATGTGTCTCTGGAAATTTGTCATAACAAATGCTGTTTGCACAGTTCGCAGCATTAATATTACATATGAATAGTTGATTTTCTATCAAGGTATTTGTACAGCTGAATTTTACATAATTATTTCTAATTAAGGATTTGAAAATTTTATTTTTCTTAATCCTGCCTAAAAACAAAGGTATAGTCCAGCCAGAGGCACACCCTGACTTGTCTGTCTGAACAACAATTTAATGGATGCCTATGTGTCTCCCCCAGCTCACCTCTCTTCTTATAAATGGTGAAAGCATAGGTCCTAATGTCCTCTTCTTGATGGCAAAGTTCTGTGCCCATAGATGCAGCGTTGGGTGCAAAGTGTGAAAAACATAACTTTTTTGCACTTTGCCCCTTGCCCCAATCAATCATAAATGACCCCTATCTTTTATGACCACACTATCAATGTTCACGTATATATATATATATATATATATATATATATATATTTTTTTTTTTATTTATTTTTTTTTTTCTTCTTTAGAGGTAAAAATAAATAGGGCTACATAGACACAGGGTACAATCATGCTATAAAATTTTTTCTATAAGAACAATTCCATTTAATAGCCTAGTGTAACAAAGGCATATTTTTAATATTTAGTTATTTTACCGACAAAAATTTAACATTTTTGGAAAACCTGTCAAAACCATCAAGTATTACACTGTGGAGATCACCGAATACCAATAGTGAATTCTTCATAATTTTGTAGAAAAGGTTACACTATATTGAATTAAATAAATCCTTTCAAATGCTATTTCAGCAACAAAGTTTCTATAGTGCCACTTACTCAGCTTTACTTGGCCATAATAACTGAACAATAATCTATTTTTACAAATACATATATTGGCATCATGCATTATTACAAACCTCTATTTAATTTTACAAAAGGAGCAAAATGAATATGCAGCCGTAAAACTGTTTTAAAATCCAGAGGAAGCCATTATTTTTGCAAGTGGTATACTTTTATTATAAGAAAGGATATATTCAGTTTTAATAGATTATACAACATATTTACTGCAGGAGTTCCAGCTACCCTCTTTCGGATACATTTAGATAAGAATTGCTTGCCTTTTACCAAGAATAGTATTGTTTCATAAAGAACCAACATCATAACAATTTTTCTAGTGCCATTATAGGAACAAATGTAATTTAAGTTAATTCTGCAATACATTTTTTTACTTCAATCCTCATTACCTTTAAATTGTGTCAAAGAATAATACATCAGAATGGCTTTCCACATGTACTTCCACATTACATTTAAATAACCTTATACAAGAGTAGGAAAGTATTAATTTAGGCCAATTGCCTTATAGGCTTGTCTCTCCCTGTGAATAAGTGCACAAAACCAGCCATTCCTACTCCAGAGGAAATGCTAGACACTAAGGGGGTTATTTATCAAGGTCCGAATTTATCTCAATATCGGCTGCTACAAACTCGATCTAACCCGCTCAGGTTTTTATTTATTATTACATTTTCCCGAAAATTTTCTTTGTGGGAAAAGCTCAGATTTTCACGATTTTTTCATGAATTTTCCCCAAAATCTCAGAATTTTTCTGAGTTTATACCAGAAAGCTCTGAAAATATCGTGAAATTGCCTGAAACCCCCGACACAACCAAAAATCAATGGGACTGTTCCCATTGACATTTATGTAACCTCGACAGGTTTGAGATGCCGTGTTTTTATGTTCAGGCTTTTTAGCCCTCAGGGTTTAATAAATTCCGAAAAATTTGTGAATTTTTTTAAAAGTCAGATTTTATAAAAAAAAATCACACATTTTTCGGATTTCAAGGAATTTCGGGTATTCAGAGCTTAGTAAATAACCTCCTACCAGTACTTAAGACTTATGGATTCAAAAGGGCATATTTAACAGTTGCCTTTCTATTCCTTCTTTAATTGTGCTTCTGTGCTTAAAAAAAACAAAAACCTTTTCTAAGGGAGTTATTTATCAAAGGTTGAGTTTTAGGGGTTTGTGAGTTTTATAAACTCACAACTCGAATGGTTTCTGATTTATGCAAAAACTTGAATGTAAAAAATGCAAATCAGTATAGTTGGGGTGAAAAACTTGAATACTCAAATTTATCTAGTTTATGGCGAAAAACTTCAATCGCTCGAATTAATTAAGTTTTTGAGCAAAACCCAAGAAAAAAAAAAACATCATGAAGGCTATAAAAATCGTCAAATGGGACATCTGCCATCGACGTCTACATTTACTTTTAGCTGGAGTATTTTCTGAGCTATTTCCAAGTTTGGGGTATACTAAATATCGAAAAAGTTTAGTTTTCAATTTTTTTAACTTGAAAAATTGAGTTTTGACTGAAATATACCCCCGAAAACTCAAAGTTTTCAGGTAAAAATCAACTTGACCTTTGATAAATAACACCTTAAATGTTCCTTAGATTTTGCTACTATATAACAAGAGTGCTGTAGGTGAGTATCTCATAGATTTTAAATTTTTAACTAAACGTGGAAGGTAAACATTCTCTATTTTTAAACACTTTTGTTTAGTTAGAATCAAGGGATTGAAGTGTACATTTTTACAGGGCTATGAATTATTCCTGAGGTTGTAGTATGCAGTTCTGAAAAGGAACACCATATTCTTGGCATAATATCTCACTAAAAAGTAGGAATCACAGACTTTCTGCTTTAAACCGCACATAGTTTGGTTTGTCACATGGTCAGATTTGCAGGGGAATTATTGAGTATATAACATTACAAATTTGCCCTTCTAAATGGGATTGTTGTTTTTATATTAACTCAATGTAAAATGCACTTGCATTTATAAAATAAAATACACCAAAATTATTGCTACTGACAAAGTCAGTAGGATATGGCTGCTTAGATAGCATTGGGATTGTTCATTATATAATTGAGTTATCACATTCTAGATCCTTAATCTAGTAAATTATCACCTATATTGATTTAAAAAAATCCCAATTAACAAGTCTAAAAAATAGTAGCAATATATGTAAGCTAAATGATAGTGAAAAATGTTAATGTTCACTCTTTTTTATTGAAATCTCATACTCACCAACCAAATGTATTTAAAAACCATATGACACCATCACAGCTTTTATTTAAAAATGACTGTGGCCGAAGACCAATTTAAATTACAGCAAATGAAAAGGGTGAATCCAGAAGTATATTTGTAAAGTACACATCTGCTTTGCATCTGTTAATTGGGGTTTTCTCACATTTGTCAATGGTCTAATGTATTAAACTGCTTGAAGATGTGTAACATTTAAAAACATATAATAGCATAAGGAAATAGAAAACCTTTACTGTCAAATCACAGGTATTCTATACACACAGATGTCCTTGACACATTAAGCATATCACACAAAAGGCCCCCAGGCATAAAAGACCACATTTTCCTACCCTATTACAATGCTGTTTATCCCATGTATATAAGGTGCTAGCAGCATGTGAAGAAAAAGCTGATGTCAATAATAAAACAGTGGTCATAACATTTGGTACAATAGGTGATATGGACAGGAAATAGACTACTTATTCTTTGCCCTAGGCAACCGGGCTGGTCGCAGCGCCAAAAGGGATGCACACGCATATTCGGCTCACGTTTGCACAAGTCGGTCAGAGAGGGGACCGGACTAGGGGTAGGAGGCAGAGAAGGTACCCTCCCTCCCCCAGCTTTGCACCCTAGGCACATGCCTATGTTGCCTACTTCTAGTTCCGGCCATGTTGCCCCAATAGCTATTCTTTACACCCTGTTGGAAACCACTGGTCTGAGCAAATCAAATCTCCCAGTATAACAGCATGCTATGCAGCTATGCCACAGAAATGCCTGTATTCGGATTGCAAGGGAATACATTTCCTGAATTTTATAGCCTTGCTGAATAATCTCCTTACTCAGATGGTAGTAATCTCCTTACTCTGATTTTAAATCAGTGAGACTGTAGCAAATGACAAAGAAGATCACAAGCAAATGGTCTACTACTTGACCAACTAGCACATTAACTTTAAGACTAACCTGCACTTCATGTAACATTGTATATATAATCAAATTCCCATGTGGACTTTTATATTGTGGAAAAACAGACAACTGAGGGAACAAGTCAGCTTGCATTAGGCAACTATTCGAGCTGCACTTGATCCAAAACCAAGGAAGGATACTAAGCAGGATATTACAAAACAGCCAGTAGCACAGCATTGGCTACAAGCTAAACATCCAGTTTAGTCTTTTAAATTTATGCCTATAGATTGCATCCAGGATCTACCACAAGGGGGTAATGTGGATTGACTTTTACTCCAACGGGAAGCATTCTGGACATTTGAACTTGAGTGTGTAGTCCCCCGTGGTCTGAACAGTGCTTTACAGCTGAATTGCTTTTTACCCACATGATGAAATCTTTTTTCTGGTGGTGTGTGGGTTGGTTGGTGGAGGGGATTATCCTAGAGGCACCTACTATTAGGTTAAGTAATTGCTTTATGCTTTCTCCATGTACATAGGTCTGTAACTCAACAGTTATGTCTGTTTATACCTATATGTATTGCATATGAAATGGAGGTAATTAAGTTAAGATATTTAGTGATATTTGATGCACTATTAAAGAAGAAGTAGGGAAAGATACACTAGGGGGCCCCCTAAAGTCGAGTCAGCATTACAGGATACTGTTGTAACTAATATGGATTTATTGTATCTGTTATATGTGTGGCATAGTTTGAAATTTTAATTTTTTATATACACAGTATTCTTATCACAGCATGCATTAATGTATTGACTTCACTCTTATGATTTTTTTACTCAAATATGGTAAATGATTAAGCACGTGTCACTTTTAATTAATGAAAAAGGAATTTTACTCTGCTTAATGTCGTGCACTAATCACTTTTATGCCCTGCACCAATCACTTTGGTGTATTGCTTTGAATATGATGTCGTTCCTTAATTGCTTGTGGCTTATTGGCTAAAATATCACATTATGTTTAGGGTGGGGTTGCCTTGAGAAAGGTCCCAGTGGGACCAAAATATTGCATTGGTTATACATGCTTCACTAAATATACAACAAGGTTTCCTTGATAAAGGTTCCTGTGTGGGACCGAAACGACAGACTAATAAACTTTTTTTTTTTACTTTTTTTGTCTGTTGTTGTTGTTTAAATTCTTTGAGTAGCATCAATCTACACACTGTATCACCTATCTGAATGAGCATCCAGGTCTACTTTTAGGGTGTGCGGCTCACGCACACACACATATATTTAAGACAGAGACATTTTGTGCATACTGCTACTAAAAAATGCCTTACCCTTTAAACAAAACAGGGATTGTTTGTCCATATATTGCAATATATTTAAGTTGGCCAACTACGTCAAAGTCATCCCATATCTGGCCAGTCCTACGTTAATTTTCATCTGATTCATAAGATGAAAATTAAGCGTAGGACTGGCCAGATATGGGATGACTTTGACGTAGTTGGCTGCTTAAATATATTGCAATATATGGACAAACAATCCCTGTGTTGTTTAAAGGGTAAGGCATTTTTTAGTAGCAGTATGCACAAAATGTCTCTGTCTTAAATATATTGATAATGGGTTGAGTGCAGAGGACCTCTTGTAGTTGACTATATGTACCCTCATTGCACCCCCGCCTAATGGTTTTAAAAAATAGTGGTGAGCACAACTTTTCCTTGTTTGTGTATATATATATATATATATATATATATATATATATATATATATATATATATATATATATATATATATATATATATATATATATATATTTGTGTGTAAATCTAAATGCCAATATACATGTGCTCCTGTAGTGACTGTGTCATGTTTGCTAGTTTATTTATTAATCTTTCTTTGCACAATGCAGACTCATTTAAGCAGCTATTTACAGAAATCTTATCACATGTGGAGAAATTCCGATTACATCAATATAAACCACACAACATAATATTTTATTTGAAGCCTGGTAACCTACCTGTGTTTGGTTGAAGTTTTGGAGTTAATTCATTACTAGGGTAACTAGATGTTACTGGGAACAGAAAATTCATTTTAGGGCCCCAAAATATTTATTATTTTATTAATTCTATCATGATGCATTGAAATGGGCCATGGACCCTGAAGCCTCTACACACCCTGGCATGGACTCTTCCATGGATCCTCTAGACGCCCTGGACCCCTGCAACTACAGGGTTTGCTTCTGCTTCCTCTGTAGTTGCAACCTGAAACTCATGTAGATAGAGGCAAAACATAATGCTACAAAGCAACAGGACTAACCTTTAAACCTGTATCATGCAATATACTGTACCAAACCCTCATTAAAAGGATCATGCATTTTCTGTATTTTTTTTTTAATTTGTGTGTTTTACATTTGTTTAGATTAACAGCTAATCTAAGCAGCATGTCCATTCTGAGACCTGCAATAATACACAACTTTTTATTACAATGTTTTTCTTGGTATAGGCTTCTTTTCTGATAGATACATTAATTTTCATTTTGCTGGGAAAAGGTGAAATGGCAAAGTTCAGGTGGAGAGCTACATCTGTGCTGATTAAATATTCTCCAGGTACAAAAAACTGGTAGCTGTAACAGCTTGGATTATATTTGAAGGATTTTCCAGTGCAATAGTCACAATGGGATCTAAACATGTCTCTTAATCGCTATACAGAAAGATAAAGTTTGACTTGAAATCAAGGGTCCCGGAAGTAAAATGCAAAAGCAAATTTAACTTGTCAACTATTCTCATTAGAAAGCAGCATATAAACAGCATATGCACAATTATAGCTATTTCATTCAAATCTACTTTGGCCCAGATTGAATATTTTGTGCTAGTAAAAAAAAAAAAAATATGGAGGAAATGTTGATTTAATGCTTCTTTGATTTTCTGAGCTTCATGTAACAATTTCAATATATTGATCTTTTGTTACCAGTGACTGTAAAGACTGTAACTAAAAATACAACTAATCAGCTAATGCTTAACTAGTAAATATTATATTCCAGCCGTGGTCTGCAATAAGTGCAACATGACCAAACACTCCAAATATCAGCCTGGAATCTTGATTAGAATAGGACCAATCATGAAGAAGCATTTTGTGGAAGGCACCCAGTGGAAGAAAAAGAAACAGTCCAGTATGTTGACCCTAAACAGAATCAGTTTATAATGTGTGCAGTAAGTAGCTGGCATATTGGGTGTTGGTTGTGTTACGGTGGGGCACAGTGACAGTTGGGGATGTTTGCTAGGCTGAACTCAGCTGCAGGCAAAGAAGTCACCAGGGCTGTCAAGAAGTCAACTTGTGTTTATTTTGTTATTTCTTGCTCTAAACAGGGTAAAACTAGATAATTAAACTAAAGCTACATTCAACTCTCTGATCTTAAAGAGCAAAGTAAAACAAACTAGCAGTCAATTGAGAAGAACATGTATAAAGAACTGCTGTTTATCTAAAAAGATAACAGGCTGTAACTGTGGGAAGGGAGGGGTTTATTTATATATGCATCCTTATTAAAAAGAAAGAAAAACTATGTTCAGGAGGCGCTCCACCAATGAGGCGAGTTGAGCCACTGGCCTCAGGCGGCAGCGCCCCCCTGGTTGCCAGGGGCGGCAAAAATGCCGCTCCTGGTAATGAAGAGCCGAATTTCCGTTTTTTAACCCGGAAATTCGGCTCTTCTAGGGCAGATAGTGCAATTGTGCTCTCTGCACTAGTGACGTGCAGCGCCCCGACCCCCTCCAGCACTGAAAAGGTGAGCGCTGTGAGGAGGGGTGGGGGTGGGCAATGGAAGGCCACCTCAGGCGGCATAAAGGCAAGGATCGGCGCCGACTATGTTCAGTACAAACCCTGTTCATTGAACTATAAGTTTTCTTCAAAGAATCAAATACAAAAAGTAGCTAGGGACTCTCACAATAATGAGTCAATCAACTGACCCCAGAATCTCATTAATTAATAAATGTGAGCACACCAGTAAGATACAACACAGTAGCAGTGTATGTTTTGATAAGGAGTAACAAAAAACAGATTTTTTTTCAGGAAATAGTATTAAAATCAATCAATTTAAATCATGAAACAATGGCATATCAGCTTGTATGCAATTTTTTCTTTTTTGGTTGTGTAAATGTTTTGGTCTTCAGTTATATGGCAATGGATTTTCATATTTAAAGTATTATGTTACCTGTAAGTATTGATACCCTTCAACAACAAAATGGATTTCATTATAAATGGCAAAACACCCTCCATAGAGGCCCAAATTTGTGGAAAGGCCATAAATGCCTGATCTTAAGGCGGGAATATTTTAGAGGCGGCATGTCGCCCAGCTGCATTCTAGTCTTGTCAAAAGGACTGGGGATGAGCAGCCCTTTAACACTGCTGCACTAGTAATCCCCTGTGCTCCACCGCTAACCTGCACACGCACTCTCTCGTGAGGGAGGGATGCCCTGGCCTAGGGGTAGCCCAATTAGAAATCCGGGCCTACCTCCATATGAATGCAAAAAAATTGGCTCCAGTAGCATTCCTATGGGTAAACTATAAACCAACATTTTCTGTCAACAAAGAAAATTTCAATATACGTTGCTAAAACAACATCAAAGATACACATTATTAGTAGGGATGGGCGAATTCTTTCAACTTGTTTCGCCGCGGAAATTACGCCCATAGACTTGTATGGTGGTGTGCTTAAAAAAAAAAAAAAAAAAAAAAGACGCGCGTCAAAAAAAATGTTGCCATGCGTCCGAATTTTTTTGACGCCCATAGACTTTAATGGGTGTCGGCAACATTTCGCCAGTGGCAAATTTTTGGCGAAACGAAACGGGTCAAATTCGCCCATCCTTAAAATTAGACTTTCAAATTTGGTTATTTCATAAAAGTTAAATTGAAGCATAGCATTTTACATTATTTCATTTGTCCTTATTCATTTATAATGAATATTAAAGATAAATAATGAGAAACATTTTAATGTTAATATTGCATTATTACTTAAAATGTATCTGGAACATAAAATTGATGAAAATTTAACATTTCCGTTTCTTTACAATTATTTTGCTGCTTTTAATAGGTTCAATAGGCTGGTTTCACAACTTTCACTGTTTAACTGAATTTCCAATAGAGTTGATGTTAAATCTCCAAATCTAGAATAGCGTTGATGTTAAAGCTCTAAATCCAATTGGAATATGCAGGTTATGCTTATCACTGTCTGGCATGAGAGTTACAAACACAAGTATGTACAGTATGGTTTATCTAAAACTTTTATCAGAATATTAAAGCTCTGAAATAGTTAAAGTAGTATAGTAGTAAAACAATGGTAAGCTGTAAATCTGTTACAGTATGAAAGTTTTATGATTAAAACCTATTTTCTGGTTTAAAACTTACTTTACAATGTCTCCTTCAAGAGCAATCACTCGTTTAATGATCTTCTGTTCTGGGTTCTTTGGAGACCTAAAAAACGGACAAGGTTATGCAATCAGTGATTTATGGAGTGTTAGAAGAAAATGAAGAAGGAGATCCGCAATTTGATAGACACTATTAAAGTCATCAGTTTTTCCAAGCTTTTGTTGACATTGTATCAATCCAATTTATGCTGCTTTGACATTCTAAAATTACTTGAAGAATGTATAAAGCAATCACAGTAAAAGTACCCTTTGACCACAGCATTACATAACATTATTATTGTGTAAAATTGTTACAAAACCCAATTATACCGTTTCCATTCTTGGACGATTAAACTGAAAACTGTCCAACTGAAGCCATTAAAAAATTGGATTATAAAATATAAAATGATTAGAAAATGCATTGTTGTACTGTTACTTTATTGTAATACATTCAAAAGCAATCCCTTATTAGTTTATGCTGTACAACAATTAATTTCTTTTCTGGAGAACACTTTCACAGGTAGATAAAGATTCAAATTTTAAAAAAGTAATAGGAGAGTTTGACAGTGTATATTTTCACCTCCAATCAGATATGCAAGGCAAAATCTCATAAAGTGGTCTTAATACACAAGAAGAAAGTACATCAATTCACACATGGCATAGAAGTAGGTGGAGAAATAAAATATTTTGGTCTGAAGTACACTGTATACTATCATTACTTTGTTTGCATTGGAATAGGAATTTTGCGTTGAACTTGGCCTTAGTGTGTAGGGTACATTATGGAGATGTTAGAATTAATTTACAGAAAATAACACCAAAATATTGCATAATAAGAACTCCCACCAGCAATGCTTTAAGTAAGTGTTTATCCCCCTTGGATCCAATTTGAAACTAAAATTGGGGCTTTATTATAGTGTAGAAAAAATAGTCAATAATCAGAACAATTTACATCATTTTCGAAATTCTGCACAAACTTACAGTAAGTATTCACCCCCATAGCTGCAAACCCCTTAAATAAGCTCTGTCTCAACCAACTGCTTTTAGGAGTTACATAATAAGGAAAATATATATGTAAAAGGCTGGGGACCATTTTCCACTGGAATTCCAGGAAAAATACTGCATTGTTGGGTAAAAGAAGATGGACTGAATCTAGGGTTGCCACCTCACCTCTTTAAAACCGAACACAGTTTGAATACACAGCCTGCATGGCTAATTAGCAATTCATTTAGATGCATGCTACAGACTGAACTGATTTATGTGCAGCCATGCATCATGCATCTAAATGAATTGCTAATTAGCCATGCAGGCTGTGTATTCCATATGTGTTCAGTTTTAAAGGGGTGAGGTGGCAACCCTAACTGAATCTGTAAATGGAACCTTGTGATTCTGGGGACTGGTGGAGGTAAGTTAATTATTTCCCAGAATTAATGACTGTGCATGTTGTATATGTTTGTTTGGATAAATCTATACTATTTTTATCCACAGTACCCATACAGTATATATTACAAATGACAAAAAACACCATTATTGTTACACCAACAGTCATTACATTGAGGCCATTTCTACGGCATTTTCATGGTCTTAAAAAGCGTATCTCCACAAAACTGCTCATTAAATTTGACATGCCATGAATTAAAGATGCGTTATGAGCTTCATGCCTTGTATATGAGGCATGTTAAAATTTAAAATGTTTTTGGTTTATTGAGTTAACTAAGAGGGTATTTTTAAATATCTTTATAAGCATTTCCAGTTGATTAGCATGTATACTTTGTTAGCTAATTACTGACCCTGGTGATAATTCACACCCACTCAGCAATAATTGTAATGACCTTCAATAACAATCAGGTTTAAATCAGGACTCGGAATGCTCAATCACTGAGTAGTCACTTTTTGCCAATAGTAATATAGTACAACTAAAACTTTGACACTCCAGGGAATGTTTTATATATAAATTATGCCTCTTTTAAAAAGATTAATTTGGGATTAGTTAAAGTAATTTAATTAAACTGTTCAACTAAAGTGTAAAAATGAACCACTCAAATGAAATAGAGACTGTCACTAAAACCCAAAAGGTGTGCATGTCTAAACTAATCATTTTTATCATTATTTCTCTCTCACAGTTTTATACAGTAAGACAACACAGAAGAATGCTGCATACCTCAATCAACAGACTGAAGAAATAAATAATCAAGGTTATATTTTTGAATAATTTAACACAAGCAATTGTGAGACAAATCAAGTGATAAATGTAAGTTGCAGTAGAAGAGGGTTTTATGCAGTTCAGCTGATTTCTACCAAATAATGAATCTAGCAATCAATATGCGTGGCTGATCAACCTCTGGTGCGGTCAAACCAAATCTATTTAAGAGTGCCCTTTCGTGCATTAGTAATTGCTGACAGTTTTTGGCTGCACTAAGTGCCTATTACCAATGGTCTGAGTTTATGACCTCCTGGTCAATAGGTGATGGTATCTGCAAGGATTTTATTTCACTACAGATTATCTGTTGGAGAGTTCATACTGGAGAATCTGAGAAGAATTTTATCCAAGGCTGAAAACAAGCATGCAATATCATAATACTGAAAAACTTAAAATGGAAAAACTTAATTAAAAATTTACAATGTTTCACAAAATGTAATCCTCACAGGGGATAAACTGGTGTCTTTAAGGAAAACGGTCTTAAATTATGGCATAAAATGCATGAAAACACATTAAAACCTGGGAAATGCTCCCACAAATGCATTAGAACCAGAAGGGAGTGCAATAAAACATGTAAAATCCAAAATGTAAAAGTGGATTTGACTGTATTGACAAAAAAGAAAAAACATTGAACACCGTGCTCTATGGAATGATGCCAGTGAGACAACATGGCTGCACACTACCAGGAACACAAGAATTTACTGGCTAAGTATGATAAACAGATACCTGCAAAACATTCTTAACCAAGAAATAAGAAGAAAATACCTGCCGGTACACTTTTGTGTAGATAAATACTAAAGGGTTAAAAACAAGAAAGAATAGGCTAAAATGACATAATAAAGCATTCCAGTTATTCTTCAACACTACTATGATTACATAATAATTAAATACATTTTCTAATATTATTTTCAGCATTCCATTTCAAAGTCACTTCATTGTAGCCTATTAACTTTGAAGCTATACTTCTATATATATACTGTATCTATTTAGAATTCAAAGAATGTAGCCCTACAGTTATATGTACTTGACCTCCTTTATGTTAACAGAGAGACTCCATTAATTATTTGCTGTTTAAGCTGCTTGCTTAACCTCATTTGCTCTCTTTTTAAACTGTTGATAGACCCCATGGATCCATGAATGTGACCTTTACATTACAGGTTTCCATTCTGAGTTCCCTTTTCGACAGCTGCTAAATCTGACTGATCCAGAATGTTTTGCATTAGCAAAAGTTAAGGGACATTTATATTGCAGTGTCAATTTATGACTACAAATTGTAAACAGTTTATAACTGCATATAGTTTCATTACAATGACTGTATATAATATGCGAAATGTACATATGAAGAATTATTTCAAAGAGGAAATCCAACAGAAGATATGAACAACTGTAATTAAAGTAAGAAGCTCAAGCCAAAAGAACACTATCCTGGCTCCATAGGCTAGAAAGAACATAGAAAAAAGTTACATGAGTGCACCTGATTCAGCTTAGTACCAAGTTCCTCCAGCTAGTCGGCTCTTGGAAAACAACCACCAGTTGGGCCCATTAAGACAAATAAAAACACTGACATAATATATGGTAAACCACCTATAGCCATATATAATAATAACTATATAAGAAAGGCAACACTCCTGGACTACTAGACCTCACTATTTAGTCCTTTAGGAACAGTCCTCCTAATATGCCGTTAGGATTGCAGGATAGAGTGAACAGGTTCTGAGGGATTTAAATGTTAGGTAGGGGTAATGCATTGTTATCAGCCTAATGGCGCACAACACCGTTTTTTTTAAACCCTCAGCTGGAGCTGATCTTTGCCAGAGCAATTTAGTTCAGCATGGTTAGAGTTCTGCGTGAGCAGCCTGTATCTCTCAAACTGTGTATTGATAGACCCTGTGTGTATGACTCGGCTTCACCCCTTGACTACGGCCTTGGCTTAACCCTGGTACTAGTTGATGAGTTTCCCTGGTTGAACTGGTGACTGGCGACTGACCCGATTCCACTCTTCTTCCTTATACAGTAATGTACTAACTCCAGCCACTGCCTTTGAGTGCTCTGGGAGTTCCGTATCCTGTCTCTTTGATAGACCACTGCTGCCTTGAGAAAGGCATTGCATTACTATTACCTCTACTACCTATTGCCACTGGGATCTGTAGGTAGAGAGCAGTTCATCATAAAATATACTGACTCTTCCAGCTGTACAGTGCTTGGTTAAAATTTTAGCATTTAATTCACTTGCCACTTTTTGGTCAGGTCCAACTCAGGATGGCTCCACTGTGTGACTACAAACACTTTAGGACTTCTAAAAGTCTTAGGTGATCCTACATACATACAGCAAGGGAAGCAGGCACTCAATGTGGTGCCTTCCGCACATTAGCTTGTTCATCTGGTTACCTCTGGTCACCGCTCTTATAGAGAGAAGCTGAAAGTGAACAACCTGCCCTGAGACCATCCATACTCGTTTGGTGCTTTCTGAAGATATAAATCACATGCTATTTTTTGATAGAAGTCAGTATAGAAAGTAGAACAAATCTTAGGTGCTTGTAGAACTCACCAGTTATGAAGGGAGGTCCAGGTGCACCACCCTGAACCCACAGCTTAGGGAGCGGACCACCATACAAAGAAAAAGGGCAGGAACTAGCAGAGACCAGTCTTCAAGGCAGGCTTGTCAAAACAAAGTAGTTTATTGTAGAATTCAAGGATACAACCTCACTGCCTTACACGTTTCATATCTCTCAGATACTTAATCATAGGCCTTCTGAAGATAGGTAGGATGCTTGCTTGCTTGTACAATACTTTGGAATACAAGTTTCTCTCATATATGAGAGTCTGAGAGTCTCTGAAAATAGTGCTCATAAATCAAGGATCACTAAAAGACACACATGATCCAGATAGATGAACAGAAGTAAAACCTTTGGTTATTATTTAAAAATCACATGTGTTAACCCATGTCTTCATACTATATAATAGTTGTAATTATTGTTTGCAGTTGTATTGGGAGGCTCTGGTCCTCCCTAGTAAAGTGCACCAGAACAAACAACTTCATTAAAAGTTCTAATTAGAAGTTCGCATACAAATCTTTAATTACCCACAGTAAGTGCAATTTATATGACAAGATTATTTTGTTATTTTAGGTATAAAATAGGGGCTGTATTAACTCATAGTTATGACTTGTAATGTTATTTTCTTGGAAGTTGCAATTATCACATAATTAAGAAACATTTGTGAGTAGCAGTGTTCACTTTAATGCTAAATCATTTTAGAAATAGTATAGAAATGATAGTGCTGTGTTATTAGATATAATTTAGAAATGGCTAATGGTTAAAAATGTTTTGCTAAAATACCATAAAATATTTTTAAAATTTACAATCTAGGGCTACCATCTACCATGTACAGCTAGTGAAGTCAAACTTCAAAAAGCCAACAGTCAGGAGTAGCAATGAAACAAGCAAAGTCATGATTGTAGTTTAAAGACTCTAGAATTATATTTGAAGATAAACAGAGGTTGTGCTTCTTTCTGATATATTTTAAAATAAACTGAGCATAATTCAAGAAAGATCAGTGAAGCTGAGAAATAAAGCAATAGAAATAACATTTTTCACAGGACGGAGATCCTATATTAGAATTAACATTATTCACAGGATGTAGATCCTATATTTTTTTAGTATTTTTTTTGTTGGCTTAATACAACGAAGCAGACTTGGGGGCAGATTTACCAAAGGGCAAAACGGCTAACGATAGCGTCAATTTGCTAGCGTTACCGCCCGCAAGGACATCGGCAATTTACTAATGGGCGCAGGCACCAATTCGCTAGCTAAAGAGACATTTGCAATCTATCGCCACTCTGTTCGCCACCTCAGACCAGGCGATGTGCATTAAAGTAGCTTGATATTCCTCAATATTCTGTCACCTACATTATATTCTGTGAGCCGAAAATGCATCAAAGTCCAAAACAAACTTTTTTTGGGTAACCGGTTTTCCCCATACATTTGCAAACATATGGAAGATTGATTTTACAATGGGCACATGTGTAGGACATTAGAATAATTATTTTGTCTTTATTAAGGTTTCTTGAAAATGTGTTTTAAAAAGTGTAATTTGTAAGTATAGGCATCAACATTTAACATAAAGATGTCCATACAACTTTAAATTTCCCACTCTATGCAAATTGACCTGAGCACAAGAAATGAATGCTAGCGCATCTTCACTATCAAATGCTCGCATTGCCAAAGCAACGCTAGCAAAAAGTCACCAGCATTCGGTGCCCACAATGACATTTTATTGAATTTGTGTTGTCTGAGTGAATTTTCGCCTGGCAAAGTGTTGCAATGGGTGCGAAGTGGATGCTGGCAAATTTTGCTGGTTAGTAAATCTGCCCCTTAGTGAGGCTCATTTATAAACACTGGACAAATTTGCACCTGGGCAGTAATCCATAGCAACTAATCAGTGGTTAGCTTTTTTTCAGCCAGCTACAGGTTGAACAATGGAAGCAATCATCTGATTGGTTGCCATGGGTTACTGCCCAGGTACAAATTTGGTCATTGTTTATAACTAAGTGGCCTGTTTATGAAAAAAATCGTAGAATATTCTTTTCTCTGAATCGTACTTTATGGCAAATAAACACATTTTCCATATAGTTACTTAATACACAATAATAATAATTATATTATAATAATTTATTAAGTGTAAAAAACATAAAATCTATGAATACAAAAGTATGGCAAGTAAAAGCTGTAGAGATCATGTAGAAGTCAATGGAAGTTCTTTCTTTTTTCTAGCAAATGTTTCAGGGTCAACCCCATAGTAGAAGAGAGTTTGTTCCCAAAACGTTAGCTAAGATCTTCAAATAAATCAGCAGGTTGCATTTAAAAGCAAACATCTATATTGGTAGCTATGAGACACTGCACCTGGACAAAGTTTGTGCCTTTTAACACATATGACATGGTGGGGTTAATTTACTAAAAGTCGAATTTATCAAATTTTTTCTGAAAACACGTCCCAACAAAACTCTACTTTTTCCAATTATTGGACGAATACCAAGACTTTTTTGGATTATCCAGCACAGATCATGATGTCAAGCAACAACTTCAGGAACATCTGCCTTTGACTTCTACAAGGCTTCAACAGGTTTGAGATGGCATATTTTCAGATTCAGATTTTTAGCAGCTTTGGGGTATAATAAATCTCTAAAAATGTGAGATTTCCCCTTAAAAACCTCGATCAGATAAATTCGAAGTTTAAAGAGGTGTACTGACACCACAAATTAAACTTTTTTTTACATATTTCATAATATTGCCTTTGAAAACTACTTATAACTTTGCCATAAAGTATTTGCACAATGCTTTTACATTACCTGTCTGATGCTCCATGTTCCTGTATGAGGGGGCTGCCATATTTAAGCTTCAATAGTCTGTTAGCATTGGAAACTTTAACAAACAGGCTGACACATGACTTATAGGTAACTTTTAATTACTTTCATATTTCAAAAAGTAGTTTTTTTAGTGTCAGTGTCACTTTAATAAATGGACCTCTTGGAGTGCTAAATTGTCAGGTGACATATATATTATAATATTCACTTCATTATGATTAAAGAGTCTACTAAGTGCTCAAAGCAGATTTATAATTGGTAATAAAAAAAATGTAAAAGCCCCTTATCTCTAAAATGTAAATAAGAAAAAAGGGATACATATTCAATATTCTGCTAAATGTTATATATGCATATCAAATATTGTATATAAAATAAAATCCAATTTTGTAAAATGAACACAAACCACTGAATTAGTTATTTTTTTTTTTAGCACATTTTGTGAATTATCAGTTGTTTGTTCATATTTATAAACACTGAATGTCAAGGTTTTGGCCAAAAAATGTCGGACATTATCACTAGTACCAAAGTTGACTACACAGCTGAACCACAACGTGGCTCACCCAGTACTCCCATTTTGTGCTGGAACACAGTGGTATACAAAGACTTCATCCCTCAAACATTGACTAGGAGTGAGGTGAAGAGTAATGAGTAATTAAATTTGGGGGTCTAAACTGGCTCCTAGAAAAGCAGGATATGAGGTGAGTAGGTTACTGGGATTTACACGTCATACAACATCAAACTCAAATAATATAAGACTATGGGAAAAGGGGGGGGTGTAGAAAAATCAATTATTCGTAGCCTTAAAACTATTTTATTTATTTGAGGCTCTTAAACATAAAATACCACCAATTCCTATTGGTCAATGGAGGGATGAGTTTGGCTTTCACCTCTAGTTACTCACATGAGAGTAAATATTATGCACATTTGCCTGTAAAAATAAATTAATTTCTATAGATGTTAGGGCCACATATGCTTATTTAATGAAATCCCTCCGATGAGAACATGAGGCGTATTGCAGCCTATTATTTTAGTGATTGTATTTTTATCAACAAGCCAATTCAAGGACATCATATAGCAGCAATTGCTGCCCTTAGAAAAGATGAGATAAGTTACAAAAAAAAAAAAACTGAATGGCTTTGATACGTTTTCAGATGCAGAACATTGTTTTACCCTATTGTATGAAGTGCTAAACACAAACCTTGGGCAAAGTACAAAAGACAGGTGAAAAGTCTGAACAAAAGAGCACATGGCTCATTCTCCCAACAGTTAATTTGCTAATGTTTATTTAGACCTAACTATTTCCTTTTTGCAAAAGTTTTCTAAAATTCCATTCATTCTCATAAAAAAAAATCTTAAAACAGTAATTGGTTTGAGGGATTACTTTGTGTGTGATAACATTTTGGTGTTGTCAATGGTATTACCAATAAATACAGTTTTTAATAATAAAATAATATACTAGTAATACTTACTGGGAGAGACCCACATCCCTGCCACGCCCTGTCATAGCATATGTTTTAGATATGCCCTATAATTAACAAGCGAGCACAGGCAGTGTAGTGTATAGTAGTACCTTAAAGGAACAGTTCAGTGTAAAAATAAAAACGGTGTAAATAGATAAAAAATGTTTCTAATATAGTTAGTTAGGCACAAATGTAATTCATTTAAAGCTTTCTAAAAGATCTCTTGATCACAAATGTCAGCAGGGATTCCATGTTAAGCTAAATTCATGTTTCCCAATGCAGACATTCCTGCTGAACCTCCTTGAAAAAAAGGATTGTGAACATGTCTTGCCTACAGACAGGAGCCTTGAATTCCCATCTGTCTTATTAATCTTTAGGTTGTTATTACTGATATTGGTCAATAATCTACCCTGGTTGGTTCATGACCACTGACATACAGTAGACTAAGTTGTCAGCAGATCTCCAGATGAAGTTCTTGGCCCCTGGATTCATAAGTAAATTATCACCATTTGTGTGATTATCAATATTATCAACATTTAGTTCACCCACCCACAGGCTAGTTCATATTCTTTTCACAAAATATGCATATGGCAAGTGATATTAAGAAGGTATTTGCCAGTATATCAAACAAAATGTATACTTCATAAAAGTCCTACTTATTTCAACCTTGCTTTACTGAGTAATAGACCAAGCTTATGGGCAAATATAGCTGTTCATGCTTGGTGTGTCTTAATTAGTAACATCATAGTTTACTTGTCTAAAATCAGATTAATACAAACTTTATAAACCTGGTATCAGTACCAATTAAATTCACATAGTGTCTGTATTACTGGTGCATGCATAAGGATTCCGCAATCATTTCTACTGACATGGATAAAACGAAGCATATTAAAATAAAATTACTGAGACGTGTATATTAGCATTTTGTCAGCTGATAAAATGGCAATATACATTGCCTTGGTACTAGTTTCCTATTTCAAACGGTATCTTGCCAATAAGTAATTCAATGGAAATATGCAGTATTATTTAAAGATTTTTTTAATTAAACTTTCTTTGATTTAGTAATGAAGCTCAGCAAATACGGATTCATGCATTATGGTCTTGCAGCACCATGGTCAAAAAAGACATTTTATCCAGATTAGAACTAGATTTACTTCATCCTGCTTCTTCTTTTAAAGAACCACTGATACATGCTAATAATGATTTAACAGCTATTATATAATTGGTATTTTATTATTTATATCCTGTATTTATCAACTTCTTGAATGCAAGGAATCAATATCAACTTGAAATTTTAGGTCTGAAAAAAATTAAAGTATGACAATCAAATATATATGTGCAATAATATATACATCCATTGCAAACACTATTCCCAACCACTGTTGCATTATAGCTGATGGAAAAGCTACTTGAACCCTGCTTCATCTGATTATAGCATGTTTCTTACTATCATTACATTATTAACATTAAAACATAGTTATAGCCTTCAAACCTTGGTCTTCACTATAGCTATTCACTCTGGTGAGAAGCAGTTGTACAGATATGAAGAGATATGAAGGGTATACTAATTTACAAAGGCAGTTGTTAGGGACAGACCCAATTAGATGCAAAAGTTCTGCATTTTGATGCCATCCATTAAAACTACTAGCATTCAACCACACACTTTGAGCTTTTCTATAGCTT
This sequence comes from Xenopus laevis, assembly GCF_017654675.1. Taxonomy (NCBI): domain Eukaryota; kingdom Metazoa; phylum Chordata; class Amphibia; order Anura; family Pipidae; genus Xenopus; species Xenopus laevis. The sequence continues at coordinate 72,646,546 of NC_054375.1, forward strand.
CTCTAAGTTTTCATTGTGTCCTTTGAGCCCTTTTATGTAATCATTCACAAATGACACTAGGAAGCTTTAACCATGTCCAAGGTTCCAACAAGTGGGCTGTGTCAACAGGTGCAGGCACAGCAGACTTACATTAAATAAAATATAACTGTGGATAAAAAATAGCATTTTGCCTCTGAAAATTGGACTGCATTCCTAAATGACTTTTATGCACTTCAAAGCAGTGGCATAACTATAGAGGAAGCAGACCTGACAGTCACAAGGGGGGGGCAGGGAAAAGGGGGGCAGGGAAAAGGGGGGCAGGGAAAAGGGGGGCAGGGAAAAGGGGGGCAGGGAAAGGGGGGGCACATACCCCCCCTCCCCTTCCCCAGCCAATCTCTTACCTGCAGTGGGGAAGCAGAGCACGTTGGAACTGGCCGGATAGTAGGTAGAGTAGGTGATGTCTGGGTTGGAAGTGGTCTGGGAGGGAAGTGGGAGGAGGAGGTGAAGATTTTTTTGCAGGGGGGGGCCTGGTACACTAGTTAAGCCACTGCTCTAAAGATCTCTAGCACATTACACAGCTCATTAACAAATGCAACACTATAGGCCAGATTTATTAAGGGTCAAATTAAAAATTCAAATCTTCTAAAAAAATTTATGGTCAAAAATTTGACTAGGAAATTATACAAAATCGATTTGTGTTCTTTGAATTCGATTTTTGAGATTTGTCATACTCTGGACCTTTAAGAATTCAAATTTGACTATTTGCCACCTAAAACCTGCCAAATTCCATAGGAATTATTAGAAAGTGGGTGAATTTTTCTGCAGTAAATGTTAAACTCACATTTTGATAACTCTGAAATAGGGATATGAATTGTTTTTGGTATCAAGAATTTCATACATATTAATGCATTCAGAGAAAACAAGATGAACTATCACATATCACATCACAGCTGAGAATAGGCAAACAAATTGACAAATCTCTCATCTATGAGCATTGCTGCAAGATGCTAATATTACACATTAACTATATGAAAGATCGCAGTTCACAAAACCTCATGTTCTGCATAAAGAAACATTTTCCACCTTTATGACTATATTTTTATTTATTATCATGTATGTATATAATCATTTTATTTGATGCGCATTCACTTTTTTAGTTAAATATCCAATGACAAATTTTTCCAGTAAAATCAAAGCTGCATCAGAGGGCTACATATACGTTAGATCCAAGGATAAAAAACACATGTAGTTGCTAATGCTTTAAAAAGTTAAAATAATAATCTTTAATCTGCTCAATTCAGAGGTACTAGTCCTTCAGATTTCATGTGTAGAAATCCACACAATTAGAGCCCAATGTTCTGGGCATATTTTTCCAAGACAGTGGCTCTCAGTTTCAGTCCTCAGGCACTTTTTGAGGCCCTGATCCCAGTACCACTTGTGGCTCTGTCAGAAATAATTATACACTATCAGACACATTGTGCTGCAGTGTTGTAAGGATAATCTGAAAATGTTTAATTTAAGTGAGAGCCAAGGGCATATCAGAGGTACTGCAGCTGCCAGAATGATATGTTTCAGGGTGTTTTGTGTCTCTAAACACAGATGGCCATAATGAAATCTGCAAATTTAATTATATAGCCTTAATCCAGCAATATATGAAGTAGTTGTTGGAAAGGAAATGTAAGTTTTAGGGCAAATTCTTATGTTAAATTTCAGACTTTTTTTTTTTTATACAACTGAAATGATAGCTTTTGTGCAGTACCATTCTGACTATAGAAATATTTGCATCCTGCTCTGAAATGTAAGCAGTAATATCTCTATAGCATTTAAGGGGTATGGGAACATATACAGGTACAGGATGAATTTAATATCCGTAAATCCCTTTTCCATATTCTCTTTAAAAAATGATTTTGTATTTTATGTGTAACAATCAAACAACCCTTTATGCTGGATGTTAGCTAAGGTAACATAAGATATTGATATCTAAAGATTCCAATTTGTTTTTTATTTATGTCTAAATGTTAAGTATCTGAACATGCTGAACACTTGCTTCACAAACATATATAAAAATTATATATCAATAAGGGACCCATAGTCTGCTTCCCTTATTTTAATTATTTTAATATAGGATGACCAGAGTCTCTGGAGTTTTTCCGACTCAAAATGTCCCTGTTACTCCTCTGGTAAAAGATTCAAATATCGAAGACCCGTATGAGTTAGCGTTAAAAGAAGCTCAGGGAATAAGAATGTAGCATAGAAGAGAAATCTAAGCCTAAAGCTGAAGCTGAAGCAGTCGACAACATCCTCGGAAGAGTACCCACCTTGAAGCACACTTATGGTGATCTGTAAAGAGTAATATTATCACTGTACGATAATAGTGGGCAAATGTGTGTAACAACTAAAAACCCACTACACTTAAATTGATCTTTTATGCTAAATTGTTATTCCCTGAGCTCCCTTATTTTTATGCTTCTGGCGGAACTGTGTTCTAGATTATTTGGCAGTACCAAGGGGTGTGATTTTGATTAAATTCTTTGCAGATATTGCTTGCCCTTTATTTCTATGTTTCAAAGACCTGCTACACCAAGCTACCTGGAAATCCTGGAACCACTAGTTCCCAATGAAAAACTTACAGGATATGCAGACTTGCTAAAAGGGTTTACCAATTAGTCTTTACCCACATGTTTGGCAACTGCACCACTTGATTTCAAACTGAGGTGCCATATTTCCATCCGATTTAATTTGATAGTGTGATAGAATGCTAGGTTGCGTTTAGTGTTTGGTGAAGGTTTAAATCATTATATAAAATATAATTAGCAAGTTCAAAGAACGACAAAGCTGCAGTCTGTAAAAAGAGAAAACCTACCCTATATCTATTTTCTCATTTAGGTATATAATTGCAGGTTGAAAAGAATGGTTTAGGTACCTGAAACTTTTTCTACGTGTTGATATGTTACTGATCAGCTATATATAAGCTCCAACCATTTCTGCAGAATGCAGAAAGACATTTTATTTGATTGTATGCTTCTTTTAGTTTTTGTGTTCGCTTTAGAAGTAGAACTGTAAACACGTTCATGTTGTTTTATGAATTACCATTTTAAGAACATGAGCCTTGTGTAACCTGCAGATTTCTATTGTGAATGGTGGTATTTACCTTCTGTCTTTCTATTCCCTTTATTCATTTCTGTTCTCCTTTTCAATCTTTTCCTCATTTTACACTATCATATCTCAAACATTGTGGCTTCTGTTCTATTCAGTTCAAGTGAAAGTGGAATACATATATATATCTGTGGAAATAAAAGCAGACTTGCGTCTTCAGTGAACATCACTGAATACAGTATCTAAAATAAACCGTTTGGAACTTAAAAAAAATAGCGTTCCTTATATTTTTTTCCAAGGAAAACACATAATCAATACATTGGTACTGGTAGCTCTTCCTCTTAAAGGAACCACTGCACTGGTTTTGGGAAGGTCTGAACTTTTAGTTGTATAAGGCATGGTAGTTTCTCATGGTGGTGATGGCCGCACATGCAATGAGAGGTTAACCTTATATTTAAACTGTACGGCCATCTGATACTGCTCTCAGTTTGACACTGAAAGGAAGTAAGGTGTAAAAATCTATGTTTGGAGTTTAAATTACTATCTGGTCGCTACTTACCGTTCCAACCAGTGGCAGCCATGAATATAAATAGCAGAGGCCATCAATATAAAGTAAATAATAAAAATTAGTAATTTTTGAGCAATTCTCGTTCAATATTGTAATCAAACTTCTTCCTGGCATATAGGGTCACCAAAAATCACATTTTAAAAACTTATTTAGCAATAACATTTTGCTGATTCTGCCACATAGAATTTTAAAACTTTGCATGCAGTAATAAGAATTTGGTATATAGTGAATAATTTTAGTTAGAAAAATGGGCATATACATAAACATGTAGCAGATTAATAACCCCAGGTAAAAACAGATAAAAATAAAATGTAAGAAACAAGAGTTTTCTGTACTGAAAGGGCAAATATGCTGTCCTTTGCAAACACAATTTAACGCTGCTACTAGGCCAGTTTTGAAGGGAGTATAAATGGCTCTTTACTCTGAAGAACTTAATTTGTTCTTACGCTTGTCAGATCTGTGTTTAATCTAAGAATGTTGAGCATCAAGATTAGCGCATCTCTCTTTCACTGACCAGTTATTGAAATGTCAACCTAGTCACCCAGTGCTTCCCTTTGCTTTAATGCTTGATGCAGCATTTAAAGATGAGCTGGCTGAAACAAATCCTCCATTTGTAGCTGAGGCACTGCTTCCATTAACAGCTCATGATGAAGTCACGTCTGAAACATATAGCAAGCTCAGAACAATTTCAAGTCAAAGGGAAACAATGAAAGGCCTTGTATTTTGAGTGAGTAGATAGGTCAATGAAACAAAAATAAAAGGTTGGCAGTTAAGTTTCCTTCAGGGGAAGCTAAAATAAATCTTTACGTATTAAATCTAGAGAGCATTTATCTAAAGACAGCAGACTTATGAGAATGGAAAACCCAATGAAATACTATATATACACAAGGATGTGATGGTAAAGCACGATATCTGATACATAATAAATGGTATAGGACATACTCAAATAAAGATCAAAGCTATCTAAATAATATAATAGGGCACAATGTTCTCTTTTTTTTTTTTTTTTTTTTTTTTAGAAAGAAGAAAGTGTGCATTGGCCAAAACTCCATGCAGCATTTACAACATTTATAACCTGGCTAATGTTAGTCTCCAACTTTTCAAATCATACATTTTTCCTGAACTGAATTAAAATAAAGGACAGATAAATATATAGCTAGAAATCAGTTAGAAAGTTTAGTGCCTAACTGTATGTACCCTGGTACAGGGGGGGGGGAATAGGAGGAACAGTGCACTTGGCAACATATACTTTGGTCAAAAATAATTATTTCACAGTTAATTACTAGGTTCATTACAGGGCCAATAATGCCCAATTAAAATCAAATAGAAAACCCAAGATATTTATTATTTGATCATAGCCCTGGGCAGTTTGGGGTATAAAACCAACTCATCTAGAGGGCACATGAACCTGAGAAGCAGAAGTTATATAGGGAGGGTTTAGGATTGCTTTCAGTGAAAAAAAAAAAAAAAAAAAGCATCCAAATGGGTAAGTTTCCTTATAATAATTCATTGTGCCCTCCTAGACACTGATTTTGCTCACAAAGGGATTTGACATCCAATGTGAATTGCTCCATACAGAATACACAACACAAAGGATTAAACTAAAGCTAATAACTACAGGGTAGCAATGTAATTAGTAATACTGTGCATTGTATTGATTGTATCTAGTTTTTTACTGAGGAAACTAAAGAACATTCATGAGAAATAATTCAGGGGAAGGTAAATGTTTTTTCCAGTGATATAAACCATCTACTTAATGCCTCTAACACTATTAACCCAAGGAATTGTCAGGCAACCTATTTGATTGAAATGACGGAATGCCTTTTAGACTAACAGGGTAAAGAAATCAGATACGATTTCTTCACAGCGGGAAACACAGTGGAGTAACTACCGGGGGAGCAGGGGCCTTAGTCCATATTCTGCGACGTATCCTCTAAACCTTTCCAAGCTGTCGTCTCTTAGTGATAGGCATGTCCGAGACATGTCCAGGACATCGAGTAGCCCCTTGAGATGATGAGGAATGATAAGTGACTCAGCATGTACAGTTTTGAGACAGTGAGAGAAAATAAAAATAGAGGAGGTGCACTGCAAACAAACAAGTTGTTGTAAGTTCACAATTCCAAAATGCAAACATCTAGGCCTGAATATTGTCATTCTATTAACATCTAACAATTCAAATCCATAATTAAACAATCTTACACACATTTGATGCTTCCAAGTTACCCTCACAGAAAAAAACACCACATGCTACAACATTTTACCCAACATAAATTCATTAGATTATGATGTATTGTATATCCAGAGAACTTTATACCTGCTAACAAAATCAGCCCTTCAAATGCACTTTGCACAAATGGAGCCAACAGGGCCAGAACTAAGAGTAGGCAGGAGAGACAGCTGATTGGGGGATGCTGGGCAGCTACCTCTTCTGCCTACCCTTAGACCAGACGCACCTGCCACTCAGCTTGCGTACTCCTCTACCAGCTGTTAGAAAAATCTGCCAATGACCATTCAGGGTTCAGAGGAATGTGATAAGTTTTATACTCGCTGCGAGGGGACAAGCAATACAGAAGTAAGCTGCAGGTTGACCAGCTAATACAGAAAGTAGCTGGCTTTTATAGATACTGTAAAATGTTACAATCTTTCTGCAGCTGATCTGGCCCCACGTTCATGTCATTTATTCAGGGGACAGTTAGCTGTGTACAAATGCACTGTTTCAAAATATCACAAAGACTTGTTATTGTTAAAGAAGCTACAATTATCACAAGGACATGTTATTGGTAAAAGAAGCTACATTTCACATATCATGCGTTTCAAGTATTAACTCAAGAATTTCCTTACATTTCCACCCTTTTTATACTTGTAAATGCATTATGTGTGACAGAAAAACATCAGTGATCAGGACTAGCATAGCTTTTCATCCTTCGTGTCATATATCTGTGTTATAATTATCCACATAGTCATAAGAGCAGAGTGAAGCTGCAGTATACATGGTTTTAGTAAAAGTAGTATCGATAAGATGTTGCAATAAGCCACGAATACAAGGGATGCAACAGCACCCACAGGTTACCAAAATAGCTGCAAGTATAGCAGTTGAAATTATCACGCTGGATACAAGTCCGCTCCATTTCCTGAACCAAGTCTTAAGAAAGTCGGTGAAATTGTTGGATATCCCAGAGTTTTCCGCCAGTTCATTAGATAACATAGCCAGTCCTTCCAAGGCCTTAGTGATACTCCCATCAGGAGCCGTGTTATTTGGGATGAAGGTGCAACACATATCACCGAAGATTTTGCACATGCCACCTCTCTCGGCAAGAAGCATGTCCAAGGCTAAACGATCTTGCCAGGCAACCGAGGTGGCTTCCAGTTGACTTGCTAAACCTTTGAATCCATCATGGGTAAAGTTGACAAATCTGTGTTGGTTGTAGTTGATCCAATCGACGTTCTTGCTTATAGTTGCCCACCAGGCGAGGAAGGATTCAAAACCAGCGGTGATTTGATTTCTGGCCTTATATTCATCTGGGACTCCTCAGGGTACTCCTATATCATCAATGTATACATGATTTTCGAAAGACCCTTAAAGTCGGACTTCTCGTTTGGAGCGGTGAATCATTTCCTATCTTGGTACCTGCGGAATAGAGTTTATGGGAAAAGCATAGAAAGGCAATATCAGTTGTACTAAACAGCAGCTCCCACTCCAGAGACTTGGAAATAAGGGGAGCAATTTCATGTCTCCACATAACCACCATATATCTGCCCGCACACTACGGTGGTCCTGGAACCATCGTTTTTAAATGTGGTGTCGTTCTGTGTCAGAACTATATTTCAGGCACAAAAGGAGGCTGGCAGTGCCAGTAATTTCTGACTATGCCCTTGACTATGGAAACAGGTTTGGTTACATGCATATACTGTAATGGAATGTGGCATATGTAGCAGGGCAGAGAAAGGACAGGGTGGTACCGTTTGCGGGTTGCTTTTGAGTATATAACTTAAGCACACACTACAACCCTTCTAAGTCATTATCAGGGTTTAGCGGGAATGGCACCGTACCAATGGCTGGCCGTGCTTTTGCGCAAGCGACTCAGTTATCTTTCCCTGAGCGGGGGGACATGTTTGGGACATATTTTAACCATTTGTTCCCCTCGGGGACACCTGTCTCTATTCCAAAAGCTTTTTCAAGGGTGAGATTGGGTAAGTAAGTAAGTCACCCTCCCTTCAGAGCCTGGGCTCAGAAAACCAGAGATAGAGATCTTTTCTTTGAGGAATGGGGTTGTGGAATCTCTCTTTATGGCCTTTGCCCTATCTATGGTTACATTAATTAATCCCATGGGGTCTGTTCCTGTGATGGTAATCCCGAGACCAAAAAGTTTTTGGTCTCTGGGATGTGGATTTTTAATGGTTTGGAGCAGTGGGTTACATGACTTGATCGTGCAGTAAGCAGATGGGGCTTTCTTTATTATGGAAATCTGCTGCTGCATGAATTTCTTTAAGTCTCCTACCCATGGTGCTATCTCCCACCCTTGTGGATCTGTACTCCACCAGACTGTGGACCAATCTGGGCAGGGCTTTAGTCCGGGGTTGGGGGGTACAATGATGCACATATACTTATTTTCCCAGGCAAAGGACCTAGCAGTCTCTAAGGAATCACTCTGAATTCACTGGCATCAAATTCAACTGTGGTAGTGGTTCTTTCGATAATGGTAATGTCTAGAGGTTTGCTCCACGGTGGATATGAATAATCCTTGGGAGGTAGTCCCCAATCCTGTCTGCCTGTTGTACCTACACTCTGGGGAGTCCTATTTCTTGGGAATGAGGGATGCTCCCCAACAGGTGTATTATTGTGGTTGGTGGCATTATGTTATAAGGGGAAGAAAAGCCAAGGGAATAAGATGAAAAACATTATTAGTTCTAACATGACTGCACAACCCCACCTTGAGAATGGTGTCCAGGTATCATATTGTTCTACTCTTTCCCTACTTCTGCTGCTGCTCCCAAATAGTCCCACGGTTCTTCACTGACGTTGAGACGACCCCCTCCCTAGTGGAGAGAACCCCCTTTGTAGTCAGACTGTATCTAAAGGACTATTTGGGTTCCCTAGCTACTTGCCCTAGTTCTTTTACTAGTTTACAATGACTGGAGTGTACCCAGGACACTCTTTCTGCGATTTCACCTGATAAGGCCCTTCCCACAATGGAGTCGACCAATTCTTCATTTTTATTACCTTTACCCACATGTAGCCTCCAGGCTTCACAAGTTCTATTGGGATGGGCTCTCCGGTATCTGGAAGAGAATTTGGAGTAAGCTCTTGTTTATTTAATATTCTGCACATGTTCCGTCAAACTTTGGTCTGCCTCTTCCTCGATGATCTGAAAAAGGCATTTATAATTACAAGGCAACATTTCTTGTTCTCCCATCTATTGAGTTTGATAAAATCCATGCAGATCTAAAATCTAAAATGAGTATGTTATTTACCATTCCTCCTGTTGAGACATGGCTTTGCCCATGACTCAAAATGGCAACATAGTGAAAGAGTGTAGTAGGAAGGATTGGTTTTCCTTTTGGGGCAATAATATATGCCCTGTTTAAGTTGGGCCCCTTTAGAAACCCATTTGTGGCATTCTGCTTCACTGACATTATTTTGCATGTCTTTGAGTAACCCTTGATCTAAAAAGTTTGTGTCTGGTGATGCAGTTAAAGCTTGAATGTGAATGTGCTTTAGCAGCCGCATCAGCTTTGGCATTTCCTAATGAGATCTTGGAAAACGGCCTGATTTACTGCTTGTAGGTCCTAAACCATGCAACAACTCCCATCAGGTTTTCCTCATCTGTTAGGACAGCAGGTCCACCACAGGCATTGACCCTCTCTTTAAATCTGGTTGCATACTGGACAACAGACTCTTGAGCATCATGGTTAAATTTGAAAACTGTTTCCCAATAAACTTCTGGAAAAATGGTGCCTTTGGTACCTTCCAGAGAACGTAAGCGGAACCCTACTTGGGCTGGGTCAGCAGGATTAGTGTCCCAATTCATTTTGACCAACAAATGTTGGTAAGCCCCTGGACCACACACATGTTTGAGTACAACTAACATCAGTCCAATTAGGGTTGGACAAACATGAGTTCCTGTACAAATTTGTGTGGATTGGTGCGGGGATGTGGAACGTCTTGAAAAATCCTTCTAAGATCTGATGCTGCCCATGGAATGTACTCTGTGTGTGTAATGTGACGTGTTGAAGCAGCAGCCCCCGCTTCTACCCCTCTTCTCTAGTTTGTATTTACAGGCGGGGTAGAACTTGGCTGGGGGGCTGGGAACTGCTTGTTCCTCAGTATCAGAGCTGCTATTTTCAGCACTGAAAGATAAATTGTCTCTAAGGTGTTTTTCCTTTTGGTGTTGTTTCTCACTGTTCACTATTTTCTGACTTAACTCCTTTGCTAGCAGCTTTATCTCTCCCTCTAGCTTTCTAGCTTCCTCATCTTTTGTGATTGTGTAAGAGGTTTGATTGGTATTTGATTCGGGTTGGCTGCTATTCTATTAAGCGGATGGTCGCCAAAGGCAATTAACCATCCGGGTGGTTATAAGGCACTTTCCTGATCTCACCAACATGTCCCTTCCCAGTAAGTTGAATGGACAATGGGAAGAGAGAATGAACTGATTAAGAATAGTCTGTTGAATGTCAGGGTCAGTTAAGGCTAATAGTGGGGACAAGTATACTTTATCTAATTGTCCCCCTGCTATTCTTAGAAAAGTAAATTCCTCAGTTCTTTGGATAGTTGGCACATCAGGGGGGTGTATAAGGAATCTACATGCCCCAGTGTCACATAGGAAGGTAATGGATTTTCCCCCAACTTCAAGTGTGAGTTGGGGTTTCGACTTACATAAGAGACTACATTCTATGTCTTCTATATTAAGAATTATCCTCAGTTATTTATAGGGGAATGTATACTCTCAGATAGTCATGCCTCCCCAAGGGGGCTCCTGTCATCCCCATTGCTCAATTCTGCTCGGCATTCTCTAGGAAAATGCCCCGGTTTCTCACAATGAAAAAACCTAATTTCTCCTACGTCTTTTACTTACAGTATTTCCCTTTCTCGCTTGTCATCTCAATGGGGTCTGAACCTCCCCCTTCTCTCTGCCTATCTCATCCTCTATCCTGCTTTACCACATACACATCTTCCTCTACTAAAACACATAGTTTAACCCTCGTTTTTTTTTTGTTTTTTGGAGATGTCTTTCAGCATGTCTGGCATATTCATGGACTGCTTGCAAACTGGCTACCCAGTGGTCTACCATATGTTGACTCACAAAACTGCTAAGACATCCTCATAGGAATGCATTTTTTAGTTGTAGCTCATAAGGACTATCATTAACCATGCCCTGATCTGGTATAGGCACACCACTATATGTGTCAAAGACTTCCTTCAGTTTACAATAATATCAATCCACAATCCCTTCATTATCTTATTACCTGACATATAGTTGATCTTGTACCTTGCCTTTCTTGGCATTCCTTTCTTTATTTTCCCTCCTATTACATTCCTCATAATATTGCATTGGAAAGAAACTTATAACTTCACAATAACGTATTTGCACAATGCTTTTACATTACCTGTCTGATGCCCAATGCTCCTGTATGAGGAGGCTGCCATATTTGTGCAGCAGGAGGCCGTTAGCATTAGAGTCTCTAACTGACAAAACAGTCAGGTTGGCAAAACAGTCAGGTTTAGAAACTTCATCTAATAATTACTTACAAAAACAAACCTCCCAGCAAAGAGAAAAAAAAAAAAAAAAACATGACCTATAGGTAACTTTTAATGTACATTTTTTATCGTCAGTACCTCTCCAACAAGCAATCTATACTGTTCCTTGTCTAATATAGGGTTAAAATTAGAATCCTCTTTCTACCTTTTAAGAACCTGATATTATTTGGATTCTGATCACGCATGAACTGAGCATCCTCAGTTAGATCATTGATACTTTTACAGCATTTATTTCCCATGGTTAGTAGGTATAGATGACAAACAATTGACAAACAATTTTGTGGAGTCAAACGCCTGGTGAAGCAGTACTCACGGATATGGCCTCACAGCTTGGAGCTCGGCCAAGTAAAACCTGAGGAGCAAGGTAGTCCGTTTGCCGAAAACGTTCACCGGTCAGTGTATCGCCCTTTATGGCCTGTTTGAGGGGTTGACCATTCCCTCTTTGACTCCCAAACACTCTCTTTCACACACTTTCAAACAACAAATTCAGCGGTCCCCGGAGTACTCTTTATCTTTAACGTGCACACGGAGTTAGTTATTCCTGTAGTCTTCTCACACAGACTATGGACTTGTCCGCTTGTCACTCTGTTTCTTTATCAAAGGCGGGCGATTATGCCACTTAACACCTTAATATCAACAGTCTAGGTGACCGGACCCACTATCACTCCCTGTCTCTTTATCGAAGGCGGGCGATTACGCCACTTAACACCTTAATATCAACAGTCTAGTGACGGGACCTTTACGTAGCAACAGTCTAGGTGACTGGACCCACTATCACTCCCTGTCTCTTTATCAAAGGCGGGCGATTACGCCACTTAACACCTTAATATCAACAGTCTAGTGATGGGACCTCTACGTAGACAACTAGTAACAACAACAACAAAAAGAAAACATATACGTTACCAGATTCCAGTGACCCTGGTCGCTGTGTTCTTTGGAAACCGTCACTGTTCCCCCAAACGAGTGCAACTGGCCTCTCTTTACGACAGCTGTCGGAGGTCTTTCGGTTCAGTCCACAGAGAGAATATGATTAACCCTCTGCAGTGACCACAGTCACGTTTCCCGTTTGAGAAGACAGATGTTGGTTTCCGGCTCGAAGGACCAAGTTGTTAGAAAAATCTGCCAATGACCATTCAGGGTTCAGAGGAATGTGATAAGTTTTATACTCGCTGCAAGGGGACAAGCAATACAGAAGTAAGCTGCAGGTTGACCAGCTAATACAGAAAGTAGCTGGCTTTTATAGATACTGTAAAATGTTACAATCTTTCTGCAGCTGATCTGGCCCCACGTTCATGTCATTTATTCAGGGGACAGTTAGCTGTGTACAAATGCACTGTTTCAAAATATCACAAAGACTTGTTATTGTTAAAGAAGCTACAATTATCACAAGGACATGTTATTGGTAAAAGAAGCTACATTTCACATATCATGCGTTTCAAGTATTAACTCAAGAATTTCCTTACACAGCACATATGCACAAGAGACATGGCAAGGAGGGGGGCGAGCTGGTCTACTGGGTTGCCTAGGGTGCCCGGCCAGCCTAGCCTGCCTATGGGAGCCAGTTCCTTCATACCTGTGCCAATGGCTTCAGATATACATGGCAACAGTAATTTCTGCTTCTTAAGCATGTCCATTTCTTTTGAATGCTCTTATTTAATGCTGCATGTTTTGGTACCAACCGACATAATTAAACTGCAAAATTATACACAAGGAGTTTTTGGATATAAAATGGAAAAAAGAGCCAAAAACTGTAACAGACAAGTCAGAATGCATCCATGCAGAGTTTTGATATAACTATGCTGAAAACCATCTCAGCTCATGTTTTCAAAGTTGTGAAATATTTCATAAGAGCAGCTGAACAGCATACAAAGTAGACAAAGTCGGAGATGATAAAAGAACATTTGAGTTCAAAAACTTCCTTCTGTCTTAATTCTTGTTCACGCATCGGAAAATAATAAAACATTTAGCCAGAGACCCATATGAATTTAGTCTACTGAGGGGATTATTTATCAAAGGTCGGGTTTGTGAGGTTGTTTTCTACCTTGAATAAACTCACAACTCGAATGTTTGCTTATTTATATGAAAAAACTTGAACGTAAAAAACTCAAATAAGTGCAATTGGGAGGAAAATTCAAACAGTTCGAGTCAACTGCAAAAAAATATTATTTATCGTGTTTTGAAGCGCAAACCACTGAAAAAATGCATTTTCAGATTCAAGCCATTTGCAGCTTCGGGGCATACAGTAATACATCTCGAAAAAAATTCTACTTTTTTTATCCCGAAAATTTTTTGTTTTTACTGAAACTACCCTAGAAAGCTATATAACATGATGCTAGTTTTTTGTAAGTTTGTTAACTTCTGTATCACTCTGCTAACAATTTCCTTGTTCTCTTTTCAGTGAGAATGAATTGATGCTGCCTTTTTTTTTTTATAAAATAGCATACCTGGTCCTCATGAACATCACATGGGTAAAACACAGGTTTATATCGGCAGCATGGTCATTGTGGTTTAAGTAAACACAACTGAATATTAACCCTTTCTTGCAGAAAATGCTAACTTAAATTATAATTTACATGGTTCAGAAAAAAGTTATCATGCCTTGTACATGGTTAGATTTTGAACAATAGAGTATGGACTCTTCGTAGGCTTGTTGCAGTACTGGGGACAAGTGTCTATGTTTTTGTGGATATGGACTAAAATATACAAATTGTACTTTTGAATGTCAAATGAACTTTCCCTTGAACTACAAAGTTGGGACAATTTGGACACTAGGCTGTAAAGGAATTTCAACAGCAGTTGACTCCCGCTCATTTTTAATTCACATATGATATGAAGGGGGTACGGTTAATATGCCTTTAAATATTTCTGTGTGATTGGTTTGTATTGTAACACTTGAGAAAGAGCCCACAGCTCAAAACATGTAGTGCTAATAAACAATGTAGCAGCATAGTTTCAGAGTTGGAGTATCTGTTCCCTAATATTTTCACTTTGGGGGGGGGGGGAAGAGAGAGAGAGAGAGAGAGAGAGATTTTTTCTGTGTTTGGGGTTTAAATTCTGGGGAATTATTTGTTGTCTGAATGTTTGTTTGTTTGTATACTCCTGACGAAGATCCCTGTGGGGGATCGAAATGTTGAGCCTTAATAAACAACTTTTTTTGTTTTTCAACTCTCTACAAAACCTGAGTGTCGCTACTTTCGACTTTGCATTTATCCAAAATTGGCAGGCACCCAGGTACGATTATATATATATATATATATATATATATATATATATATATATATATATATATATATATATATATATATATATATATACGATATAGATATATATATATATATATATATATATACATACGATATATATATATATATATATACACATATATATATATACATACGATATATATATATATATATATATATATATATATATATATATATATATATATATATACACACACACACACACACCCCCTGAATATACTTATTCCCAAACTCAGAAAGGCTTAAGATAATATGTAGTGGGCATGCTGGTGTTTATTTATACATATGTCTGCATCACACAAAAGTGTTTGGCCTTTAAGTATCTGTGGAACGCACTACAATTGATATTGTTTTCAATTTAATAATCATTTATGATATTATTGCTGTAACTTATGACTAACAAGTGCAAATTATGGCCATATTTCATATTGTTTCCCTGATTAGCAGCTTTACTGGCCTCATGCTTGGTCCTCCACTAACTGGTATGTTCAGTTGCTTGCAAAGGAGCACAGAGACCCCTTAAGTATTAGAAATTGATTCAATAACTGAAAAAGAAACACAAAAATAATAAACTAGCAATAACATATTGATGTTGTTTAAACAGTAAACTACTATGAGCGATTCTTTAATTTAGGCTTTAGCAGGGTTCTCTTCACTTCTATCTGGTTGCAGTGGTTGTTGTAGGGTCCCTGTTTTTGTAGAGTGTTATTGGTACTTAATAAAATAGTAAGTTATTTTTCCAGTGAAGACTTATGTGAGAAGTTCTTAAGGACATGCAACATTTGTTTGTATAGTAAGAAAAAAAGTTGAAATATTTAATAATAGGTTGCCAGATGACGGATCCCATTCCTGTACTTGAAACAAATGAGGCACTCAGTTATTATTTCACTTCTGAGCAGGCAGACAAGTATAACCTTAATCTCTTCATTTGACCTGTTTCAGCTAATAGCCTCTTTGGGACAAAATGTAAACCTTTTTCTGTAGCAATACAGTTATTTACAGTTGTTTCATTGTTCCTATCTTTTGCCAAGCCAGTATTGACCCTAGCCTGCTACTCACCTTACATTGCTCCCTTGCCTAGATTTATTGCTGTTGGCTTTATCTACACATAACGATCATTAATCATCCTGAATTTGGCTTATACCTGGACCTGTTGACTTCTATGAACCATTGATGTAACAGTCAGACCACATATCTATTCACAAGCATTATCCTTTTATTTACAGTATGAAGGCAGCAACAGTTGTACTTGTGCAATGTAAGACTGTCTATTGGCAATTTGGCCTACTATTCCCTAACAAAAATTGACATGTTTATGCAGAATAGACATATAATTGTACGTTAGTAGTGATGGGCGAATTTAGGGTGTTTCACTGAAAAATTCGCGAAACAGCAAAAAATTCGTGAAACTGCACAGGTGTCTTTTTTGACGCCGGCATCCATTTTTAGGGAAATTGCGCCGGCATCCAAAAAAATGAACGCCGGCATCCATTTTTTTTTTATGGCACCAGCAAATTTTCGCTATTATATTATTGCTGTAACGTATGACTAACAAGTGCAAATTATGGCCATATTTCATACTGTTTCCCTGATTAGCAGCTTTATTGGCCTCATGCTTGGTCCTCCACTAACTGGTATGTTCAGTTGCTTGCAAAGGAGCACCGAGACCCCTTAAGTGATAGAAATTGATTCAATAATTGAAAAAAAACCCCACAAAAATAATAAATTAGCAATCACATATTGATGTTGTTTAAACAGTAAACCACTATGAGCGATTCTTTAATTTAGGCTTAAGCAGGGTTCTCTTCACTTCTATCTGGTTGCAGTGGTTGTTGTAGGGTCCCTGTTTTTGTAGAGTGCTATTGGTACTTCATACAATCAATAAAATAGTAAGTTATTTTTCCAGTGAAGGCTTATGTGAGAAGTTCTTAAGGACATGCAATATTTGTTTGTATAGTAAGACAAAAAGTTGAAATATTTATTCTGGAAATAACACATTCAGCTCTAGAGCTATGTGGATGTACTTTGAATAATGAAGGTTGTTGATCATGCAGCACTGACTTTTAAATAAGTACTGTTTCATAACAAAAGGTGTTTATTCCTGGAAACAATGTTTAGTACTATGTAAAGTAGCGTAGTACAGGTAAGGGAATTGTTATACAGAAGGCGTGGGACCTGGGCTTTTCTGGAGAAGGTGTCTTTCCATTGGGTAACCATACTTTGTCTACATAAAAAAACATGTAAACATTAAAAAAAAAACAATATGAGTGTTTTGCCTCCAGTATGGATTAATGATATCGTATCAAATACAAGGTACTTTTCTATTATTACAGAGAAATGTGGATTACTTGATTAAAATGCAGCCCATAGGAGATGGCCTTTCCATAATTCTGAGCATTCTGGATAATAGGTTGCCAGATGACGGATCCCATGCCTGTACTTGAAACAACTGAAGCCCTCTACTTCTAAAAAGTATAGTGACTATTATTCAGCTTACTTAATACTAATGTGCGTATCTTTACTTCCTACTATAAGTCTATGTATAGACTTATCTGTATTATTTTGCTTTGTGGTAAGGATGTAACTCGGCATTAGCATATCATAATCCACAAACAGATATAACCCTAAGGCTTTGAAACAGGCAGAAGAGGTTGAGTGATGTTCATTCTAAAACCACAGCTGCTGATCAATATTACAGTGCCACTCCCTGTTTCAGCTGGTAGTGGAGGAAAGGTTAAGGAAGCTAAACTGTACTTATTGTTTTCTTAGTTTTTTATTCCCTTTTATTTTATTTACTGCAATTTTTTGCAATTCTATGTCTTTGTAATACTGTATATTCATTTATATACATGCACTGTTAATATTAAATATAATACATTTTAATATGTTTGTACTTGTGCTGTAACAAACTCATAGCCCATATGAATGCGTGTGCCTAAATGTACGAACACTTTTAATGTGTGGAAAGGGAAAGTTGCCTATTTATATGTCTTGGGGTATCTGATGTTAGTCTAACCAGTGTGTAAGGTAATTGAGAGAGTATAAACCCTTATAGCAAAACCTAAGAGTTACATGTGGTTGAGAGTTTTGTTTTCGTGACATTGATATTAGGGTCTTATAATACAGGCCTCTAGTACATGCAGTTCTAGTACTAGGTAGTGACCCAAAAAGATGAGCCATGTACTCCTTTTTTAGGGTAGGACTACACAGACGTTTTCGGCGCGATCCAACACACTGCGACAAACCGCATGCGGCAGAAATAAGGTAAGCGATAGAAATGTCGGATGAAGTCGCATCGTTGATCCGACGCGACAAGACTGTCATGGTCCGACAGTCGTGTCATGCGACTTCATCCGACAATGCATTCGCCTTACTTCCGTCGCATGTGTTTTGTCGTAGCGCGTCAGATTTTGTCACAGCGCGTCGGATAGCGCCAAAAGCGTGCGTGTAGTCCTACCCTTAAACTAGGACATCATTTTGTCACTTGATCCCTGGACCAAGACCTCCCTCCCACAGGTTATAGAACCTGAGTGTAACGGTTGGCACCTTAAAACCAGAACCGATGCCAAGCACCCTGGTCTTGGCCTGTAGCAGCCGCTTTTGGCTTCGGGAGGAGCCCTCAGCTACTCAGATGCCGCCAGGTCTTAATAACAAGAGGTCAGGGCCGGATTTACATAGTGGGCGCCCCTAGGCCCACTGCCGTTTGTCGCCCCTGTCCCAGCGGATCCCCGGTGTTTTTGAACCAATGTGGGTGTGGCTGGGCAGCATGCCTCCCCCTTAAAATCCTGCCGCCCTAGGCCCGGGCCTAGGTGGCCTTTCCACAAATCTGGGCCTGCAAGAGGTGCAAGGTGAGGGGTTCTGGAAAGACAAAGGGCACAACTGTAAGCTAAAGTCTCTGGGCAGAAGGTCGCAGCACAAGGCGTGAAACAGAATCGTAGTCAGAACAGGCTGGGTTGGGGGCAGGCGCAGTACAAACGTAGTCAGGCAGGCAAAAGGTCAAACTAGGAAGTCAGAGGGATTTAGCAGAAGAGGTAGTCAGATTTCAGGCAGGGGTCAGGATCCCAAAGTCAGAATAGTCAAAAAGCCAGGCAGGGGTCACAACAGGGTTCAAGATTCAAAATACATAGTAGCTAAACACTCATAAGCACCAGGAACAAACTCCTATAACGGGCAATGTGAATAAGTGCTTTGTGGCTTTAAATACTTTTAAATTTCACGCCAGCGCGCATACGCAAATAAATCCAGAAAAGGCGTGCTGCGCGCACCATAACTATTCCCCTTTTGCGCCTTTAGAGGAGCAGCGTGGCTGGTGTCCCTGCAGACCATATAGAGTTGTTACACTGAGCAGTAGCAAAATTCACCTTTGATAAATATGCCTTTCAAAATTACATAGATTTCACTCTGTGGCGATCAGACTTCACTCTTTGATAAATATACCCCAAAGAGTTCTGCCAGCAAATATTCTTAAATGGACCAGAATTAGCTGTTGGTTTAGTAAACTAACAGTCCAAAATTCTGAAATATCAGGTTAATAGCTCATCAGGATTATCATATTTATTGGGCATTTTTAAAAACCATTAAAATAACTAAAGGTAGATTAATCAAAGTTAATTGCTGAATGACTTCACTGATGTGATTTAGAGCAACCCAAATGTTTCCAAAGTTTCACAGGGAAATGCAGGAAAATTGTCTTCATTCAAGATTTAATACTAGAATGTTAGGTCTTTTTAATTTCTACTGAATTTATAAGATGAAACTTTATAATTCAGTTCACTTATTGCGCTTGAGCAGGCAGACAAGTATAACCTTAATCGTTTCATTTGACCTGTTTCAGCTAATAGCCTCTTTGGGACAAAATGTAAACCTTTTTCTGCAGCAATACAGTTATTTACAGTTATTTCATTGTTCCTATCTTTTGCCAAGCCAGTATTGACCCTAGCCTGCTACTCACCTTACATTGCTCCCTTGTCTAGATTTATTGCTGTTGGCTTTATCTACACATAACGATCATTAATCATCCTGAATTTGGCTTATACCTGGACCTGTTGACTTCTATGAACCATTGATGTAACAGTCAGACCACATATCTATTCAAAAGCATTATCCTTTTATTTACAGTATGAAGGCAGCAACAATTGTATGTGTGCAATGTAAGGCTGTTGGCAATGTGGTCTACTATTCCCTAACAAAAATTGAAATGTTTATGCAGAATAGACCTATAATTGTACTTTAGGCAAATCCTGGGAAGATCTCACATAGGATTTAAATAATATTAATACTAAATAATATAAAATATAAGTACAGAGACTGCTACTAAATGAATGCTGGGAGTTGCCATCCTGCTACATATCCACAAAGTTTCCCATCAATGTTTCCCGATAGAGGAGAAAATAGATTAAAAATACATTACCCATTTTCAACTTTTAACAAATAGGGCTTGCTTTATTATATTATTCTATTATGATATTGTTAATATCCATTAGCACTTAAGGTTATTATATGTCAATATAAATGGAGACTTAACATTTCACAAGCTTCTTGCTTACTGCCAATAAATGATTACAACTGGAACATAACTTTAGCTTTGACAAATGGCTATGCTCGGCTATGCTATGATTTGAAATTACATTTGCGCCCATTATGTCTACATCGACAATTAAACATTAAAGTATTGTTATGATTAACCCAACCCAGTGTAATAATTTGAATCAGCTTTCATTAACCTTTATTCATTTTGTATCAAGGTTTTTCTATTCCACTTACTTATGTTGCCTCTGTATAATCAAGTATAAATATAATCAACAAGGAAAAATAAAAGCAACATATTTTTTTTAGCATATTCTACTCCCTTTGACTTCACCCTGGAACTTTAATTGTCAATTACAGTTTAGAAAAAGTAATGTTAAAGATTACAGATCAAGAACCCAGGGTTTAACGTGGAATAAAAAGATTCACTGTCTGTTCCCTAATGAGTAATCACGATGTTGATATAAGACAGGTGTGCATTGATTTCCTGACCAAGAGCACTAACGTATATCTATAACACTAGAGTCAGACATATCTATTAACAGAATGAACTGCTCTTCAGATAAATCATCAAATATCTTCTCAGACTTATGAGTCACTAATACAGTGCATTGCAGTTAGAGTGGTGGTTACTGAACAGGAAAAACAGGTTTACCTGAAGCAATATTAATAAATGAACAATGGCAAATCTTCTGTTTAACTTTAATGTCACTGTTCCCACCAATTCAGAGTGCTAAATACAAGTATGGGACCAGGTATCCAGAATGCTCGGAACATTGGATTTTCTGGATAAAGGATCTTTCTCTAATACGGATCTCTATGACTTAAGTCTACTAATATATAATTATAGAATATATATAATTTATAAATACAAAGTATAATTATAGTACTAGGTAATTGCAGCATGCGCCGTGGACAGTCAATTTTTTGCAAACTAGAAGTGATGTCACCTTGCATGCACAGAGACTTGCTCCGCTGTCACCACTAAATGTGTCTGCACATGCGCAAAATTAATTTTTGCCAGAGAAGCTAGAAAATTGAATAATGAAGCATTGTGATGGGAGACAGCTAAAAATTGAGTAACTCCCAGGAAAAATAGGGGGTTGACAATTCTGTATATACAGTAGTTCTAAAATGAAATAACATGCAATGTATCTCTCTCTCTCTCTCTTCATAGCACAGCTTGTATAGATATAGAACTCTATATTATATATTGCATGAAAAAAAACAGTAAACCTGTTTAGAAGAGATTGTCTGTGTTTCTTGAACAAACATTTTATACATGTCTTCCTCAGCCCACATAGCTACTAGTATGCTATTTTTATGCAGCTGCTCCAGTTGAGACCAGTGATTTTCATAGCTACCAAAACAGCTGTATAGTGTACAGGCTGCAGATAAAAAGAAAAATGCCAAGAAATAATACAAAATTAAACCAAACGGACCTGAAATATACAATTTTAGAGACTGGATATACTCAGTAAACACTATGAGGATATTGAGCTGAATCTAAGTCTTAGTTTGCATTTTTACATTTGATCACAATCAGTAAAGCCGATCATAATCTTTGAACAAATGCCACCTTTCATTGTGCAGCACTTGTGAATTTAAGGTTTGGGATACAGTGACAGTGAAGCATGAACATGTAAAACAATGACCTGCCTGAATTTCTGAATCTGAATTCTTGATATGGTTTATTCCTTGTATTTTGATGACACTATGGGGCAGATTTACAAAGCTCGAGTGAAGGATTCGAATTAAAAAAACTTGGAATTTCGAAGTGTTTTTTGGGCTACTTCGACCATCGAATGGGCTACTTCGACCTTCGACTACTACTTCGAATCGAACGATTCGAACTAAAAATCGTTCGGCTATTCGACCATTCGATAGTCGAAGTACTGTCTCTTTAAGAAAAACTTCGACCCCCTACTTTGGCAGCTAAAAGCTACCGAAGTCAATGTTAGCCTATGGGGAAGGTCCCCATAGGCTTGCCTGTGATTTTTTGATCGAAGGATATTCCTTCGATCGTTTGATCGCAGGATTTGCGCTAAATCGTTCGACTTCGATATTCGAAGTCGAACGATTTTAGTTCCTAGTCGAATATCGAGGGTTAATTAACACTCGATATTCGACCCTTCATACATCTGCCCCCATGTATCAAACAGCTAAAAGGCAATTCTCTGAGAAATGCTACAAACTTCTATTTGAAAACTGGATAATTTGGAGGGGGGGGGGAATGTCCACAAATCTGACATTGAGGACATCAAAGAATGAAACTAAGAAAATAACCATGCATAATTACAACAGTACCTTATAATTTCATAACTTAACCAGAAAATATTTTGTTAGCATCCTAGCTGCCACTCCACATAATTTATTATAAAGATAATCAAGCACCAATGGCTCCAGTGTGATGACCCATCCTGTCCACAGTTACTTTGGTAGTGGGTTTGCTGAAAAAAAATCACTTATGCACTTAGCATCAGGTCATTGTTATAATTTGCAAATAAATATTCCACCCAGTTAAAAATCCATTGGATTTCCTAATAATTTTAGCTGATCCAGCAGAAATAATGGAATAATTTGGTGCGAGTCGAGTGTGACCAAACTATTTTCAACTGCTACGTCTGACAACCAAAAGTTGTAAGAAGCTGCTGGGAGGGAAAACTTCACAACAGCTTTAATGCCCCAGGCAGAATGTCTCCTTGCTACTGTATGATCAAATAATTGATTTAGAGAACATATTCAGATTGTTGCCCTTCTATATGAATTGTGATATATGTAATACAGAGAGAGATGTGCAATCCACAAAAGGCACTTCATTATCAGAAGATAAACATAAAAATTGTAATGTGGATCTATCAGAAATGACTCTGGATATATTGTATGCAATTATTGCACCTCTCTTTTTAATTTAATTTGGGGGATTATTGTGATATAAATTGAGCACAATCTCTATACATAATATGTGTTGCCCTTCTATTTCAGCAGATTTGTTAGATCATTTTCTGCTGCTGTTGCATTGTACACTTTGCTGTGTGATAGATGACGGTAGAAGAACAAAACATGTCTGCTTTAATCAACTAGTAAAGTACGTTTAATTACTCTATGACGGCTTAGAAAAGGATAAGTCATAAAAACTGGAATTTGTCTAGTGGCTTGAAAATAAGTAGTAGGTGTTTATTGAGGTTGTAAAGGGATGTACTTTAAAGCGCATACTAGGAAGGCATATTATTGATTTGCTTTCTCTGCTTCTTTTCTGACCTCAGTATATTTTTATGTACGTGTAGAGTAGTGGATTGCATACTGTGGCCAAGAAGTAAATATTTCAAATTTTGTGCCAAGATGAAACTAGTAACTACAGTATATTAGACCTAGTGGTTCTCTCCATCAATACCACTTCTTTTTACAGCAAATGGCATTTTAAAGAATGCGGTTCTGAGCCGGGTCCCTAGCTCAGTTTTATAATCCTATAAACATTTTGTATGAATGCAGTTTATTAATATAAAGAAAACGTTAACTTGATAAAAAATGATTCACAGTTACGTCTTCTCCTATTTGGTTATTTTAATATAGATTCTGTATTAGGTGGGAAGGCAAATGAGAAACCGTAAATTTTACATATTCTAAAGAACGATATTTTGACATTTTGTTTTTTTCCAAGTATCCCATTTTGTAGCAGTCAGCATGAATTGTGTTAAGAACACATAACTCCCAGCACAGCTTCAAAAGCTTGAATTGTTACAAGTCTCCTTCACCCCCCCCCCATGCATCTCTGTTGTTTCTATGGGCAATTCATCTGTCTTCATCGCACTACAGACTCTGCTGAAAAGCAAAGTCACAATAAAGACACAGAACTTTCGAAGCAGCCAGACAGAGCTAAAACATGGTCTTATCCCAGTTGGATCCGGTGCACACATTACATCAGCATCACTATGTGCATTACATAGGTGGGGCATGGGCATCACCTTACGCTCCAACATTAAACAGTTTGTAAGTGCAAAAAATGAGTGGGCATAATGCAGGCTTAACACATCTTTGACTAGGCGTAAAGATTTTCTTTTGTGAATATATCTATATACACAGGCAGATAGGATCTCAAGCAACTTTTTCTGGATCAACCTATGATGGCTCATGGGATGGGGTAAATATCTGCGATTTGCTGGTCTTTAGGTGGGGTAAGATATTTTCATTGAGTATGCCTAAAATCACCATAGACCAATCCTCAATGCAGCCAGATCATGCAGATCTAAGTTTTTTTTTGCTGGTGAATAGGCTGTATTTGATTGTTTGAATCGAAGATAGATCAAATTCGATTCAAAGTATTTTAAAAAAGAAAAAAGCTTAGATTAGTCCACCAATTGACTCCATGTAGGTTCTAGGAGATCACCCATAGGCTAAAACAGCAATCCGGCAGGTTTTAGATGGCGAATGTTCAAAGTCGAAGATTTAAAGAGACTGTACATGATAAATTTCGAATGGAATTTGGACTATTCCATAGTCAAAGTACACAAAAATAGCTTGAAATTCAAATTTTTTTACTTTGAATTTTCACTTTGACCCTTGATAAATCTGCCCCATGGACTCTCAACCTATTATTAAAAATGTCAAAAAGGTCAGTGTTGGGATTACTTCAGTCTTTAAAAATGAATTGTACTCTGCAATGCAGCAGGATCTGATAGCTGCTCTGCTAATGCAAAATGAATGTGTTTGGACCAGATCCCTGGTTCATGAAAGCACACATTGAATAAAGGGATGCATACAGCAAATAACCAGAAAATTTCACGTTTAGCCCATGTTACAGGCCGTGCAAAACAATTTTACTTGTGGTACTTAGTGGACCAAACAAATGATGTCACATGACATGTATTTAGTTTTGGCTCATACCAAAAACTCAAAAGATATTTGTGGAAGTTATTATACATTTCAAGAAAAGACTGGGGCTTTGCAGTTTAAAACGGTTTGCTCAACATGAATTGCATTTAAAGGATAAGTAAACCTTTAAACTAAATGAATATAAAATTGATATGAGGGGATATTCTAAGCACTTTTGCAATGTACATTCATTATTTATATTGTTTTTATTCCAAAATATTATGGGATACATGTATTAATATGAATGAATTTTGTTACAACAGCGCCACCTGCTGGACATTTTCCCATCAGTCTGACCACCAAGTAGTCAAGGAAGTTGTCAGGATAAAGGAGACTGTCTGATGTTCTTCTGCTTAGGAAAGATGTGAGAAAGGTTTCTAATTGTATTCCTAAGCAGAAGAACATCAGTGCAGCCTCTTTCTTTCTCCTGACAACTTCCTTGACAACTTGATGGTCAGACTGATGGGAAAATGTCCAGCAGGTGGCGCTGTTCAATATAAAAAATGAATGTACAGTACAAATGCCCCCTCATTCATTTTACATTCACTTATTTTAAAGGTTTACTTATCCTTTAAAAGGGTACTGTATAGTAGCTGGCAAGCTGCAAGATTCATATAGAAAGCCCATCTTTTTTGGTTATAACTTTACTGTTGTGCTCACAGTTCAGTTTTTATGCCATTTCTACTATTGCAAGAAATAGCAACATTCAATCCTTGAGGAAAAACTTCCTTCTTTCCATTATTGCACAGAAAAATTATGTTGACACGAGGATCAAATTGTTTGCCCTCAAGTGCCATTATGAATGGAGAGTAGCAAGGAATATAAAAAAATGTTACATATTAGATTGGATAACCTGGGCTGCTAGCACACAATTCCTTTTCCAATAGCAAAATGCAGAGATATTTACATATAAATAGCTAGCACATTCCAGTAAACAATTTATTCTAAAATACTGAATCAGTAATTCAGAAAAATGTAGGTAGATCGCTTCCAAATTTAATTTCACAATGATTACGAGTATGCAATAAAACATTTTCTGCCTCAAAACAACATTAATTGTCATATAGAAAGCTAAATAAATCTCTGCCATTTTGTCTCTTATATTATGTACTACAGATGTTCTGAAACCAAATAATTAAAGTTGTTTTTTCTTTTTTAAATAACTTATTGTTAGGTATAAATCTGTTTACCTGGTGGAATCACACACCTACCCCCATATGTAATGAAAGGCGTTAAGTTTGACCAGGTGCGGTAACCTATTGCAATCAACAAAGCTATACCCCCAAACAATTAAGGTTTCTATAAAAAATATATTGCATAACACAACTAGTATGTAAAACCCTGCTTCATATATCAACGATTTTTTAAAAAATATATATACTTTTTTTTTTAGTAGTTTGGAATCTGACACTGGGCTAGACATATTGTCAGTATTCCAGGAGCCCCCAGTAATGTGACTTGTGTTCTGATAAACTTCAGTCACTCTTTAATGCTGTACTGCAAGTTTGAGTGATATCATCCATCCCCCCAGCAGCCAAATAACAGAACAATGGGAAAGTAACCAGATAGCTGTACTGTGGAACTGCTTTCAGATATTTACTATTGAGTGTTGTTCTTAGATCTACCAAGATGCTTTAATCTTGTGTAAGGGAAACAACAGATTATACCTTTTGTTGTGACAACAGATCTACCAAGATAACAGCATCTTGGTAGATTGCATTGAGTAGGAGAAAACAACAGCCTGTCAGAAAGCAGTTCCATAGTGTAGCACTGGCTCTTTCTGAAAGCTCATGCCCAGGCAAAATGACCTGAGATGGCTGCCTATACACCATTACAAAATAAAAAAAACACACTTATTGGTTCAGTAATGAAATTGTATATGTTAGAGTGAATTATTTGCAGTGTAAACAGTGTAATTAGAAATAAAATCATAAAAATCATGACAGAATCCCTTTAAATACTAAGGGCTGCCCCACTGGGATCATATGATTCACGGTTCACATACACACACACCAAGGTCACACATACATGTTGGGTCACATCAGCCAATTAATGGACAAAGCTCTCCCATACATCTTCCAGGTGATCATGGAGCACGCAGACCATCACAAAATGGTGGTTTAAGGCCAAAGATGTAAAAGGACAATATTTACTAATATATATATATATTATAACAGTGAAAAGAAGATCCACACTCACAGGACTTGATTTTTAATGGGAGACTAACGTTTCGAGTCATAACGCATATGGTGGATTGACATGGGGTTAGTATGTAAAACTTTTTAACATGTTAACTGAATAAATATTTTGATGGACTTTGAGTCATGGCATATATTTTTTGCTAATAGTAAACAAGATGGGTATTGTCTTCTTTCTTTATTAGATATATGTTGCAAACATTTTAAGGGGTTGGTCACCATAAAAAAATATTTTACATGCACAGACAATTTTATTCTAGGGGTGATTTACAATGTGACAGGCAGTAAGTGCAAACAACATGTGGAATCTACCATTTATTTGCAATTTGCACACGGATTTCCACACTAAATTAATTTTCGCAGATCTCACCCCATTTCAGATTGCAAAGACAAGTGGCTGCCCCTATGATAGAGTAATGCGTTAAGCACTGTTTATAACTGATGACAAGCACCATTTATAAAGGTGTGCCCATGCAAAGAGTCTGGGGCCTGGCTGCACAGTGCACCTTATGCTGAAAAAAGAATTAGACACAAAGTGCAGAACCCAGCATATGCAGGTGCTCTGAAAACATAAAACTAGTTGGTATGTTACATCTACAAGAGCCAATGTGCAAGATATTAAAATGTACACACACTATCATACATAACATATAACAGAATTAAAATTGCCAAACATTTTATTTTGAAAACAACATGTTGTAAAATCACTATAGCATTTTAGAACACATAAGAAAAATCTGTACTGAGACAATCTATGGTTCAAGACACAAACAGATTTGTGCTGCAACACTCTGGTGACTTCACTGAATATTAACAATATTGTGCTAGATTCTGTTATTTGTTTTTTTTTTCCATAGCCTGTGGCACTGATCTATAATTTTACCTTGGCACTAACATACATACACATACCATGCAATACCAGCCTTCAAGTTGCTCCCATAGCCTTCCATGTACAGGCCTGGACTGGAAATCCGTGGGTTCTGGCAAATGCCAGAGGGGCTGCTATAAGGTGCCATAGAAAGTCAGTATTTAGTGGGCTGGTGGGGGCTGATTGGGCCTCTGTGTACCTGTAATGCCAGGGCCTATTTTAATTCTCAGTCCGGACCTGTCCATGTGTACTGCTCAGAGAGATGTGAGAGATGTGATCATTTTTATTATAATTAAATTTATTTCAGGTGTGTCAGGAGCCACTGGGTCTGCAACCTCAAGGGCCATCCACCTACCCCTCTCTGTGCTGGATACCTTTTACCTGTGAACAGCCTTGCAGTAGCCGTGGAGTGGATCTGGTGTTTTTCCACTTTCAAACATGTGACCAGTAGATATCTGCTGATTAGTTGCTTAGGGTTAATCTTTTGGTTACTGCACTGGTCAAACTACAGATGGCCATGCATTGCCAGATCTGGTCATATGGCAAAAGAGTGTATCTTGGATTAATTTAGCCACCCACACATAGAGGATAATGATTATCAGCCATTATATGACCACCTTAATTTTTATTATTACATAACTTGAAAAAAGAGCCAAGCAGCTCGAAACATGTGGTGTGAATAAACCTTGCAGCACAGCTTCTGCAGTTTTGGGAGCCTGTTTATTTCTACAACTCTTTTACAGAGTCTTTCCCTTGCAGAGCGTACAGTATAAATTATATTTATGAATTGTAATTTTTTATTTACCATGGCATGAAAAGTAGCATCTGGTCCTCAGGGCTTCCAATTTAAATTGTAATTATTCACCAATTTTTTGATGTTTATAAGTCATTGGCCATCAAAATATATATATATATATATATATATATATATATATATATATATATATATAGACAAATACAAGATTCCTCTGCACTCAACCCATTTGTGGTCACACCCTCATTGCACCCCCGCCTAATGATTTTAAAAACTAGTGGTGAGCACAACTTTCCCCTGTTTGTTATATATATATATATATATATATATATATATATATATATATATATATATATATATATATATATATATATATATATATATATATATATATATATATATATACACACACACACACACATATATATATACATATATACATATACACACACACAGTTATATATTTATCGTATAGTAATTATTATTTTTTTTTTTTTTTTTTTACTAGGCATGAGGGATTTAAAGAAGCATTATCATTCCAAATGCCTTCTTGTAACCTTGTCAGAAAAATATTTTATAATGATAGTGAAATTATCAGTCATTAAACTACTGGATTTTGAGAGACAATAGAGCACAATCATGTTTTGCTCTAAATAAGGAAAACTGGACATGTCCTGGGGTGTTGAAGGTGATGTCATTGTACTCATCCATGCCACAAAACCTTACCTGTAGCTGCAATATTCCCTTGTTCAATTCAGTTGCTATAGTTTCCCTAATTAACCATGAGCCTAGTTCAACAATGCAGAGATTTCAGTGTTTAATACTCAAGGGAGTGTTATTTCCATATGAGTTATGGGTCCTGACACTAGTGGGAGGAGGTCTAACCTTCACCAGTCGACCCAGGCTGTGCCTCTGGCGGTCATCAATCAATCTAGTGTCCTCTTTTGGATGAACAACTTGTGTTATCCTTCCAGAGTTCAATCAGCTGAATTGCTTTTTTTTTAGTGGAGCCCAAACATGAACGGATGATCATTCGGTTTAATGAGAAATTGTCAAACAGTGTGTGACCAGCTTTAGGAAACGCCAATATCCAGCTGGGTGATTTAGCACTCTCTGGACTCTACTACTCAATGTGTATTATATCCCAAAAATAATTAGGTCATATAAAAGGTTTTCATTTGCCACAGGCAATTTAGTCATATCACCAGCAGATGTGCACTACTTTTGAAAAACTTTTTATCTGTAAATACAATGCAAATCATACTGGGATTTTGCAGTGCTTGCCCAGCTCTCAAAACAAATCTGCAGGTGCTATAAAATAAAGGGTCTGTATACCCTTTTATTTGATATATCCTGTAGTGCCTCTGGTTAATCTAAGTACCAGTAGTCAAAGGTATTGGTTTGATGTAGCCCTCAATGAACCTTACCTCTCCTTTTAGATACACCGTACAGAATAGTAAAACATCCTTAAGTATAAATAATGTATCATTTTTATTTTGTTATTTGGATTGCAAAGAATAATCATGTATAATATGCTGTGGGGAATCTGAGATTAACTGCAATGCTTTGCAAGTAGATATTTCAGGTGACTATTTTAAATATTCATTTTTCAACTTGACCACTGAAACTATTTTTAAAGAAAACATTAACAGTGCGCTGTTGGCAAGTTAATTTACTATATTTATCAAGATGTTAGGCAACTACAATGTTGAAAGAGACTAGATAAACTTAATATTTCAATGGTCAAATGGGAATTGTGTGCTATGTATAGAATACTGATTCAGGGGCTTGCTCAACTACAGATAATTTACATGTAATGATTGCAACGCATTTTCCATTTTCCACTTTCCCTGGGTTCATTTTGTGAAAACATTATTGCTCTGGCTTAGAGCAGCATTATTGCTTCCATATACGAGTCACTCAAAAAAGGCAGGACTATGCTGATCATTTCTCAAAATGTTTAACCAAGGAAAATAAAAAAAAAGTAATTGTGACATATTTCTGAAAAAATACACCGATTCATTAACAAAAGTAAATTTTTTTGTATTTTCCAGCAAAAAATTTATTTAGAAGACAGATACATAAGCGGTATAATCAATATAATTAGGATGAATTAACTTTCAAACAATTCTATTACAAGCAGGCATCATAAAAGCATACATCACCAAAAATGATCTTACATATGGTATTTTTGCTAAGATTTTGCAAAGATATGAACCTCTATAGGAATAAAAGTAAACCTGTTGGAATTCATAAGACAGTCCTATGTTTACCTGAAGAGGAACAATGGAGGGCACATATGGACTCCATATGCTATTAAGGTACTTGCATCCAACACGCTTCTGCACTTTCACATGGTTGCCTCTATCCTGCCTCTTCTGAT